>NW_027104248.1:258944-608471 GCF_902728285.1 Clytia hemisphaerica | reverse complement strand
TGTAATTTTAGCGTAGCTCATTGGTGGTCTTTTCTCTTCTTTCTTTTCGATGATGCATTCAATCTTCTTTTCAAGCGTGGTTATTCTGGTGTCGATAGTTTCTTTCATTTCGTTGACCATAACATTGACGTCTTTTGCTTTTAAATGGTTTATTTCTTCGTCCTGCCTTTTCATTATATTCTCACAGGCTTTGATTTCGTTTTTGAATCCTTCAATTTTTGATGTTTCATTTGAATTATACCTTTCCATTACCTGCGGTGCTATTTTGGTACAGTTTTGACACTGGAAACTTCTTGATTTGTATGGCAAGCATATCTGGATCTGGTAAAGTGGCAGTTCTGTACAAAGATAATGGACTAAACGGTGGCACTTCCTGCATTGTAGGGTATCTTTTAGTGCGTTTTCTTCATTTATGATGCATTTTGACGGACTGCAAAAGTCGTTTATTGATGGTGATTTTTGATTATTTTCTTGAATTTTTTCTGCCATCTTTGTACATTTTTCAGACGACAACCGTTCAGTTCACATTGCTTACCTGGTTTGCAGAAAACACTTTTGAACACAAATGGTTCAGTTTTCAAAGTTTTTAAAAACACCGAATGAAGCCAACTGTAAAAAAAGTCTCGACTGGCTAATTTCCCCGATTTTCAACCCGATTTTTATCTGATTGGTTCCGACAGGATACTGCAAGAGCTTCAAAATCGTCTTGAAAAACACCTCGAACACCAGAGAAACACTGAAAGGTTCACCAAATGGTGGTGTTTCTTGGAAATGGCATTTTTGCCTGAGTTTAGTGGAGAAAATTGAGAGTTGATTTATGGAAATACCAGGAACACAGGAAATGCTGGAAACACACCACCTCGAGAGGTAAGGTGTTTTTGGGAAAATGTTTTTGCCAAAAACACCCAGAAAACCATGAAAGGTTCAGAAAAGGTGTTTCAGGTAAAAGTGTTTTCATAGTTTTCGGGACTTTTTTGACATGAAAGGTTCAGGCTGATTATAAGTAGTTGTGTATTATGTAATCAATAATGAAACCTTAAACTTCTTAAACTTTGTTAGAGCTTGCTATGGTGTTGTTCGATTCATCATGGAAAGTGGAGCCAAAGGTTGTGAAGTTGTAGTATCTGGAAAACTTAGAGGTCAAAGAGCCAAGTCCATGAAATTTACAGATGGATTCATGATTCACAGTGGTTTCCCAATTGAAGAATACATTGACGTAGCAATTCGTCATGTATACCTCAGACAAGGTAAGATTCTTAAAACTTGGGGTCTAACCACCACAAAAGCTTATCTAAAATAGCATTGTTTTGTACAAGAAATCAGAAGTATCCTTTAAAGTTCTTTGTTTAAATAACGTTTAGACATTGAGTACCTTATTGGTATTATATTTCGCGGGTACTTAATTTTGCAATTTTTTAGGCCAAATTTCGCGAAATTTAATACCGTTAAAATTTTTCAAAAATACAAAATCGCAAAATTAAGTACACACAAAATTTTCAAAATAGGTCGAAAATCGAAAATACTTATTTGTTACACTTAGTTACTATTTTTGTCACTAGTTTTGTTACTATTTTCGCCCTACAATTAGAAAAGTTGCGTTGTATGTATGCTCATAATCTCATATATCGTGCATTTTTAATGAGCTCTTTTATGCATTGGTGAAATCTTATTGGCTCATTGAAGCTTTAAAAATTAGTTGAGACGAGATTCATTGTTTCTGACATCAGTGTAAGAAAATATTTGGACTAAAGGCCTGTAAACTTGGCAATCCCTCATCAAATAATAGGATTTTTCGATCAATGTTTTCTTTTAGGTGAACTCTATTGCTTGATACTTTCCTTCAAAATTCTCCAGCAAATTTATGTCCACAAATTGAGTCTGAAATTGTGCGTGCTTTTAAAGAACTTTTCATTTTCTGGCTTGAGAAAATATATTTTCAAAACAAAATTGAACGAATTACGAAATGGAACATAAACTTGTGTCGTGGACGAAGTTTTATTTAATTTTCGTATATTAAAAGGCTAGAATCTTCAATACTGATAATTACTTTAGGCGTAGAAACTTTCGCGAGCAGAAACTTTCACGATTTTCGCGAATTTTGGCCCTTTTCGCGAAAGTAAATGTCTTAAAAAATTCTAGGAAGGGCCATTCGCGAAAGTTAATGCTCGCGAAAAATTCTTGACAAAATAGAAAATCTGTTAAACTTCAAACTTTGAATAAAATGTAACTTTTATGGCACTTTTTAGCCTGCTAAAATACTAATAAGTCAAAAGACAAATATTTCAAGCCAATCCAAGAAGTATTTGCCCCTCTAAGCCATTTTTTCATGTGAAAATTCTCAATTTTACGTCTTGATTCGCGAAAGTTTATGCTCGCAAAAAATATTTTTCCGTTAAATTCGCGAAAGTAAATGTCGTGAATTTCGCGATTTTTCGTCCTCGCGAAAGTTTCTGCTCGCGAAAGTTTGTACGCCTAAAGTAGAATGTTTAGAGCAAACTTGAGTTCCACTAAAGTCTTATTTCATCGGGCGACCTTAGAATTTCTTTTGATACATTTTATAAAAGAAATCAAAAGACTTTAACGACCAATTACCAACACATTCAACTCCTGTTTTTCTTTATACCTCCATGTTTGCACTCAGTACCCCCAAAGTACTAAGTGCATTTGACTACTTGCCAGGCTGGCACCACCCAGCAACACCCCCTCTTCTGCCCTGTTTAGTGGTCTTGAGTGGCCAAAACTCAAGGTAATCACTATTTGAAACCTGTTAATACCCTAGGCAGCCTTGGGGTTGACACTAACCTTGGTAATTTTTCTCTATTTGATTTATAATAAACTCAAAGCCTAACATATGATACAAAGCTACAAGACCCAACGTTTAAAGTCAAGTCTGCCCAACATTATTTAGGTCTAAAACTCAAGAAATAAAAAAATATCACTTTTGTATTGTTTGACGAAAGACTGGGAGAAAAGCTTGAGAAGACATTGTAGTGATCAGGGGGGGTACCAAGTCGGTGTACTGGCCCATAGCTGGTGGGGTGGTGTATTTTTTAGGTTAAATTGAGTTAGTACAGTGTACTAAAAGGGTAGTCCTCTGAGAAAAATACATTGAAAAAGTTAGTACACTGTACTAAAAAGGGTGGTGTTCTGAATTGATATACAGTGAGAAGTTAGTACATTGTACTAATTTCAGTGGTAAAAACACTCAAACCCAGAGAATTCCCATGTATATTTGCCCTAATTTTCCAGGTCCAAGCTGGTCTGAGACTTTCAAGTCAAGGCTGGTTAACCTTTTCAGCCCGGCGGACGAGTATAGTCGTCGAGCATACGTTCCGGCAGACGAGTATAGTCGTTTTTTTGACATAGTGATCTTCTAAGCTATATTTCTCCCATTGGCTTCTTTGCAAGCCGTAGAAGTAAAGAGAAACGGAAAGTAGAGGTTCTAAGCTTTCTTTTGATATATGGTGATGTAATGTTTTGATCACGTGGTGAGGCAGCAGATTTCGGAGAAAAGGTAGAGAAAAAACACTGAATCAAGATGGCGACCAAGAAATGGGTTTTTCAAACTTACTGCTAAAGTTCTTGGATTTTTGACTGGTTTAGGCCACTNTTGTTTACATTTTCTTTAAAGCCCTATCTACATTATGGCAACAAAAGAATTCGAATGTACGTAAACGTTCAAATCGAAGCTTTAGAGTCTCTTATTTTTCTTTTTCAAAAAAGAAAAACTGCTTCAGTTTACCAGAAATCAAGTCATAGAAAGGAAAATAACTCAAAGTTGGTTTTGAGTGTTTTGACGTGCTAATTTCAGCTAGATGTTTGTACTACAAGGATTCAAACATTTTAATACTCAAATCTTTCCTTTTATATAATTTGGTGCTTTTCTTAACAAAATGCTTCAAAACTTTGAATATGGTGGCAATTAAACTTATCTGGCCAAGAAGAAATTAGATCAGTGCCGCTGTAAGGGGTGGTTTCTAAACTTATCTGATAAAAAAAACAGCTAGTAAAGTGTGCTAAAAGGGTGGTATCAAAAATCCGGTCATGGAGCAAAGTCAGTACAGTGTACTTAAAGGGTTGTGTCAAAGCCTCGGCCGTGGAAGAAAGTTAGTACAATATACTAAAAGGGTGGTATAAAAATCCGGTCATTGAGAAAAGTCAGTACAATGTACTAAAAGGGTGGTGTCAAAGCCCCAGCCGTGGAAAAAAGTTAGTACAGTGTACTAAAAGGGTGGTGTCAAAGCCCCGACCAAAAATCAAGTTAGTACCCTAAGGTCCAGTACACTGACTTGGTACCCCCCCCCCCCCTGTAGTGATGCACAACTTAATAAAAACAAAAAACTGGCAATTTATCTGCACATAATTTTTAAACAGGCAATCTTTGACATGGGATTTCAGATTCAAGCTGATTTGGTAAGGGTCAGGGCAAACCAGTCCAACATGATTTTCCAATGTTGGATAAAATGTTTGATGGAAAAACTTGTGTTGGATGAAGCGAAAATCAAGGCCGGGGCAAACCAATCCAACATTTCATCTGACATGACTTGGAAAAAAATGAAAATTCAAAAAAATAAAGAAAAAAGTACCACCAAACCAATCCAACACGAAAAATTACACAATTCAATGAGAGAGCTTCTTTGATCTCGCTGCAAATGTTGGATGAAATGTTTGATGGCGATCAAACTTCATCCAACACCTTCCAACACGATTTTTTCTTCTTTTTTTGAATTTTCATCTTTTTCCAAAAATTTGAATTGACGCAAACCGGTCCAACATTTCATCCAACATATCATCCTACATTGAAAAAGGCTTATTGATAAGGGTAAGACCAGCCTTTTTTACACTTGGTACCCTAAAGGTACCATTTGATCGACCTGAAATTTATAGCACACCACCCCTCGTAGCAGTTAGGTACCCTAGAAGTACCATTTGATTAAGTTAAATTTCATATTACACTACCCTTTACAGCAGTTAGTACCACAACGTACTAACTGCAAATTCCAAAAATCAAATATGACCCACCACGGTACTAACCGTCATGATGTCTGGTACCAACTGCATGACCCCTCCCCCCTGAGTACTAACGCTAAATCTACAAAAAAATAGAGAAGAGAAACATTTCTACTGTTGGGATCGTGACAATTATTTAAACGAAAAAATATCTTTTGAATACTATCCTCCAGAGCAGTCTAGCGAATTGTTTATTTTGCTTTCTTCAGGTGTATTGGGAATTAAAGTAAAGATTATGTTACCTTGGGATCCAACTGGCAAGACTGGACCCAAAAAGCCTTTACCAGATCACGTCTCCATTGTTGAGCCCAAAGAAGAAATCTTACCTTCTGGTCCAACATCTGAACAAGTTGGTGGTAAACCAGATGTTGCTGCAGCTGCTGCCCCACCACAGACTCAACAGCAACAACAACAACCAACTCAACCACCTCAACAACCAGCACCTGTGTGAGTTTTCTTAGACTTCAGATTAAACAATAGGGTAATAGTGTACCTAATTAACTTTGGTTATATGTAGGAAAATTTTGGGACCCTCTAACGAGAGTGAACTAATTGGGTAATCAAAGTTAAAAAGGTTGCAAATAATGAAATTTTCAAGCGTTTGGGAGAAAAGGGAATCTATTGATACATGTTTTGACAAGTGATATTTTTCTCTTTCAGGGCTTAGATATCGCCTGACCAATGGAAGTCGTCTACCATCTCATACTTTCAATGAAAAATATTTGAAAGAACAAAGTTCACTTGTTTCAATTCCTGTCTTCTCCCTTTTTACAAAGAGTGTTTCAGAGAGAAAAACTGTACTTATATAGCCCCAATAAATAGGTTTTGATTCGAAGAAGAATTAACCCTATTCGGCCTGGGGGGGGGCTGTTTCTGTTCGGAGGTAAAATTATTGGTAATAGCTCCTGAAAAAATAGAGCTTTTGGCGAATGATAAAAAATGTTTTGTTTCCGGAATGCGGGTGAAGGAAAAAAGTTATCATGCGGCCGGCCGGAAAATATTTTTTTTGTGCTATTTTTGATAATTTATGGCTCATTGAAATAGAGTTTAAGAATAACTTTTATGTATAAACACAGCATAAATTATGTCCTAAAGAGTCTGCAAAATTGCGTGGGTTGCGTGGGTCAAATTTTTTGCGTGGGTCAAAATTTTTGCGTGGGTCATTATTTTTTGCGTGGGTCATTATCTTTTGCGTGGGTCAAAATATTTGCGTGGGTCAAAATTCCCTCTGTAATTCGAAAAAATGCCTTCCCTTGAAATTCGAACTGGTCACATCCAAAATGTTGGATGTGTTTTACATAACAGGTTTTGGTTTATTTTGTTTATTTTGCATAGCTGTACAGTTCCGTACTTTTTGAATAATAATATGGTGAATTTGTTCCAATAAACGAGGTCGGAAAGAATGTTTCCAACAAAGGAGTGTCTTTTTATAAGAGGAAGCTTTATAGAATTTTTTTAGAAGCTTTATAGCTTTTTCATAGCACGCTTTAATCTTTTGGGTTTCCTTTGAGTGTTAAAGAACAAAGCAAATGGCGACAAAATCTGAAAACTTTTCTACAAAAGTTATATTCATTAGGCGACCGATTACTAAACAATTTAATCGTTGTCAATTATTTCGTCCAACCCACTTGTAATTTCTTTGATTTAAGTACATTAAAGGCCAATTTAAAAAATTGGACGAAATAAAGACGCTGTACTTTTTTTCAAAGCAAGAGAAAAGGGAGGAAAAAATTCCATAGAAAGAAAAGAAGCAGTCATATCTCATTTTTATGCTTAAAGTTATAGTGTTTATTTCCATCACACTGGAATCCTGAAATATAGCATGCTGAAATTCAAAAGTGTGATCCTGAAGTGTGTCTACAAAAATTAGACGGGTGTGTGTTGATTCTGTATAATGTTATACACGTTTTTTTTTTATAAGGAACCTTAACTTTGCTCTGAACCTGGAGTTCCTTATTTTTACAGAGAATTTCAGTCTCCAAGTTCCTTATTGAGTTCCTTACTACATAGGAAATTTTGAACTTTTTGCCCCTTGAAAGATCAAAATTTGGTCAAATTAGTCCCAATAAGGTACATTATTTTCAAATCCACTTATTCTCAGCCTGAGCAGTTCCTTAACAATTCCTTATTTCTTGAACCATTTTCAGCCTCGAGTTCCTTATAAACGTTAGGCTGCATGCATCCCCAAATAAGTTTTGATATAGGGGATGCGAATCGGGCTCTGATATCGCTTCCGAGAAAATTACCGAATAGCTATGTATTTTGCAGAATTTTGGCGACTTGTATTTTTTAAAAAACTCGATGTGTATTGTTTGAGTTATTTGATGACGTAAATAGAAATCAAATAAAGTCTCTTTCTCCTCTATTTCTTTTTGTTTATCGAAATGAATTGAATTAGCAAACAAAACTCTCAAGATAACAAAAGACGACAAACTGTCAATCAAAGTTCTCTATCATTCAACTCTTTTTTTGGTTAGCAGATTTTTTGCTAAGTTCAGAACGGTTTTGTGAGCCTGATTCGCATCCCCTATATCAAAACTTATCAGAGGGGATGCGTGCAGCCTATATAAACGTGTTCCTTATAAAAAAAAAAACGTGTAGTGAATAAGTGCAGCTATGTAAAATAAACCACAAGGTCTTACTACATACAAACTGTGTGCTTTTGTTTAGTTTTCGTAGATATATACACAACACATTTTTGTATAAGATAACTTGAAAATTTTAATTTGACAAAAAGACGTCTTAGCTAACTCGAAAGTTTTAATTTGGTAAAAAAATCGAGTTAGCTAAAAAATCACCAAAAAAATAGTGACCCACTCAAAAACTTTGACCCACGTCAAAAATAATGACACATGCAAAAAAATATGACCCACGCAAAAAATATGACCCACGCAAAAAAAATTGACCCACGCAAAAAATTTGACCCACGCAAAAAATATTTTGACCCACGCACCCACGCAAAAAAATGACCCACGCAAAAATATTAACCCACGCACCCACTCAACCCACGCAATTTATAGCAGACTGTCCTAAATTACAACAAGTACGGACTACTAACGAACGAAAGTTTGCGGCCGGGTTAGAAAAAAAAAATTTTTCACCCGGCCGGTTTCCGGAAACAAGAAATTTTTTTTGTTTCGCCCAATGAAATTTTTTAACTTCTTAACTTTTATTTAGCTTCAAAATGAAAAAAATTGACACCTAAAAATTTTCACACCTCTAGCATGATGACTTTTCTGCCAGTAAGGTGTCACAAAAATTGACACTTTCAATACAAATTTATTTTTTATGTCAAATATATCGTTTAAACCGTAATTTATTGAATATTTAGGATAAAATAGGCATTTTAAACTCATGCAACTTTTTTCTGAAGCCTTTGTTAGAATACAATAGCTATTTATAAGAACAAAGGAAATTTTCGGTTTTTGGGCATAAGGCATGATGAGTGACGTCATCAAAAAAAATTTTTGTCAAAAGTTACGTTATGTGGCAAGGATCTTGTGTGCCAAAAAGACCCACTAGATCAAAAGTTAAGGAGTTAAGTGGTACAGGAAAAGCCCCCCCCCCTTCTTCCCCTCTAGTTCTGAACCGCCCCTAAAAGCTTAGGTTGAATAGGGTTGAGACTCGTAAACTGGTAGAGCAGGTAAATGAACAGATTTTTGAACCTGCCACGGAGATCAAATAAATTAACTCTTGTCCGTCTGCTACCAGCTTTCCTCGGAATCACTCCATTGGTCTTTCTACCCGGTAATAACTTTGCAAACAAGGTCAGGGGTAGCAGTTGTAGTAGATTTAACAGGAGTCTCGGGTATGGTTGTATTACCTATTTTAGACCTTGATGCAGTCTCGAGAAGTTCATTTTTCTTGTTTGAAGTTTTGTCAGTTGACGATTTGGAAGCCGCATTATGGTTAGTGGTCACAGCCACTTCTTCTTAAAGTTGTAAGTTCGCTTCTTTGGAGCATAACGAGCCTTTGATCTTGCTTTTGAGCAACGACCTGCATTACCAGAGTCCTTTCTTTGTCATGTTCCAGTGATTTCCAATCAGATTTCTATAGTTACTAAGATATACAACTTGATTAGTCTACACAATAGACAGTTCCAGGCATTTAGGCCTTACTCTTACTCGAAGAGTAGGAGTTTTACGCTCGAAACGAAGGAAGATATGGCGTAGCCTAAGCTTGATCTGATTGGTGAGCTTTCCAAGAGCAAATTTTCAGAACAACTCCGTGTCAAATATCACGAAATCGAATCTACAATCAAAGGAGATATTGTGGCGTGAAATGGGCGTATGGAAAAGACCAGAGAGCGAGCTCTGCTAGAACAGACCTAAAGGCTGAAATATTTTTTTTTTCTTCAAAATTTTGATACACCATGCCTCAAAGAAATTGATTTTCCGAAAAATGCATTGAATTTCATGCACTATGAATTCGATATTCGGATTCTACGATATTCTGCTTAAGAAAGGTGTGTAATGAGTCCTGGCTTCAAAAGATTTTTTGCAAATTTTTCTTGAAATACCTTAAATACGTTCAGTCAAGGGGAATCCACCTTAATCTAATTAATTAATCTGGTCTTTAAAAGGGTCCACCGTCCTTCGAGAGTCGTTGTCCTTTCCGCCGTCCTTCGAGAGTTGTCGTTGGTCTGCCGTCCTTCGAGAGTCGTTGTTGGTCCACCGTCCTTTGAGAGTCGTCGTTGTTCCACCGTCCTTCGAGAGTCATCGGGGTTAATAAAAGGAATGTTTAATTTTTAGAGTTTTTATTATAAGAATAGTTCTACCCTTCCCGCTTTTATTTCAAACACCCGTTTATTAGGTACCCGAGAGCTCGAGAGTAAGAAGGGTTCAACTTCATGCCTGTGTATCCCAGACTTTATTTACGTTACTGTTACATGGACGCCAGAGAATACCCTGGTGTTGGCTGATCAAGTTCCCCTCTCATATATTTAGCACCATATAGTAAAGCATAAAAAAGCTGGTAATGCGCAGGGAGCGAGGTAGAGAGGGGATCAGCCTTTTCAACGGCACATCTGTAGCTTTTGGCTGTGTTCCTTAAAAGCTATACAACAAGCTGCCCCATGTACAAACGACTCCCAATGTTGGGTTTATCTCATATGTATTTACATATTTTCAAGACATACATATGACTACAGTCATACCTAGTACTAAGTAATAATAGGTACAGAACCCTTTCATTAATATGAGGGAGGGCCTTAACAACTTTCCAAAAGAAAAAAATATATATACTTTACTTTTTCAGGGTAAAAACCTTTTTCTTGATTTCAGACATGCAAATTAATAAGTAAAAAGTTTCTAAATAAGCAATTGACAAGTAAGAATAATCTCACTAATTTGAAAAAGTGGCTTTCTGGAAAATAAACACTAGTTAAACACTCTAAGTCTAAAAATGAAACATCTCTTTTTTTTTAACCCGGCGACTCTAGAAGGACGGCGGACCAACGACAACCCTCGAGGGACGGCGGACCAGCGACGACTCTCGAAAGACGGCGGACAGACGACGACTCTCGAAGGGCGCCGGACCAACGACGACTCTCGAGGGACGGCGGACCAACGACGACTTTCGAAGGACGGCGGACCCACGAATGACGATAATATTTTAAAGACCAGATCAATTAATTAGATTAAATTGAGGACGAATAAAATGAAAGAGAGGCTCCCACGATGTACCTCTCAATGACCTCTTGGTGCGACGACGACTTTCGAAGAGCGCCGCCCCGACCCACGACAACCTTTGATTTGAAAGTCGCCGACCCGACCCCACGACGACTAGTCCGGACCGGCATTATGAGCCGAACCCCCCTAATAATTTTTCGTCGGAGTTTTGACAAGCTGACGATGATTTTGCCTCTGTTATAATTCTTATTTCTATGACGTCATCAAAATGATGAAAATTGGCTAAAAAATTAGTTTTTTTTCTCGAAATGTTTCGATTTTTCAGCAATTGAGCCATCATTTTTTTGCTTAGTATTTGATCATGTGACTATAAATAAATGAACCAATCCCAAGAGTCGAAAATGGTAACGGGATCAAAAAGTATACAAATCGCAACTTGTCTTTTTATTTACAACAAAGGAAAAGTTGACAATAAAGCTAAAACAAACAATACATTAACAGACCAGGGTTTTTTATAATGACTATGATCTGACCATGCCCCATCTCATTTTCTATATCGAAACGCTTCGAAAGAACCTAAAAAAACATTTTCGTTAAGGGGCGGCACCTCATGAGGCCATTGGGGAGTGCTTTAGCAAGAACCCCGAGGTTGGAGATTCGCTTCTATTAGCACCACCCTCACATGATAAACACATTCGATAAAGAAGACCTCGTTGACTTTTTATCACTGGTCACCTTAATGAGCGAAATAAATACAGTATGAAATTGAGATACAAATGTTTGTCAACTGTTTGAAGCAAGATACAAGGTATAAAATTTGGCAAAAATTTGCGCAGTCCGCGGCAGGCAGTATTCCATGATCAAAATCTTGTTGTTGAAAGTTGTTGAAAGTTTTCTCGAACTTCACATTTTTTAAGAAAAAAGTTTTGACATCGTGCTAGAGAATTCTAAGCATTGAAGATCTATGCATTCTCGTCATTTCAATTTTTGCCACTTTTAGATATAGACAATAAATATTCCATATGAAAATCTATCTTGTATATTATAAAAATTCGTTACGAAAAGATGTCTTTGACACATGCATAAATTTCATCATTGAATTTAAAGATCAGAAATGGATTGATGAAAGCATTCGAAAACAAAATCGTATCAAAAACAAAGCTTAGTGTGTATGTAGCGTTATCCACGGTGACGTCATAAGCGACTAGAATATTTTTGACGATGGTCAGCAGGTAGATGACAAACATGCAAAGATACAACTTGTTGAAGAAAGATGCAATTTTGATGTTCTTTTGAAATTTTTGTTGTTCGTCTGCAGTGCGCTCGACCGGATGCTCCTCCCTGATAATATACGCTCCCTGGATCTTGGCGGTCGTTCGCACGAACTGCTGCTTGAAGTCTTGATACATGGAGATGTAACAGTAAGAGCAAATGGCAAGTGAGACGAGGATCAGAGCTATGACGATGCGACCGCCGACAATGGTTTTGCCACTGATGAAAGGAACTACGAAACATATGGATGAGATACTCCACACCAGTAGCAAAATCCCTGCAACAAATCTCGAACTGAAAATCTTCTCGTAATTCTTCACGTAGTGGATGCTGCAATATCTTTCCAACGCAGAGACTGCATGAGTTACCATGGTAACGAGAATGAGAACAGGGACGATGTAAATCATGAAATTGGATAATGGGCATTGATGATCAGCTGCACTGATCTGGAGAATGTGCGTTCCAAATATGGGTTGCGCGACAGCTCCGGTGATGAGGTCTGCCAGACAAATACTAAAGAGGAGTTTGTACGGGGTGATCTGAAGATGTTCGTTTTTGATGATAGCAAAGATGACGAGAAGGTTTGTGAAAGCGCAAGGGATGGCCATCACGAAATTCAGGATAGCAATGAAAGTTGATGAAGCGACGAAAGATGCAGAGAGATGATAAGTGTATACTTTCGATTGATCATCATGCGGTACTTCACACGACATGTTGTGGATGAGCGGATCCAATGTGGTGGAGAGTGGCGCCATAGTGGTGGTTGTGGAGAGTGACGCCATGGTTGTGATGGTGGTGGAAAGATTCATAATTCACTCAAATTAAGTTATCTGTTGGTGTTCTAAAATGAAAGAAACTATGAATTGATTCCAGCAATTAACCTTCGAAAATCCACTGCTATATATTAATACTTACAAATTCTTAAAAGTTATCATACCTTCAAGTTGACTTCTGAAAAAAGAAGCTGAAAAATTAGAAAAAATGTTTAAAAATTTGTTTAATTCCACAGAGTTGTCAGGGAAAACAAACGTCGTAAAATATTCATCAATGAGTTATTGATGAAACAAAATCAAAGCTTGATTTAAATGTTGAATATTGGCCCCTGGTTTTTACTTACGAAAGACTAGAGTTTTTATCTAAATCAAATTCCTCATTCATCGAAGCGTCAATTCCCCAAAACAGAGCATTTCCACGAAGAAAAGAAAAACAACAAAACGGGTTAAAAATTGATCTTCTATTTACATTAAAACAAAGAGCACGTTGAAAGATTTGAATATTTTACAATTTTTAAGGAGAAATTCTAATAAACACTTTAATTTTAATTTTTATCATTATGTACGAAAGATAATTATATAATTGCAAAATCCAATATTTTTCCATTTTCACGTCATAAAAGCAGTATTAAAATCTTTGTCCAGAAATAATGCATATATAATTTGAAAAAAAAGTCCTGAAAAAACTTTTCTCAATATAGGAGGGGAAGGGAAAAATTTACATGGTCGGTCAAGAAGTTCTACACAGTTTCGAATGCAACAATGATTAATATGATGATCACTTCTTCTTCTCTTTTTTAAATAAGGCAAGACAAATTTGTTCTACGGGCAAACCTCCAGAAAAATATCGGACGGATGGTATAGTAAAAATAAAATTGTCAAATACCATCAACCTTATGTATTTAGACCAACCTTGAGTTTTGCAAATTCTAAATCATTTTTTTTCGAATATTAAATAAACAGGGTCGGTCGGGCCCGTAGAACAATAAATTAATTTATTCTCGCCCAAAGGAGAGCTCAGAAAATTAAAAGGTTTGAAATGTATATAATGTGTGCGTAAAAACATTTTCAACCGTTAAGTGCATCCCAGAGTGCTGAAAATTAGCAAAACAGAAAATCAACATCTATTAAAATTACTTCTTTCCATAAACATTACACTAACGAAAATGCGAGGACCCATTTCTGCAGCCGCCGTGGCTGGTTTGTCCTCGATAACAAAAAATGTCTTTTTTATCGATTAATTTGATTGAATAGCAAAAACATGAGATGCAAAAATATAGCCCCAAAAATCACTTGTCTCCATTGAACGGAGATATAGAGTTCGTTTTAGCCGGTCTGTAATGTACACTCTTTTCGAGAATCCCATTGTGAATGACGTTTCTTTTCACCTGGAAATTTCGTTTCTCTTACTAGCAAAAGAGGCCCATTTAAGAGACTTGAGCTTTGGGTTCAACAATTGTTACTGTAAATCTAACAGATAATTGCGATTGGATTGCGAGTCGAAGTCCTTTCATAGTAACTTGCGTCCAATCACTCACTCATCCATGATAACACAATCGTCATCATCTTCCATCCGGCGCGGGCTATCCACCGAGCTGCTACTCATAGCGGTAGTTTCGGAACTGGTACCTGGTGGCGCTTTTAAAAGTTCGTGTAGCGACGTCGAGATTTGTTGTTTGTGAAGTAAGAAAGCGGCCGCTTGTTGTTGTGGCGTTGGTTGTGCAGAGTTTTGTTGCTGTGAGAGTTGTTTGTTTAGCAGGAGTTGTGTGAGTTGAGGAGAAGCGGCCGAGGAGAGATCAGGCTCAGGTAATGTGGTGGTAATGTTCGAAGCACGAAGGATGAGTTCCAATTCCTGAAAAAACCAAAACAATTAAGTGGTATGAGATAAAGGATTGATACGATTGATGATTCAATTGCGCCTAGTATCAACAAAAATTTGCACATTTCGACACAAGCGAAGGGTTGGCTTTTCTCCTTACCTGTACCCTCAGCAACAATTTTTTGTTCATATCTTCAAGACTTTGTGATCGATGTTCTACGTTTCTCAATCGTTCACGATCTTTCTTCAAACGGCGAATATAATCCACAGATGATTTCAAGATGGTACCTTTGTTTTGTTTCATGTCACTGGAAAGAAGAAGAATTTACAACTATTTGCCTGGAGAGTGAAAATAAATTTCCTATTAAGCCAGATTGACCAATGGGAGAAGAGTACTGATCAAAGATATTCATCTTTTGAAAAGTCAAGATCACTAAGGCATGAAATATTTGGATGGTTTCAATATAGATACCAGAATTTTCACAGAGGTTATCAACTTACTTATCGAGTTTGGGCACCAATGTTCCTAATTCCTTGATTCGATCATTGATGTTGTATCTCCTTCGACGCTCAACTGAAGACAAGTAAGAAGAACGTTTTGAAAACTTTGAAATTAAGAAAATATCTTTTACTTTAGCTTGGGGAGAAAGGGCCCCCCAGCGGTTTGCGTGAATGCGTGAATGGGCTTTTTCACTTGCGTGAATGCGAGAAAAGTAAAGAAAAATTACGTGAATGCGTGAATTGGAAAGCTTTTGCGTAGAACAAAAATTGCGTGAATTGCGAAAAAATATTGCGTGAATGCGTGAATTTGGGGAAAAAATTTGCGTGATTGCGTGAATTGAAGGTCCGCTGGGGGGGAGGGGGACTCGAGAAATGATTCTGTTAGCCAACGAATCATCAAACACAAAAAGATATCAATGCGTCGAAAAAAGGTCAGAGAGGTAACTCACTCATATTATGATTATCTTTCTTTTGGCGTTCTTTGTTGAAAAAAGTGTCCGGTTCTTCTTGCTTCACGTTTGCCGGACACGAGGACGAAATCGAAATCTGATTCGCCTGTAAACAAAATCAACAAAGAGAAAATTCTCAGAAGGTGAACATGTTAAATCAAGTTTGAGTGGTTTGAGACTTTTGAGAATGGAATGTTCCAAAAGACACTTCTTAGTAATCAGAGGGATGTAGAAATAAAACCTCGTTTATTTGTTCCGTAAACATGTGTCGGGCGTAGTTTAGGAGTGATGAATTCAATTAAATTGTTTTAAACAATTTAAAGGTTTTGTTTTTAAATAAGAGTGATATCGTTTGCTTACTCATCAATTTTAATTTCCAAGTTTTTTCACATTGAATTGACACATTATGTGGAGCAAGATTGGTTAGAAAAAGGGAAAGAAAAACATTTTTTTGCTTGTATCAGCATAATAAAACAATAGGGAGACACTGATGACTCGAACCTACACAACCATTCGGATTAATCCAAAAAACTAAGGGCTTCAAGCTTTCGGGTAGTTTTAACTAATCATATCTAAATGAAGAGTTTTACAAATGATATGACAACCCACGCTTAACAAGAAAGGTTAGCGTGAAAAGAATTAGACACGAGTTGAATTCTACACGCAATTATCGGTCACAGCCTTTCAACACTCAAGTGTAACAGGAGAGACGGGAAAATCCTAAGTTCTGAATGAATTGAAATATACTAGGGCCACCCTTGAAGAACCTTCCAATAAACGTTAATGGGGTGAAAACTAAGATGTGTGTTATGAGCGATGCGACTTATACTTTTTTAAGAACTCTTAGAGACCCTCACCTCATTTTTCTGTGTAGGATTATTCACGTAGGTATCGAGCAAGTTGTTATTGGTTGGCAGCTAAAAATAAACAAAGCAGAAAAAAAATGATTTGCGAGAAATTTTTTTTTTCACGACAAAAAAAAAGAAGTGTGTGGTTGAGAAAACAGGAAGCTCGTTTATTTGCACGGAATGGGAGAGTAGAAAAAAAGACTGCTCTTCATCAAGGAAGATATTGGAAGAGGCCGCACCAACTCAAAGCGACCACAAAATTACTTTTTCCCTTATCACCTTCAGTCAAGATAATCTTCAGTCTAAGGCAAGAAGTTCAACTTGATTTTTCTAAAAAAAGCGATGTTTTGTGAAATTGTTTCGGGAGTATTACAATAGAAATCTCTTAGGAATTCCTCGAGGAAATCATATTGTAATACTTCAGAAACAATCCCAAATACATCGCTTTTTTAGAAAAATTAAAAACTCCGATAAGATTAATTGAAAATTGAAATTCGTGAAAAAAGATGGCTTACCGTTGCCGAAAAAATGTTCAGGTCTTCGCTAGAAACAAAAGAGAATAAAGACAATCAGTCAATTTGATACAGTATGTAAATCGATGACACGAAAATAGAGAGGGGTGTGCGAACATGAACACACATAATCGCTTGACATGGTTGAGATGTTCAAATTGAACAGAACATAAAGTGTTAGATTTCAAAATCTGTAATGACAATTGCACATTACTGAAACTCTCAAAAATTGGTTGAGAGAACAAGTCCATCATAATATTTTCTAAGAAGTTGACTGCTGATAGTTCTTTCATTAAAACAACTGGTTTATCGTATCAGTAATCTCAATGCTAACCAAAAGCCTATTAAAAATAATATAAAAGCATATAAACTATAAAGAGCCGTCATAAAACAAATTTCAAATTTTTTAAGTAACTGAAACTCACCTAAATAGATCTTCGAAGAAATCATTGGACTAAAAAAAACACAATAACAAAAAGTTAATTAGAAATGTGACCTAGAGGTTGGTCTGAAAGGATACCCTAATCCAGCTTGATTTTTTAAAGGATGACGTTAATTAGAAAAAAGAGAGGCGCTAAGGAAAGTTAATGACGTACAGAAGCAGCGCACATTAAAACCATCTCGATCCACCTTGGTTACACCTTCCCTTTAAATATCTTTCAAAGACGCGTGTTCACCATTAAAACGTTTTGAAAGTCAGATTAAGAAACGCAAACCGGCCCCCCTTTCCTTCGTTCATGAACAAAATGTTTTAAAATGTCTTCTCAGGTTACATTTATATTGTTCAAATTACGAAATTATTTCTTTCAATGCCTCTCTCTTCATGGTATATGAAACTCAATTGGTCTCTGCTTCTTTCATTTTAAAGGCGACCCAAAAACACTCAAGTTTTATGTAACCGCAACATTCAACAAGGTTCGCAATTTTTAACGTTATAACCGACTTGGAAACCCAAACACAAATCACATCATTCAGGCCACATCAAAAGATAAATTGATCATCAAGTTCCATCGACTAACAATCCAATCAATTATGATTAAAACTACGAGTATCAGTTTCTCGTTGGAAAAGCTTTCAAGGGAAATTAAAAAGATTAAATTATCAAACATAGACATTCTTCTTATGCAACAAGTGCTTTTTGATAATTCAAGATATAGGCAAAAAAAGTGGTGAGTGTTATAAAAAGTAGCAGTGCACTTAAGCTGTCTACATAACATTGATAAAGGATTCTTTAGAAAAAGCCTTATGATGCTTATTATAAGTTAGGTAGAAAACGTAAAAATAAGACCACATACAAAATCAAAAACCCTTACCTCTCCACCGCTAGCGACGGAACTTGCGGCATCCGGGCTGTTCGGTGACATTGGATTACCACCAAAACTGTTCATGAAGCTTGGTGAGGAGAACTCGGATGAGAAGTTGTAGTTCTGTTGAAGAGCGGTGGGTACGGAGACGGGCATGTTGGTGCTGAGTTGGGTGTTCTGCTCTAAATATTCGCGAACTTGTCTCTTCTGTTGTTGCTTCAGGTAATAGCTGGTTGGGTTCTGAAGCTTCGTTTCAACCTTCACAATGAAAAGCACCATTTAGTAAAACTTTCTGATCACAATCCGTTTAAAATAATTTTTATTATATTGTGGTAGTACTAACACGCAGTATAGTAGGTTTCATCGAAAAACCGTAATGAAGCAATTGTATGATCGCGACAAGTTTGCAATCAAAACAATGCGGTTTTGGTGCTTGGCTTTGTTCAGGCGTGCTAATTTTGAATCCTTCTTTCTTTCTATGTGCTTTATTTGTGTTTTCCGATGTGTATACAAACCAACTCCGATCAATCAACTACTGTACACTATGCTTTGTGGCTTGTGTGAACGATTCAATACAAAATGTTCGTGCAGAGGTAGCTTGAAACCTGACTACCTGTACAAAGTCTCATATAGCAAGACGACTCGAAAAATATTTGTAAAAAAAGTGAACTTTTATACAAAAACAAGACAAACAAAACGTAGAAAAAATTTGATCCAAAGATAGCCAGGCATGCTTCAACAAGTGACACGCATTGAAAGTATAGTATGCCAAAAGTTACTCTCTCTTTTTGAAAAAAAGGACTTAATTAGTTTTTTTGATTTTCCTTGATATTCCCTACAGAGTTTTCCTCTTTTCTTAGAGCTGCTTTTTTATTACGTCTGACCAGGTCATTGGAAATACCTTTTTCTGAACATATAAAAACGCAAGCCTAAGGTTCCATCCATGCAATAAAACTAAAGGTAGTCTTTTATCAATTTCTTATAGTAAAACACTACATAGCACATGAAATAAAGGTATAAGTCGGTAGATTATGGAATTAAGATACAAGCTTTTCCTCTTCGTGACCTGATCCAGGAAGTCATTGCATTGAACGCACCCAAAACAATTGATTAAAAGAAAAATCCTCGAATGAACAAAGGCATGTCCTTAATGAAAAAGAAAGTATTCTGTGTGGATGCAGGTTCAAATTTAACTTTTCGACCCTCTGCTGCAGCCTTTGACCGAAAGTTGTTCAGCTTACAACACAGTATTGTGATCACAGAACAAAATTTATTATAATCATCATCTGTTGAAGAAGTGGAAGAAAACCATGTGAACCATATTGTTATAAGAGAAAGGGATGAAAATCTTACCTTCAAAACACTGCTTGGTAAACTCATCGCTGGCATGTTAGCCTTGATGCCTTTGTTTTGATTGTTGACAGTTCTTTGTGTTTGGAAGCTGACAGGGTTAGAGTTGTTAAAGAATCTTTGTTGCTGCTGTTGTGGTTGTTGTTGCTGTTGTTGCTGCTGGATGTTTTGTTGTAAATGTGCAGTGTTTTGTTGCTTCATGAGGAAAGTTTGTTGTTGTGGAAGTTGCGAACCCTTCATTTGCTCCTTGCGCTCTACTTCCATGATGCGCTCTCGTTCAAGAGCTTGTTTGAAGTTGGTGCGATTCATGATTTCCATGGTTTGCATATTCATGGCTTGGTCGTCCGGATCTGGCTTGATCTTCACATCTGGGTCCATCAAAAAGGACGGATTCTCACTACAGAAGAAAACCAAAAGAAAAGTCGAAAAATCCCAAGTTTACAAGTTGTAAGATAATAAATGTCTAGATAGATTTCGAGCACCATGCTAGATACCCATTCTATGGAGTTAGGATTGATCAAAATTCACAGATTTTAACGTGTTTCTAAATTTAAAAACATACCCTGGATAAAATGCTGAATAATAAAAATATCCTCACTACTGGATAAATATATTTACGTACATAGTGAATGTTTGTCGAAGTGTATAACTGTAATTTAACATGTTTTCTTTTATGTAAAAATTGCATATAGATCCTTTCTCTCTCAAAAAAAGTATAATTTCAAATGTTTTCGACTATTTTTATCAAAATGTAAAAATAGAGAGAAGGAATATTTATAAGCATAATCAAACATATTTCATGTTTTTAATCTGATAAAATCAGTTAAGCAAGCTGCTTAAAAGTCTTACTCTGACATCAAATAGAAATATTATTTTTACCATTGACTCCACGTTATACACGAATATGAATTCATTTTTAATTTGATACAAACAAATAATCACAACAAGGAAAAGGATTTCATTATCGTAGCCAAGTAATAATATTTAAAAATCAAACCAAATACTAGTCAATTAAAATGTTTAAATGCTGTATCCCTTTGCTTTTCTTGATTTAAGAATATGTAAGAGTAATTAATTTCGGAATTCACATTGAAAATTCATTTTGATTTAAGAGCACTTTTCTTTTCGACTGAATTAATTGGCTACTTCCAATTCGTAATACAATTGGATCTTTTGTTGCAGTAATGAGTTTAACAGGTTAACGCATTAAAATTTTTGTTTTACTATGATGAAGTGAGAGAGGCGAAGTTGATTATAAGGCTAGAAGATTGTATGTCCTGACAGCCATTGTAAAATACACTTGCAAAATAAAATTAAAAGATTTTGCATAATAAAAAACTCATGAAAGAGATCTTCACTGGTCACAGTATTTGATAAAAATATTATTGTAATAGACAAAGTAGATTTTATTTGAGGAACAAGAATCAGGTGACTCGGTTATCTTGATCACATGTGAGGTTTAAAGAAGTTCAGTTTAAATGCGAGAAAACACTTCAGTTTTAGTTGTGCCTGTAAATTGGATGGATGGTGGGATTGCACTTGTAACGTTTCTGTTTAGCGTAAGCAAAGATTTTTATGAGTTAAACACGAGTTTAGTTGATGATTATTTTAAGGTTTTGTCATTTTTGTATTACATATTGTATTATGAAAATATTACTGTTACACATCCACAATGGAAACACATTTTACAGAGTTATTGCGAGAAGTAATAAGTTTCTAATTTTAGAATATCTTAAATGTTTAGAATTTTTAGAAATGTTATTTACTTTAATTAGGATTTTAAAAGTCTTACTTCCATAGGCAAGTCATTATCTTTACTTGGATGAGTTTATCTAAAAAAAATTATGTAATATAAAGATTAGTGTTTATGTCAAATTCGTAAAATGGATATAAAATTTTTTTATCACCTTCATCACTCAAAATGACTTTAAAAGTCACCCCACCCCTTTGTAAATTTGGGAATTTTAAAAGGCCAGTTAAATCAGGTTAAATAGAGAATTTAACATTTTTAATATTGAAATTGAAAATATTACAAAGTTTTTAGTGGTTTGATAAGTTTCTTATGTAAGGAAACTCTATGATATGAAGATGAGAGTCCATTAAGTTACTATAAACACTACGCATGGGCGATATTTGTAAGGTGGTGAAATGTGTAAAAAGAGAGACACATAAATAAGGATTTATAATTTAAATGTCAATAGTAAATTTCTAGGTCAATATACACGTTTAAAAAAGCAGTGCATTCAAACCAACGGAGCAATCCAATTAAATTTAGCCCCTAATGTCTAGCCAAAGAGGCAGAGTTTTAGTTATATAGAAAATTGTAGAATTGCTCTTATTTCCAGATCAATATCACTTTTTAGTAACTTTAGTGGGTAGGGCTTTTTGTCAGAATACAAATGTTGGTTTGATATTCTTTGTGGCAACATAAATATCCAATGCTTTACTTTGATGAAAGGAAGAAATGCAGTTGATACAGTTGGCATGGGTTCTATACCAGGATAATTGTCCATTCTAGGACAGGAAATTCACTGCACATGCTATTGAAAAAAAGCCATTGTCTATTGGTTGGTGACAAAGTAGGGAGAACAATCAAGATGATATATTGTATCATTATAGGTTGGTTCCCCCCTTGAAAAGTAAGCCTAAGAACCTCTTCAAACATTTCAAAAAGTTGCTTTTTAAAATATCAACTTTTGTTTAAAAAAACTGAGATTTTAGGCTGATAGATTTGCTGTGCTGAGAGCAAGAGTTTATAAAAGCGCACCCGAAAGTACTCATTTTCAAATTTTGAGATAACAAGATAATTGATCTTTATTTTTTAATTATTTTGCAATAGAAAGTTGAATATGAAAGTTAGAAAAATCATTTATGCTAAAACGTTTCCTTCCTGGAAATATAAAAGTTTGAAGAATTATTTTTTTCAAAAATCCTGTTTTGTTACTGCATCACACACGAGTCTGTGCCACTAACTGGATCGGGAAGATTCTTCTGAAATGGGAAGAACCTTCCCGAACGGTTCTATAAAACCTGTTGCCTGTGCCCCATTTGGCAGTGTCAGGGAAACACAACAATGACAGAGGGGAAGGGGGGGGGAGATAAAATTCGGATATTTCTTCTGTTCTTCCTGAATAATTTTAAATTGTGTTAAATAGAGGTTTTTTGCAAAAAAAAGGAGAAATACAAAAGTTGTATTTGTGACTGCTATAATTCACATACTTCCAGAAATGAAAATAAAGGGATAATAATAGTTGAATACTATCCACTGATGATCCGCGGCACTATCGTAAAGCTAGAATCGCTTAGCATACTCTTCACTTGAGAAAATGATTGACAGATTAAAAATTTTTCACCCGTGAGGGTTTTGCTGGTTTTCTGTAGGGGTGGCTTTTTTCAACTCAGCTTAAACCTCAAACTGCGCAAAATGGTAGATCTTAGCTGTAACAGATCATTTCAATGGAAGTTGTTGGAATGTTTACAAGGTTTTTGGCAAAAAGTCCATTGTTTGATTGCCAAAGGATGAAAGTGTTGTCATTAATTTTGTTAGATCTGACAAATTGATGTTTGTGAGTGCACTTTATAGTTTTGATTCCCATTGAAGAATAATATTCTGGTTTTCATGTTACTGGATACTGTTCTAGAGCTTTAAGCTAGCCTGTCAGTCATTTTGTTTTATTTCATTTCCTCAATAATGAAAGTAACCCCAATTGACCGCAGTTTTGAAAAAGATGAAAAAGATAGTGTGGTTTCAAAAAGATAGTATCCTTTTAGCAAAGATAGCTGAGAAATTCAGCCTACACTGCACTGTTTACATAAAAAAATTCCACTAGTGTACCAGACTTAACGTAAAAACAGAATAGAGACAATATAGGTTGGGTATTAATTAAGATACAGGATCCTGGCACAAAATTCTATTGACTGTTAAACAATTGTTGAAATCACATAATATTATTGTTATGATATTGGAAGTGCGCAATCTGATTGGCTATCTTATCAACAGCTTTTTTGGCAAGAAATTCAAACCAAATATAAACAAATTCAAACTGGGTCATAAATACCAAACCCTCACTGAGTAGCTTCTGATGGGATTATTGCTTAGGCGGTGTAAGTTTTGGTTCTTAGGAGTATGGATCTCCAGATTATAACAAAGATAGTATCGTTTTGGGAAAGATAGTATCATTTTATCAGACGGTGTCAATCAATACACCTTTCGCGTAATTCAAACTTCTCAGAAATGTCCTGAGAAAATGTGCGCTCCACCGTTGTGTATAAAATTGTTTGGGAGGTAAACAAACTTTTTCAGCTTCTAACTTTTGATAGCTATCTTCTTTTGGCAAAAGATTTTCAGGGTGGTGTAATATCATGAATAGATTAAACATACTAAAATTTGGACGCAACCCTGCCTTTCTAAAATATGGTTTGCATTCGCTCACATTAATAGATGTTTTAGTGAAGACGACAGTCTTTTGAATAACTTATTACTACACATACATTACTTATGACTACACATGCATTACTTATTTCCCACAGCCAATAAAAACATGATAAATCATCTTGTATTTAGGTAAACCTACGTAACTGCTGTGAAGTAATTAGTTATTCAAAAGACCACCGGTGCGTTCGGCAAAACAACTATCCCTCTCGCCTCATAATATACTTCCGTGCTTAGCTCTACGTGATTTTCCAATGACGTATTGGCATCTGTCCACGCTAAAGCTCTAAGAGGAGTGGGCTAATTTATTGTAATATCAATCTTATCAAATATTATTGTGATAATTGAATCTCAATCTAACGTAATTTGAATGCAATCGAACACAATCAAATTTTACCCAGTAAAAAAGTATCCTTTTACGGGGCCCCCCAGCGGTTTGCGTGAATGCGTGAATGGGCTTTTTTGGTTGCGTGAATGGGCTTTTTTGGTTGCGTGAATGCGTGAAAATCGAAAAAAAATTGCGTGAATGCGTGAATTGAAAAAACTTGCGTGAACGTGAAAATCCATATTTCTATTGCGTGAATGCGTGAATCTGCCCTGTTTTTTGCGTGAACGCGTGAATTTTTCCTTTTCACAGTTTGTAGAAAACCCCAAGGTGCGCACCTATCCCGTAATTCAAGGGATGCCAGGTGAAGGTGCACAAAAAAATCAGTAACTTTCAAATTCTCTATCTTATATAACGATTCATGATTTAGATGCGCTTTCTAGCAATCTAGACACCTTTTTTTGCTCCGGCCAAACATGTATTGGCCCTCGAATCTTAAATAACTCTAATTTGCCCCCTTGAAAGTGTTTGTTTAAGATAAAACCATGGTTATGCATGATGAGTGATCCAGGGCCAGGGCCAGCCAGGGCTAGAGCCACTGGGGGCAGGAGGCGGCCATGACTTCACCACGTTTTTGCAAATAAAAAGAAACTTATTTCAAAGAAATTTTTACCCATGATGTAGACTTTCGTTTAACCTGATTTCTTGGCAAAATTAGTCTGAAATGGAGTCGTATTTAAGCACATCAGAGGGTTAAAATAGAAATTTTCTCCTGTCGGCGCAAAACATGGTTGCGCCTCCTTAGTCACTGTGTTTTCGGCCCCTCCACGTTAGGAAATTAATTCGCGAGCCCTGATTAAAACCTTTCTTTTTAAATTCTTTTGATCGCTTTGCTCGCAACAAATGTTCATTCTTTTACCTTATTTTAAGCTATCAAGCAATCGTACCTTGCCTCTAACGAATTTAGACTACATTCTTTTTCAATGGTTTTAAAGAGAGCATTTTTAGCCAAACGCGAGTGACAAAAATGCTAAAATTTCCTCTCTGCGTAAATCATGGTTGCGCCTCCTTACCCCTGAGCAAAGCATCATGGTGTCATCCTCGAGTTTGTTTAAGCTATTTTATGTACAAAAATTTGCCTGCGGCGCATATCTTTTCACTTACTATCGCGATACGTTAACTGCAGAAGCTTCACCTTTTCCAAACGATCGTGACAAGTTAGAAGAATCAAATATTTTGCGTGATGGCATGTAATTAAAGTTGAAAAATTACGTAACGCTTTCTATTTGGGGGCTTCTTATGACGCTACCAAAAAACACGGTGTTTTATAGTCAGGTCTACAGGAAAAAATCACTACTTAGCTAAGTTTTTCTCAAGTGCATGACCAGATCCGGTCGAATAATATCTCGAGTACAGCCTTGTCATACTTTTTTATGCACATCGAACGTTTTACTCCATAATGGCGGAAATTACGTAAATTACGTAACTTAGCGAAATGTGCAAGACCTCTATTTTTGACATTTTCTCCGATTTTTTCTGAAAATTTCCCCGATTTCCCAAAAAATTGGGTTTGCGTGAATTTCGAGAAAAACTTGCGTGAATGCGTGAATTGCGAAAAAATTTTGCGTGAATGCGTGAAATTTGAGTCTGCTGGGGGGGCCTCTTTTACAAAAGAAAGTGTTGTTTTAAACATAGTATCTGTTTCTGCTTTGGTGCGTGTGCCATAATGAAGATCCTTTTTACTGTATTTAGGGGCTTGGTTTTAGCTACATTTCATTTCCAGTTTTCAGAGCATGTCATGGCTGCCCCCCAAGGAAAAATTATAGGATTGAAATCCTGCCCTTAAACTTTGTGTACCCACCCAGAAAGGCTGCTAAAAAACCAGATAGAAAAAGTAACAAAATTGGCCAACTTTCAGTGATTTTGCCCCTGACACCAGAAAATTATCAAAAATTTGCCCCTGCCCTTGAAACTGATACACACTCTGCCCCCGAGATCTCAATGATTTCTGCCATACTCTGCAAACTGGTTTCATTTAATCACAAAATGGCATGGGAAGACTGGCATTCTAGCTAGTTTGATTTGTGTTGAAAGAAGATTCCTTACCTAGATCTTGTCAAACTTTTGGCTTTAATTTCGTATCCCTGTTGCTGATGATCGTTTTCTACTTCTTCAAAAATGTCAAAATTGTCAGAATTGTCAAAGTCAAGATCAATCCCAGATTCTGATAACATTTTTAGACTGCATTAGATGGTGGCGACAAAAATATTCTGTTCTATGTATTAACCAGAAAAAAATGTACAAATCCCTAAACATCCAGTGATCTACAACAAAAGTTAGCTGCAAGAGTTAAGCGTTTTCAGTGTTGTATTTTTCTTCCCACTTTTCAAACCACGCTCCGAAGCATTGTCCGTCCTTTTGGTTCTTAGAATGTTTATCGAAATGCATTATGGACATATAACATTACGTCATAACGCTATCACAAATTTTCCCGTAAAAAAGACTTACCTGGTTTCTACGACATTGCGACGGTTTCCATAATAGTCTATGAACATCTTTTCGATTTTTTTCGTTCTTCCTCAAGCAAGTCTTTGAACGATCCCTTTGGAGATTCTATTGACAGTAAATTTATCTAAAAATATTTCAATGTTTAAATATTGGTAATGCTGAGTCTAGAAACTCTGCAAAAGTGAGAGAGTTGCGAAACCTCTTTGAGAAAGTCCGCGTCTAAAGTTCGCTAGTAAACGCTGATGACCAAATAAGGAAACCGTATCCGGGTAACTAAGAAAACGATTAGTGGTTAGCAACGAAAGTCGTTGAAGGTATGAGTCACTAATTATGCAAGTAATTTGATGCAAGGTTTGTCTGCATGCTAAAGTTTTACTTCTGTTTGTACGATCCAAAAGGAGAGGTAAATATATTCAGAAATAAATTTGTTTTTGATACTCAAAACTTTTAAATGGAATTCCTTTTTTAAGCACATCAGACATACAACGGTCAATATTCTAGCTTTGGGTATAAAATGAGTTTTGATTGCCCGAAAGCCACTGTAGGAGAGTATTAATGTTTTTTAAAATAAAACGCAGCACAGAATTCGATTCATAAATTAGTGTGGCTTATCACTTTTTTCTTTTGGTAATAAAAATCAATATTTACAGCGTGTGGAAACATATATGTACAATATCCCTTATTACATAATAAAATCAATGCTATAAAACAGATTCTGAATAAACTGATTCGTCAAAAAGGTCCAACCGAGTTGATAAATAGCTGAAAATAAAAACACAATCGTTCAAATAATATACCCTATAAAATGTTCACAATAAAACACGATGTTTCTTTTACTCAATGCAAGAGCTAATACAACTCGAAGACGAAAAGTCGTATAACTTAGTGATAAAGGATTATAGATCGAAGCAATATTTCACGCAGGGTTAAGTATCCGGTGTGAGAAAAGTAATATCATAAACATTGAATTATAACAACAGGTCATCTCACAAAAGAAGGAATTGAAATAACTGGTTCATGTTGCTTTAATCCGCTGCTTTCCATTAAAAGTGTATTCGTCTATGGGTAACCACCCAAGTCATGGCATACTACTATTCATTTCTGAATCGCTGAGAACATGAAACGTAAAACTTACTCTAGAAGCTTTGAGACGTTCCGCAAAATAACAGAGAGCTTCGGTTGTTCGATGCTGGAAGAGGCGAGGAGTACAGGTAGTTTTACTGAAATTTAAAGAAAGAGAAAGTTTTAACCTAGCCCAAAATCTGGAGGGAACGTTTTACATTACTCAGGCAAGGGTCATAAACACGAGACCAAAAAAATCTTCAAAATACCCTTCACAAAGTCCGTGTTTAAACAGAACAACTCCCCCTCATTAGACAATGAGTGATTTCGCACAGAAGGAGTGGAACTTGAAACTTGTTGTTGTTATTTTTGTTGTGAAAAAAATGCTGATCTCATTCATTAGATGAATTTTTGTGGCCTGATTTTTCCAATTCTAAGAACCGTTGGGCTGAGAATCACGAGCCCAGAAACTAAGACTAAAAATCGATATAATTTAATATCAAGTCAAACAGACGACCTAAAAAGGTCTTAAAACAACATCACCATCTATTTCGCAAAGACTTGTTAAAAAAATAGAGGGTCTTTCCCTTAGACCTGTTTAATGATATTACCATAGTATTTTTGATTAGTTACTCTACAATAGATGTCAGTGGTAATCAGCTTAAAATCTAAGAAGAACACTCTTACCAAACAAGCGTAAAAAGTGTTCGGGTCCGTAAACTTGCATGGGCGTGGTCTTTTTGTCGGTTCCGATGGGATACATCATAAAAGAATGGTCTTTAAATGGTGGTTGAACAGGAGGGTGTGGCATGTCTGTTTGCACGGTTAAGGGCTTCAACAGGTCCTGTATAAGGTAAATAAACGATTTTCATAAGAAGGGAATAGTCCGATTCAGCCTTGATAGCTATTTCATACACATCTGTACACATGTTTTTTTATAAGCATAACGTTTATAAGCATATACAGGCTCAGTTTTGGGTACCTAAACAATGGCTCTATTGTTTGAGAACAAGAGAATGGTAAGCATAATGCGAGCCTGATATAGGGGCAGACACTTGCTTATAAAAAAAACATGTAAGTAAGTTGAAAGGTCAACGGGTCAAGTTTGTTTAATTCAAACTTAAGCGCTGTAATATCTACTTATACTGTATTGCACAATCCCTCTCTTTGAAACTACAAAATCTGGTGGAAAATAAATGAAAATCGTACTGGCTGTGGTTCTTCTTTGACCACTTCGTTGTTTTTAGGAGGAAGCGACCACGGTGTAATTGAATCGTCAATGATTCGTTTCAATGCTGGTGCAGATGGCGGTGGCGGAGGTGGCGTATTGATGATTTTAGGTACACGTGTTGATCGTCGCAGACGACTTGCGGAGCCTGATAAAAAGAGAAAAGCATTGTCAATTTTCACCATCGGATTGTATAGTAACAAAACAAAAATCCTGTTAAAGAAATCAAATTTATTTTCCATGGTTGAAAACAATGAATTCAATGCCGTAGGGAATTAATGATAAATATCTAACCAGTGTCGTCATCCAATGATATCAGACGGACTTTAATAACGATTTGAAGGATCCAGATATCTAATTTCTGAGGTTGATACGTACAGAATCTTCTGGCAATTTAAAAGCAAACATATCAACCTCAGAAATTAGATATCTGGATCCTTCAAATTAATGAATGAATTTATACCAGAACCCTGCTCATCAGCCGATTCTTTTTGTTCGATCTTAATCTCTGTTTTTATCATTTCTTCTTTGACCTCTTGAGAGCGTGAAAGACTGTTCTGTCGCAATGACCTGGTTTCTCTCTTCGTTGGTCGTTCTGACGAGTTTTCACGTAGAGGGGTGGGAGGGTCTACAGGAGACATTGGTGAAAGCGGTGTTTTACTTGAACCAGAGTCTGTGCGTTTCCGTTTGGCTGAGTCCTGTTCTATGTTCGATTTTCGACGACTTGGGCGGCCGCGCGGCCTTGGGACCACTTTTTCACCGACCAATGATAGAGGTGCATCTTCACTGAAAGAACTTGAGCGAGAGTTAGAGCGAGATGATTCTTTTGAAGTCGTCGCTTTTTCCATGGCAACAATTGATGAAAGTTTCGGGGATAGCAAAGGGGTTACGGGCGGTGTTGCGGTGTGAAGGGCGATCAAATGAGGCGGTGGCTTTTGAAGCGGAAAAAACTTCAAATATTGTTCGCGTTCAAAGTTATACAACAACAGCGTGTTCAAGTAGAAGTTAAAATAGGTGGTTAGACCGTCGATCAGTTCCTCAACGATGGTCAAACTGAAGAAAGAAAAAATCAGACGAGTTCAGCAGAAATCTATTTTCCTCTGGAATGACGTCACTCACCTAAATGGGTGATTACTTAATTCAAAACTATCAAGGTTGTTTTAATTGTTAAAGACATCAAGCAATCAAAATAGAATAGCTATTAAAAATTAAATCTTATAGCTGGCACAGTGACAAGATGATTTGTCTACATTTAGCTCTTAATTGGTTTGATAACTCATTAAAACGAAGCTTCAAGCGGAAGCTTAAAACTGACAACATTTTTGCAAGAATTTGCAATTGCGGACGAAAGAGAGCAATCATGAAAAAAGAGATTTGGAACTAACTTATGATTCATTACATTTAATTACTTTTAGTTTTGGTATGATTCAGCACAGTTCAGCATGATTTTAAAAAAGCAAAGTACTATTTTTAGAGCAAAGTCCAATACAACTCCGGAAAACTTCTCCTTCTAAGAATTGCAATTAGAACATGGCGTCTAGATTACGAACGCCATGAAGTAAGAAGCTTAACAAAATGTCCTTTAGAGTAGAGTCACTACCACACTTCTCTGTACCAAAGTGTATCTCACGTTTATCGCTTCGTAGAAAAGACAATGACAACAGACCCTCCACGGCAATGAATTTTGAAATAAGCCGTAGATACTGGGTTTGTGTACAGACAACTACCATACCAAATCATTAAAATACAGTTTCTATAAGAATTAGTAATCTTAATAATTTAAGAATCGCAAGGCTCGAATTTGCAAAAAAAGATAAAACCTCAAATATTTCTTTCTTCATTTAGAATCTTTCAGTTTTCCATTTTATCTTATAATTATCTTATTATATCTTTCAATGGCTTAGCCATTTTTGGGATTTGAAACTATTATTCTTTTTCCTTCCGGTTAAAATATATTCTGACTATATTCTGATTTATGTAAATCTTGTAATTATGCTAGTAGTCGTTATTCGACCGCAAACAGGACTTATTGAACGATCGTTTTCATCCACGAGAAATTACCAGGAAAATCTGGGAAATTTGATTTAAATAGTTTTTACCTAGTATCCTTTTCTTCAGGTTTTTTGATGATCTTTTTACAATGTTCGTAATAATCGGACAAAATGGTAGCCACTGAAGGAGTCCGGGGTAAGTGGATGAGCTAGAAGAAAGAAGAAAAAATAAGGTTCGACATAAAATTGATCATTTTGAAGGGTCGATAATTTGGACTAGTATAGATATCAGGATAACTCTTTTGCAATAAATATCCAAAGCTATCAAGTATAGAAACACTTCAAAATGCTTCGTAGGATTCCATCAGTACCGAAAGAAATACATCCGGCACATTACCTTGGTAATGAGATCCGATAATTTTTTTATACCTTTTTCTTGCGTTTGATGTTATAGCAATCATCTTCTAGCTTATTTGCCAACACTTTGGGAATATCCAATGAAACAGGTGGCAACTGGATCACCTTGATCTCTTCCTGAAAACGATGAACGTGTAGGTAAAAAGTGTGGCTGTCACTTTTCCTGAATTCACTAAAAAAATTTGGGGTGAGACTTCTGGAACATATTTTGCCCGTGGGTTAGCAAGGGGATACTATAGCGTCTCTTAGGGAAAATTGTTATTAATTGCTATTACTCCCGTTTAAATAAAAGATTACATAAGATTATGTAATGGTAAATGGTACTTGAAAATGCTTCATATTTCAGAACCAAAGCAAAACAAATTAGGGTCGCTCAGTGAGTGGTTTCTATATGCCTCTGTCAGAAATGACAAAAGTTAAATTTTCGTGTGATGCATTTTATTCACATGGCAATGGTAGCAGAAAATTTGGGTGGTTTTATGGTTACATGTTAACAAAATGGGAAAAAGTGAGATCGTTGATCAATATTGGTCTAAATGTGGTTTCAACTCCCCCCTCAGAGGCGCTTTTCATATTACCATCTAATTCCGTTAGAAAACAATGTTTTGAAGTACCTATAAAAATCGATTCTTCTTGCGAGTTAAATTAACATGAAAGAAGCTTGACTTATCTGATATTTCGATGGCGGTTAGCTAAAGCTCTAAAGGAGTTGGCTAATTTTCAATCAGAGAGGACGGAATGAAGAATGTTATTTGCATCCCCAGTCTGGCTCAAACAGCCCTTGAGCGTAAGTCTGATTGAAGATATGTTGGTTTGACCCGACAAATCCCAAAAACGAGGGCTAGGGTCCTCGAAAATGTCGACCAAAAAAAAAATTTTTTTTTTTTAAACATTATTATTTCCTTGATCTCCAAAAATATTGGTTCTTCTTACAAGAAAAGTGTTAATGCATATGCTGTGTGTATAAAATACCGGGTGCGCCACAAAAAGTGAATTTTCTCAAAGTCTGAAAATTTAAAGATAACCAATCTTTTTTCATTGGAAAGAAGAAAGATAAACTTAAATTTTGATGGGTCATTTATAGAATTTGGTTCATTAGATCAAAAGTTATGCTCAATTGAAAAAAAAAGTTACTTTCAGAAAGTGCTCGAAAACGTTAAAAATCGACGTATTAAATTTTTAGTTTAAATTTGGCAATCGCAATAGCCTTTACATGATTAAGAGCATTTTTGAGTAACTTAACACATGAATTTTGAAATTGAAGGGTCGAAAGGGTTTTAAATCTTCATCAAAATCAATTTAATTTATTTTTACCGAAATTTTCCTCAGATTTTTGGTTCTAGACTGGATAAAGTCTATGTAAGGCTGGATCTACCTCGAAACCCATATTTGATGTATTTTTATGAATTTCATCAGATTTGTTGGCCTTTTTCGACGAATTTTCTTCTTTTCATTGAAATTCAACCTTCCTTTATATAACAAAAGGTCATTTAGAGAGCTAATTATCATTTTTAATGACTGAAATGAAAATACTGATGTACTTACTGATTTTTAACGTTTTTGAGCACTTTCCGAAAGTAACTTTTTTATTCAATTGAGCATAACTTTTGATCTAATGAATCAAATTTAATAAATGACCCATCAAAATTTAAGTTTATCTTTTTTCTTTCCAATAAAATAGGAATGGTTCTTTTAACGTTTTTAGATTTTGAGAAAATCAGTTTCAAAGAGAGAAACTTTTTTGTGGCGCACCCGGTATATAAATAACTAACAACTCGAACAGATACGGGAAAAATAGCCGAAATAGTGGTCCTTCTAGGTAAAATTCAAATGACATTGACGGGGTCAAAGGGATGTATTTGAAGTATTTATGATGATGATTGATGGTATTTTAGGTATCGTGTTACAAAGAGGGCTTATATTTATCCCGCTCAAGTATCAAGGTCACGCAAGGCGTCTCTGAAATAAACGAGAACAATAATTGATAAAGAGGTTAACTTAGCCAGCTAGCTTACAGGTTTTTTTGTGGATAGCTAGTCACTTTAACAAAAAAAATTCTCCCGTCGTGGAAGTTGAGCAAAGGTGACTTTAACCTCTAAACAAAGCGTGCAAAGAGAAGTAGTTTTTTAACAATGTGATGGTGACGTCAACTAGAAAACCTTGTTGCAGCATGAAAGGCTTATTAATAGAAAATTCACTGTTACAAATCTTGTGAAGGGTTCTGACACCCACACTACTTCTCAAGAAGGTGACTAAAGACGTTCTGCATGCTTACTAAAATCGCTAAAAATTGACCAAAGTATACAATTAGGATAATCCTCATTTTCGAGTTTGACTCACAAATGGTTTCGTATCTTGAATTAAGAAATACAATGTAAAACTAGTGAATTATCAAACTGTCGTTCACAATGTTTTAGTAAAGAAGCAGTGTTTTGTTGTAGATTAATAGTCATCAGAGAAACAAAAAATGCGGTCAAACAAAACGACATTCATGTAATTGATTACCTCTTTCTAGAAGATTGACCAGACAAAATCTCATAGTTTCCTTCCGAGTCTGGTCATTACCCCCATACCCTTCATTTCCCACCCCCTTCCCCTTCAGTTATCCACTCACTTCTTTCCTGACCTTTTGGTATAGGGAAACGGAGACTGTTACTTTATTTGCAGACTTTAAGTGAAGGTTTGTGTGCAAGACTGTAGTTTATTGTAGATCTCAATGCAACTATTAATGACTAAATTGACATCCGATGCACCCAAGATAAAGTTATTACTGAGTCCAATTTTCAGCAAAATCGGAAAAATTTCAATGGTATTTAATATTGATAGACCACAAAAACCATATGCAATGTGAGCTTGAAAGAATTATGGACTTTGATCAGCGCAGAATAGATCTCATCGGTATCAAAACTAAACATTTCACGACAAGTTCTTCCTGTACATGAGATATTATCCGATCTTAAGTAGATTGAATTCACGGACGAATTCCTCAAAGTCAAGATGCATCCAAATCAGACCAGGAATGCGAGTATGAAGATCTCATTTCGAAAATTTGGCCATTCTTCAGCTGTAATGATATTCTCAATAGAGTCTTGCAGCTCTTCTCTCCAACCATTCTAAATAGCCACTCCAAAATTGGCATTTCAGAAACTGACACTGACTGTTACGTATCGTCGTCAACTTGAAAACAATCTCTCTGCTCTTAAACCGATTTTTGACGTCAAAAAACAAATCATGGTATGAAATTGAATTCAAAATATTGAATTCAAATCTCTTATTTTCAATTGTCTGTCTTGTCAGAAATGGTGCTATGTGTGGGAATGCCCCAGCCATAGTTCGTCCTAATTGCAGACATCATTTATAACGGAGAACTCTAAAATGCATGATAGACCTTTTATTCCTCGCCTCAATTTCAAATCCCAAATTGCAGCTTTTGGGCAGCTGTTATAAAGAACTTCGGATCTTGGTCTATCATCTTTTTGTTTTGCAAATCATCTCATGTCATGGCATGATATTTTTTTTCTATATTTATATTGTATTAATATCGTTTCAATTATATATTTTGACTTCATGTGTAACCTCTCAAAACGCACACTTGTAGTCTCGCGGATAAGGCATTTCCAAATTTTCATTGGGACTTTCGTGGATAACACCCACATTTGCGAAATTTAATCTTCACGAAAATTTAACCCATTAAAGTGTACAATGAATGCAAGAAACCAGACTAAATTAAATTTCAGACATTGCTGATATGCATCTTTGAGCCAAAAAATCAGAAAAGACTTTCCCGGGATATTTCCTCCAGATTAGGTTTTCTCACATTTTATTGTTGCTTTATATCAGTAGGGAAGCAAGAACAGCTCAAGAACTTAAATAAAACATGGTTTCATCCATGTTTTCCCGTCTCCCCTTAAACAGTAAACTACCCCATTTCTCCCCACTCAATTTGGAATTAATTTTTTACTGTGCCCTTATTTCCTAATCCCCCCTTAAATCTTCTTTTTCTATTCTAAAGTGCCCCTTAAATTTTTTGAATAAAATACACATGGAATTTATTACAGACATGACCCCTGGCATGCGAATCAGATAGAAAGAACTAAAAACCAACACGCTTTGTATTACAAAAAGCTGACGCACTTTATAATGGAGGGAAATTTCCATTCAAAACAAAACTTAGAGATTTTTCTAAGATTTCAAAACCGTTAAGACAAGAAATATAACAGAATGCAAAGGTTTTAGTTATATACATGTATGTGAAGTTGTCTGACATACCTGGAAAATCAGTAAGATGAGACATTTGAATCTCTTTTTGGGGCAATGGGTTTTTAATTTTCCTTTTTACTATGAAAGTTAAAACATTCCATGTCTAATCTTCTTTTCATAGCTGATTTATACAATATTTAAAAATTTCGTTGGTTAAAAAAGTCAATTGATTATTTTTTCAGCCATGTAAAGTTTTTCATTTGTTTGTATCAGGGAGATTACCAAAAGCAGGGTTATGGTTTCTCATAGTCATAACCCTGGTTTTAATGATAAATATTAAGCGACCCATGATTAGGACATTCATTAATTTTCAATTTTAAGTGTTTAGAACTGAACCCAGTTTATTTTATTTATTTTAGGAAATTTTGGATCTAAATCTCAAAATTTCTCTGTTTTAAATGTATAGTGAAGCAATTTACAGGGCTTTTTACGAACCCCTTTTCATGGCATTTAAATTTACATTTTATTACAAAGTGTGTCAGCTTTTGGTATTACAAAGTGCAGCAGGTATTGCAACTGTGGCATTTATTACAGAGTGTGTCATTACAGGGGCCAAAAAATCACCCAACATTATTGGGCGACAGAGAAAATTTTCGAATTTTCACTCTTAGTTTACTATCTTAAACGGTATATTAGGTATATTTAAGAAGAAAAAAAACTTTGCAAGAGTATGAAAAGAGATTTGGATTCACATGAATTACTCCCCCCTTAAATTCAAAATTACTTTTTCTTTGGTCCCCTTAAACATGAATCCCCCCTCATTTCTGAAAATTTCAAGAATTTTCCCCTTAAAATTTTGCCCAAAATTCAAGGCTGAAACCATGAAAAACCCCTCCCCCCATTATCATTGGTTGTTCCAGTCATTTTTAGATAGTTCTGGCTTACAAAAACTAATTCATCCCAGAGTTTAACCCTTCCAAATCTTGAAGCCTCAATACGTTGAAAATTATGTACACCCCACTAACCTCGACCTCAGGAGTCTGTTTGTCAGATTCTTCTTTCTCTTCAGAAGGGCCGTTGGAGTTTTCACCCTTGGTAATTTTTCTCTTCCTCTTCTTTGGTCTATGAACAGAAAGAAATGAAAATTCTTATTCAATAAAAATAATTCCCACTTTGAAGAAAACAGAAATTAACTCACAATTTATTGCCTCTTTAGGCTGGAATTTAATTAACGGAAAACTTTTATGGACCTACCTGGCTGATCAACAGAAAATATTAAATTCAAAATAAACAAAACGACAGAAAAAACTAATGAGAAAATCTCAGGGAATTCCCCCCAAAAAAAACAAAGCGAGCCTGTCAGAACACCAAAGTCCAGATGAAAGTAACTTTTTTTTTATTTTCTAAATATAAAGCAACCCTCTGCGTAATATTAGTCTTTAAGTAGACAATTTACATATTGGGATGCTTAAATTAATTCAAAGTCAAGTTTCAAGTAAATAGTTAAAATGTATACTTGATTGCTTCTTTCAAGAGTTTGCTTTGCATCCCTCGACCTGCTTCATTATCTTTCAATATTTTGTCTTCAAGAATCCATCGATCCCAACTGAAAATAGAAGCAAAAGCTTTATTTCTTTATTTTCTCGAGCTATGAAGTACTTTCGTTTTCAAAACTTAGAACTTTTCTAAACTTGATAACGAAATTTTCAGACCATGGTTCTGACCTTTTTCTTAATCAGCATAAAATTTCTGATCGATTGGTATATAATATGCAGGGTTTTAAGCTCAAAAATATTTTTCTTAGGCTAGCAGAGCCTAAGAGCCCATGTGACGAAAGAAAATTTTGAATCCGCCATTATGGATTTCGAAATTCATGTAGACTAAAAACTTTTCCTGAATTTTATTATTTGAACGGTAGGCAAGACCCTCCGAAAATTTCAAGTAAACTAAGTAAGCCAATCAAATGTTACAGCCACGCAAATCTGGAACCAAAAGTAGTCATTTCAAAAAATCGAAATCGAAAGTGCTTCATATCTCCAGATAACGAAATTTTCAGACCATGATTCTGACCTTTTTCTTAATCAGCATAAAATTTGTGATCGATTGGTATATAATATGTCTATGTTTAAAGTCAAAAGAAAATTTTTTTCAAGCAAGAGGGCTAAAAAGGGTTGAAAATCTAAAATCCGCCATTATGGAAATTTGTGCCTGATCCAAATAACGCCACACACGTTTTCTGACTCTTCAAGGACTATACTTTCATGATCAAAAGAAAAAATGACTATACGCCGATGCGCATACGGGACCTAACTCAGCCCCTAGAGTACATGGTTTGTCACTGATATTTAAACTTATTTATCTGATTTGCATGTTTTGCACAGTTACAAGTAGTGAGAGTAAAATGATTAATTTTTTTAAACAAGCTTACCTTTTATTCCATCCTTGGAAATGAATGTAATACTCGTTGACTTTTTTCCCTTTATCATCTTTTGTCAAATCGATATCCAATACCTACAAAGACACAGAAAAATTATTAAAGTTGAAAATGGAAATTATTTTTTAAAATAAACTAAAATCATATACCTTAGTCCTCTTAGTCCCATTAATATTTGTGTGCTTCTTATTTTTGCACAAAGTATGTAATCAAAAGGCGTAGAATATGTAGAAGTATTTTGAGCGCTCTTTTTAAGAATAAAGTCCTCTATATCCAGAGTGTCAGGCGTGATGTTTAACCTCCATTAAAAAAAAGTTTCAAACATCTGATTGCAAAGAAAATCTACTTGCTGCTTGTTTTATTGCACCCAAACAGATTTATGGTTTCTGATTGTTTTGATAAAATAATGCGTTCCAAACAAAAACAAAAAGCTTATAATTTTTCAATTGCTCTTGGAATAAGGTAGATGTTATTATTTTTTTCCTTTAATAACAAAATGTTTTCATTGCCTTGCCTGGGAATACAAGAAAAGTCTTTGGCAAAAGTTTTTATTGAGTCTTTTTGCAACAAGCTAATAGTGTACATCTTTTTAAATCATACTAGTAGCTTAGAACCTTGGCTAGTCCTCCATTAAGGTTCTTGGGTGTAAGCTATATTTTAAATAAAAGTAAGATAAATTCAAATAGTTTGCTCCTACCTTTGCATCATAAAGCACCTTGGCTTTCATCGGGTCTGGTTCATAGCATAGCACCAACTCATCAATAGTAAATTTCCCTTTTTCTTTCATTGACCTTTTGTCATCCATTTATACTGTTTGTTTTGCCTCTAGATTATCAGATGATCAATAATCAATAATAAATGTGGCCTAAACGGGCTCAGAATTTATAGTGCATTGAAGGTAAAATTCTAGTTCACTTTTTACTTTAAACTGCAAAACTTAAATCATGTCAGACATTTTTTGAAAGAACAGTTTTTTAAGAACGTGGTACCTTAATTTTTACCAAAAAACAATCAAAAATAAAAGATAATAAAACAATGGGTTATGTAAAAGAAAATCTGTATGAATAGTGACACTAGGCAGTGTATTTAGTTTCAATATTGCTAAGTGTGAAAACTACAAAAGGTGCATGTACAAAACAATATAATCTGATGCAAAATAAAAAATAATATAAAAATGTTTACATAACACAATATTTCTATCTTCTCTTTTTTTAATTAGTAAGCCTTCTCTTTAAATTATATTCCTTTCTTTTTTAATCAACAACATCATCTATCACCATCAGTAATACTTCTTATCACCATGTGAGTTTTGATACCAACTTTTCCCGGTATGGTTATCTTTGTAAAAACCTGTTTGTGAGTTGTTTCCAGTTGGTGCATAATAGGAGGTTTTATAAGACTGTCCAGTGTTTGAATCTGTTTTGTTGTTGCTATAGTAATAGCTACCATCATTATATGAGGTGTATTGATTCCCTTGAGGATTAAAACCTTGGTTGGTTATTTGTCTTTTGCCATTGCTTGACATTTTGAATTTTAACCTTTAAAATATGATTCTAAAATATAATAGAGCTTGAATTATGAATATTTTGAGCACCCTGAGACTCTTCTGTATCTATGCACTAAAGAGCTTTTTAGGAAAAAAGATCAACCCCACCAAATTCTTTTTTCCTTTATTTACAGCAGAACAAAAGTGATTGAGAATCTCTGCAAACCTTTCTCAAAACAATAATGTCATGTTAAATAATTAATTGTTTTTTGAAGTCTATTTGTTGGTCATGCCATTATTAGTTTCTTGATTTGAAAATTTTACTTAACATTTCTCAAAATTGAGAAAAATTTGCCCACTGGCAAATTTAAAAGAGGCCTAGCACACCAAATTTATGTATTAATAGCCGTAGTCTGTATGTCACTTTGTCTGTCTGTCTGTCTGTCTGTCTGTCTGTCTGTCTGTCTGTCTGTTACCTTCGTTTTTGCAGTGTTTTTGTTGATAGAGCCTGGTTTAGACTTTGTTCGGTCTATGTTGGCCCAGCTAGCTTTAGCGTACTGGACCTTTCATTAGCATTCTGCCCGGTGTCAAGTGTGTAACAAATTACTAGGCGATACGCGTTTTCAATTCAAGCACAGGCTACATATAGTCGAACGTGCGCAACGCACTGGGCTCAACTTCAGTGGCTTCAAATCATTCATAGGACCAATTGTAGAACCCCAGATATTCACCCAATGAACAAGTGTGCCAAACTTCAACCAAATCCGATCATTTTGGAGGCCTGTAGACTGCTCCAAAGCTTTAGCCTCGTTTTGGCAAAAAACTCGTTCCCAGGCCCCAAAAATCTAAATTTTTGAAAAATGCAAAAATCACCCCCAGATATTCACCCAAGGAACAAGTGTGCAAAATTTCAGCCAAATCCAAGCATTTTTGAAGTCTCCAGGCTGCCCTAAAGTTTTAGCCTCGTTTTGGCGAAAAACTCGTCCCTAGACCCCAAAAATCAAAATTTTCAAAAAAAGAAAAAAACACCCCCAGATATTCACCCAAGGAACAAGTGTGCAAAATTTCAGCCAAATCCAAGCATTTTTGAAGTCTCCAGGCTGCCCTAAAGTTTTAGCCTCGTTTTGGCGAAAAACTCGTCCCTAGACCCCAAAAATCAAAATTTTCAAAAAAAGAAAAAAACACCCCCAGATATTTACCCAAGGAACAAGTGTGCAAAATTTCAGCCAAAGCCAAGCATTTTTGAAGTCTCCAGGCTGCCCTAAAGTTTTAGCCTCATTTTGGCGAAAAACTCGTCCCCAGGCCCCAAAAATCAAAATTTTCAAAAAAAGAAAAAAAAAAACACCCCCCAGATATTCACCCAAGGAACAAGTGTGCAAAATTTCAGCCAAATCCAAGCATTTTTGAAGTCTACAGGCTGCCCTAAAGTTTTTGTGACAGACAGACAGACAGACACACACACACACAGACAGACATTGTCAGATTGTAGCTCAACTGAAGTTGAGAATTGTGAAAAACTTGATTGGCTGAAACATATCTCTTTAGAACATGATTGACAGAATAAAAAACAATTGCAATCGTCTTCATTGGTTAAAAACATAAAAGGAGAAAATACAATTAACTACTAAAACTATAAGAATATAACAGATGTAGTACGTTTTAGGAATTAAACATTGTGATTTACACAGAAATAACCATAACAAATCTTCTCTTTAGGAAGATGTTCTTTTAAAAAAGTTGTTTTTTACATTTCTCTATCATGTGAACAGTTCAGTTGTTCACGTCTTAGGAACAAAACATCTCTGTATATAACATTAAATATTTTAGATTGTTTCTCATTGATGCAAATAAGAGATAACCGAGTGGTCTAAGGCGTCTATGGCTTGTACTAGTGACTCCAGGTTCAAACCCCCTCTGCTACTGAAGTCTTGTTCAGTTCATATTTTTATTTGCTGGGCCTTCATGCCTTCTGGGCTTCTTGTTTTGAAATTAAACACCCATCTACATTAGGCAATTTCTGACCTGACTTTTTTCTCTTTTCCTTTTTGAATGTAATTCAAATTCTTTTCAAAACAAAACAAAATCGTTTTATACAAAATTGAGAAAAGAACAAATCTAAAACAAAACTTTAAAGATCAAAAAGTTATGAATAAGGCTAAAAAAGAAAAACTTGAAATTCACAGTCTTAATTATTTTTTGAATTTGCTAAAATTACCTTCTGGTAAATCAAATATTGTAGTTTTTTATAATTGTAAAGAAATTTCACTCAAAGATCACTTTCATCTCGGCCCTGTTTAATTTCTAAAATTGGCTCACAAAATTTTGATGATTTTCATACAGTACAAGTAGGTGTTGACTCCTTTGTACGAGTGAGAGTAGATTTTTGTTATTCAATCCCGGGTGAAAATTGTTTATGTTGGTTAGGGTCAGGATCAGTTAGGGTCAGGGTTGGAGTTCGAGAGCCAAAATAGGGTTGGGAGTAGCACTCTAGGACCTAGTAAGGATATCCCTAGGGTTGGGGCTAGCCCTGGTATGTCAATATATCGCTGTGTCAATTCAAGACTGACTTAAGTTCATTTTTTTGAAAATTGACTTAAAGACATATCTTTTAACCCCCTATTTCAGCATGCAGGCTTTCCAATTCAAACAAGCAACATGCTGAATGGACCTACCTGATGATGAAACTTAAATAGCAATAAGGAGAAAAACAATCATTAAGAAAATATAGCGGTTAGCGAAAATGCATTAAATTTCATCATTGATTATTGATGGGGGGGGGAGGGGTTTAGGGAAAAAAGAAATAGAAAGTTCCGGTTGCAAAATTGCAAAAGTTTTATTGACAATTGAATCATGCTTGATGGTGGCATTGTTATCAATAATTTTTTTAAGTGAAAAAACAAAGAAATATATGGAAAAAGCCCAATTCAAATCTGCAAAAACAGCGATTTTCGGCATACTTCCGGCATTTTCGGCCGGAAAAACATGATTCTCAAAAATCCGAATCGGCCACACTTAGGGCATTGCTGATACACATCTTTGTGCAAATATCGAGAAAAACGATTAATGAAATCTCGATACTATCGACATTTTTGGCCGAAATTTTTTTTCTTCAAAACTAATGATAAAATCTCGAGAAAATGCGAAAAAAAACAGTTTTTCCTGCATATTTTCGGCATTTTCGGCCGGAAAATTTTTCTTCGAAAATCGGGCTCTGTCACATTTAAGGCATTGCTATTTTGCATCATTGTGCCAACAATTAGAAATAACTAATGAGCCAATCCTGGTAAGCCAAAGCTGGTAACAGATGGACAAACGGACGAACGCACGGACGGACATCGGTGAATTTATAGGACCTCCAAGGTAGGTCCAAAAAGATAATTTAGAATGTTCCATAATATCAACCATAAACAGCCTTAAGCCCTGAATTTTAGGGTAAAAAGAAGCCTTGTGTCCAAATTTTATTTTTCTATGGAGCATCAACATGAAATGTGTAGCCTTTTAAGGCCAACACATCTGGTTGATGGACTTGAAAGCTTGATTTTAATTATCAAAAAAGAAGGAAAGGTTTAGGAATATTTTGTAATTTTGGGCTTATCTCTAAGTATTTAAGGGTGAAAGGTTGATGGCAAAGTTGTTTTATGGGGTTGGTAAAGTTCACCTTTGAAGATTTGAGAGTTTAGAAGCACATTTTGACAGACTTGATCCTTAAATGGTAGATCAGGAGGTAAAGATCTTGATGAATGTTTGTACTATCCCCATGAAACTTTCCAAAAACCAAGATTTCATTATCTTAGTGGGCTCATTTTCTCTTCAATCTTGAGCAAAAATTGTTGTTTGGAGCAACATTGTCAAGATTTTTAGGATTTTAGAGCTAAGACTGACTTTGAGCTAGCCCTAATCTTTAAAAGAAAGGAAAAGGTTCCAACTTCTGATAAATTCTTGAACTATATCTATAGGATGCTTTAACAAAATAAAGAATCAAGTATCAACGGGTACTCATTTTGGGCAAAAATTTCAGCCAAAAATGTACTTTTAAGTCAATTTTACAAAATTAAGGGGGTCAGGGGAGTTAGAAGCCGCCTTTGAGTGAAATTTCAGCCTCTATAAGCTTTCGAAGAGTACCATATTTGATTTTCCTAGAAACCTTTCTGGAATATGTGATGAGGAATCATGATTTTTAGATAAAATTTACTTTCTAACTGCCAATTACTGGCTGCAATAGAATGACCTCAGCTCTGGTCAAAAATTTGAAAAAAAAGCCTTTTTGGCCCAAAAAAGCACATTTGACAACTTTTTTCACGTGGCTTCGTGGCCTAGTGGTATAGTACAAAGCTTCTGAACCGAAGGAACTTTTCATATGTGGGTTCCAATCCAATAGAAATAGAAACACCCGTACGAAGAAGCCACGACCGTACAAGTACCCCTATTGGAAAGTGAAGTGAAGGAATTTTGGCAAATTAGGTGAATATACATACCTAGAAAATCTGCAAAAAAATTACTTTTTATCATTCCCGCTTGAAGGCGAAATTAAACTACTCTTGCCAAATTTGATTATTTTTAATCTGTCTCACCCTTTTGTTTTCGTCCCTGTGTATTCCAGGCTTTATTTACATTAGTCATTAGACCGCAATCACAAATATATCTTCATTTTGCGCCCTCGTTTGGTCTAAAAAGTGAGTCGGTCGGTCGTAAAAATTTTCAAGTTTTCTTAAATTTGGTCTGTGAGGTGGTTAAAAAAAGGCGTTAATTGAGGCGAAGAAAAAAATGTTCGATAGCCAGCCAGCCAGCCAAAACGACCACGTGTTTTAGATGGTTTCAATAGACCTTTTTGCCTTTCCACCCGCCGTATTGAATTGTGTGCAAAAATTATGGTGGCCGAAAATTATTATATATTAAGTGTAATCTTGTAGAACAAAGATTAAATTTGCTTCTTTTGAAAACTAACAATAATCAAATTCACTCAACTCTTAGAACAAGCACTTCAAAAAACCATAACATTAGACATAAACTGAAGCTTAAAAATCACCCGCGAAGGTACAAAAATATTTTTCTCCTGGGAATAGAACCGCCAAACGATCAAATCAAAACATTGATCTAAACCCGCTGAATGTGTGACGTCATAATTACTGCTTTCAGTTCGCGTGTTTTGAAAGTTTCAGTGTGTACTCGTCTTGATGGAATTTTTTTTGTCTTTTTAAAAGAACAAATTTCTAAAAGGCTTTTGTTGTTCTGTGAATATTTCTTTTTGGATTAAGAAATTCCATCTTTTATTGTTCTAATGATTATAATATTTCTTTATAAGATGCTTTGTTGCCTTTTTAATCTTTGTGTAAACTTGCATATGTTTTGCATATTTTATTTTTCCAACTAAATCCAAATGCGCTAGAAATCGCTCGCAAATTATTGGCAATGATAACATTTTTGAGCAAAGGAAACATCAACGCAAAAAATCCAACAAATTTACTGACTCTCCAACTCAATACTACCGTAAGTTGGCCTAATATCGACATCCCTCGTCTAATTCCGACACCCTTTTTTAGAGACAGGAATAATATGAAAGCTTGAATCACTGATTGAAAAAGAATAATTTCTCTCTAACCATTAAGCAAGGAAAAACAGTTTCAACCATTCTATCAATTTCAGCTGATAAAAAAGGTGTCGAAATTAGAGGAGGGATGTCGACATTAGACCAAGTTACGGTACTCAATTTTCAAGAGTCGGTCAGGTGACTCGAAATAAAGATATTTGTAATTGCCGCCTTACTGATATGATAGACACCAGAGAATACCCTGGTGAAGGCTGATGCAAGCTCCCCCTCTCCTCAAGGGGGAAACTTCACAAAACATCAAAACAATACGTCACAAAGCATTCTGACGTTACAAAAGTTACACTGGACTTTTTTTTTTTCTTTTTTTTTCTCAAAATATCATAACATCTATTACAAAATAACCTATCGCCTGGCAATGTAACCTGTAGGAGGTTTTCAAAGCCGCCAGGGAAATATTATATGTTTGGTAACTATGTACATGTTTTTAAGGATATGAACAATAAAAATAGCTTTTTAACAGCTACAACTGATAGATAATGTTGGATAAAAAGCGTCATACGACGAAAAAACGAAAACAAAATATACGAATATGTTAAGTTTGAACATAAAGAACACAATGAAAGTGTTACGGTAGTAAAAGTTTAGAGCTCGGATACTTGGTAAAAAAGTAAAAGTAAAAGTTTACTAGCTATCATCAGAGTTTTGAAGATTGCGTTTTAAATGTGTAGTAAAGGATTCAATTCAATGGAAAAGGTATCACGAGTGAGGTGACAGAAATTGTTCCAAAACTGCGGAGCATAGAAGGAGATTGGTAAATTAGCATTACAAAGATGAATATTATTAAAGAGACCATGATTGTCTGCGTGTCTAGTCCCATGCATGTGGTCTGGACGATTAAATAAGCAATGCAATGAGGTTGGGAGTGTTTTATCTTTGACATACGAGTAAATGAGTTTACAACATTGCATGATATAGTTTGTTTAGATTTAGAGGTTTAAAGTCATCAATTCCATCAGGATTATGTTTATTTATATTATGTATTATTTTTTCGATTATATTAGATATAGGAGCTGTTCCCTTCGTTGAAGGTGACCCCCGTGAAGACAGTCCATACTGAATTTGTGATTGAATGAAGCTGAAATATAAAACACGGTTGATAGAGTTCGAAACCAAATAGTTTACCTGCAATGCAACGGCTTTAAAAAATGAACAAATGAATTTTTGACGTTTTGTTTTTGGATTATGTTATCTTATGTCTTAAATGGACAACGCCAGGGTATTATCTAGCGCTATAAGCAAGCATAACAAAAGCTGATAACACACAGGGAACGAGGTTGAGCCTGCAGCCTGGCCCTGGGATACAACAGGAATGATTAAAAAAAACACCTTGTTAAAAAAAATTCATGTTAGCAGAATGGCACTCACGCCTAAATCATGGGTATTTGAAGTTCTGGAATGGTCAAAAGAAATCAGTTTACCTTTCCTTTCCTCTTTATCATGTTGGACATTGAGCTGAAAGTGAAGAGTCTGCAAGTGAAGCTTCGGCTTCGGCTTCGCGGCACCACACAGAGAAGTGATTTGATTAATGGCTTTTATCACTTGAAGGTCAAAGTGTATAAATTCTAGACTTTGAATGGCAAAATGCTGAGTTTTTTCAACAAGATCTTTTATGAAAGATGTAAAAAGGGTGAAAATCTGCTGTGATGTTTGAGATTTTTATTCTTTTGAAGATAAAAAATGTAAAAATTGTCAAAAAGTCAAAAGTAATCACCAAAAGTGGAAATTAAGTTTACTATGCTCTAAAGTCAGAATCCCGATTATTGAAGCCATACATCAGCACTACCCACGAGTTTCAGGTGAAGATTTTTATTTTTCTTGTTCGAAGATTCCCACACCATTTTTCTTATCAAATTTATCACGGCAGTGGACCATGTTTAAGAAGTAAGTAGAAATGTCTTTTCTTTGGTCTTTATGTCCTTATTATATTTATTCATATCTTACAGTAGGAAAAACCTGGCGCCGCCGCCGGACCGCAACAAAAACCTGTTTTCTGGAAATCCTATCCTATTCTTTTTTTTATGATGGGGATCAAGGCTCGAAATAACGATTTCAAGTGGGTCGGACAAAATGTCCAATCAGGGTTGCTTTAGCTTGAAAATTTTGATTTTTGGGTCGAACATGAAGCTATTTGGGTCGGACAATGTCCGATGTCCAACCGTGTTATTTCGAGCCCTGGGGGATGGATGGCTTCAAAAACATATAAATGCATAGCTGTGAACTCTCCTTTAATAGTCAAGACAAGACTCCTGAATCTGGAAACTTTTTCGTGAATGTAAAATTTGCTCCAAAATCTCCTGGATTTTTGAGATTTTTAATCATGGTTTTCTGAAAAAATCTGGAAATTTTCCCTGATGATTTTTGAATATTATTTGGTCAGTGACCACCTATCGATTTTATCAGTGGTCAAATACCGTAAGTTGGTCTAATATCGACATCCCTCGTCTAATTTCGACACCCTTCTTTAGAGACGGGAATAATATGAAAGCTTGAATCAGTCAGGCGGCAATCAAAAATATGTTGCGTTCGGGTCGTCCGACCGACTGTTTATTTACAAGAAAACCCGATTCGGAAAGTCGGTAAAATCGTCGGGTTTTTTTGGCACTGTTCGCAGGTTCGGATCTTTCCCATAATGGCGGGCACGGGCGAACGGAGCATGTCTTTGAATCATTTTTTTTTTACTTAACCCACATTGAGTCCCGTTCAAGTTTTTTCATGTACCCTTATTGAAAATTTCATGTCAAAATTCAGCAACGCGGTAGGGCCAATACCCTGGGGGCCAAAAATAAGGGCCACTTTAAGGTTAATACATGCGCGCGCACATTTAGTTTGGCAAATTAAAGATGGCGGCATAAGATTCTGTTGATTGCCGACTTGATTCATCGGGATTTACTAGATCTTAAAAATTCGACAAAATTTACTAACCGACCGACCGACCGACTGGATTTGAAGATGTTTTAGGGCCCGAATGGAACATATTATTGATTGCCGCCTGAGGCTGGAACTTCGATTTTTGAGGATTACGATTTTACCAGCTTTTTAGCGATTTTTGCCTCGCTAACCCAAATCTTGCAACCTCTTTACCTTAAAGAAGATCAAAATTAGAGTTTTTCAGCAATCCGAAAAAAATGCATAGCAGAAATTTTTTCATTTTCACAGGATCGATTGTCAACAACAAAATACATCTTTTGGTCTTTGGGTTTGTTTCTGACGTTTTTCCTTCAAAGAATATTAATCACTTTCCTTTTCCCCTTGAGCGTGCGAGGAAAAAATGATTAGCTCGCGTTCTCGCGCGGACGAATAAAAATGAGGCGGCAATCTTGCAATGAGGGTGCTACTTAGTTTTCGCCCTATTTTGCGCCCACGATAGAATGGTCCAAATACGGGGGTATTCTAAATGATAAACTATGTCGTTCTGTAAGTGTTTATTTTCTGAGAGATACAAATAGTGTATTGAATAATTATTAACTTATTGTTTTAAGTATTTTTGAGTGCAAATTTAAATATATAGTTAAATAAAAAACAAATGATAGCAGTTCTGTTTTTTCCTCAAACCTCCGGGAAAAGTTTTTTTGCCGACTTAGCTATTTTACAAATCTCGGAAAAGAACTCCATTAGGAATTCGGATACAGAACCTGATTGGTTAATTTCGGAACGGCTTCAAGAAAGTCATAATGGCAGATAATTTTAAAAGTTTCTGAGGAAATGTGTGTAATTTATCAATGTTGATGGCTTGTTGATTCCTTAAAGAAAAAAGATAACAGGTATAGCTTTTTCTAATCCTGGAATATCGAGGTTCCAGCTACACTGTGAATCATTGATTGAAAAACAAAGATCAATCTCTTAGCACTAAGCAAAGAAAACAGTTTTAACTTTTCTATCAATTTCAGCTGATAAAAAGGATGTAGAGATTAGAGGAGGGATGTCGACATTAGACCAAGTTACGGTAGTCACTTGGCTCCAAATTATGGCATTTTCTTCAACCATTTTTTATTTGTTCAGTCATTTCGATTACTTTTCGATTACTTTTGTGATCATTACCGTGAAGTTGGGTAACTTGCATCAGTGGAGGGAAACTTGCATAGCCCTCAAATGAATGACCTGGCTGGTCATTAAAATACAAATCAAAATAAAATGGTAGAATAGAGCTGCGAGCGGAGCTGCATAATTCAATTGTTTTGACATTTTGCTGCTTTGGTTGGTCAGTCATTTGATGGCTATGCAAGTTTCCCTCCACTGATGCAAGTTACCCGACTTCACGGTATTGAAATACAGACTGCATGAGAGATAAAAATTTCCAAGTGAAATCCGAAATCTTAGCCCGGTTTTCTGATTTTCCTAAATCAGAAAATCAGGGAAACTTCTTTCCAAAAACCAGGATATCAGCAAAACATTTTTGCCGAAATCGGAGAATCGAGGAAATATTTTTTATATTTCAAAAATGCGTGAGATAGCGTGAGAGATCAAGTTTTTTTTTAATTGCGTGAGACAATGTTGAAAGTTGGTCTAATATCAACATCCCTCATCTTATTTTGACACCCTTCTTTAGAGATGGGAATAATATGAAAGTTGGAATCACTGATTGAAAAAGGATTTTTCCTCTCTTATCACTAAAGCAAAGAAAAAAGGTTTCCGCCTTTATTATTTTCAGCTCAAAAAACTTCCAAAAAAAACCCAGCATTTTTTAATGAAATTAACATTTTCAAAAAACTATGAGAAATTGATAGCTAAAAATAAAAACTGCATTTTTGAAAGAATGAAACATTTTTTATATTATGTATTGTATATTAGTTTTCTCAGTCCATTTTCTTTTTCGTTCTTTACCGTGCGGACATCTGCACAGCATTTCAGACTTTAGGTGTCAAACCAGGTTCTGAGTGTACTTTTTGAAAATTTGTGTTTTTTGGTACAACATATTGATACTTGCCTTTTGTCGTTTGTCTTGTTCTTGTCTCTTTGAACAGGCTAGCTCTAAAGCTCTAAAACAGCATCTAATAACATGAAAACCAGAAAATGATTCTTTGATGGGAATCAAAACTATAAAGTGTACTTACAAACATCAAGATGTCAGATCTAAGAAAATTAATAACGGCACAGTCATCATTGACAATAAAAAAAAGGATTTTCCGTCAAGGAGTCTTGTAAACATTCCAACAACTTCCATCGAAATGATCTGTCACAGCTGAGTCTACCATTTTTAACACGGTCCGAGGATTGAGCTGAGGACGCTCGCAGAACACCCGCGAGCTCCCGCGCTGGTGAAAGATTTAATCTGGCAATCATTTTCTCAAGCGAAGAGTACGCGAAGCAATTCTAGCTTCACGATAGTGCTGCGGATCATCAGTGGATATTATTCAATCATCATTATCCCTTTATTTTCATTCCTAGAACTTTTGCAAAAAAAGAAAAAATAGAAAAGTTGTATTTTTTACTGCTCTATTCACATACTGAATTTGAAAGATCTTCTATGTGGCGTTTTTTTGCAAACTTCAAAAAACTGATTTTTGTCCCGTCTTTGCAGGACTTTCGCTTAAGTGCTTGTGTGCATAGGGTACAAAGTCCAAATATGCGTTTCCCGTAATTTTTGTATGAAGAGTTAGGTCCATACTGTTGAACTTATTTGTTTTGTCTGTTGTTTAACCTTTTTTGTTTTTTTTGTATTTGAATGCAAGTTTTTGTATATTTTTTTATGTTTGTTAGTTTGTTTGGACTGCGGGTCTGTTCAGGGTTCCGGAATCTGGGGAGGCTGAGTGTTGGACGTCCTTAAAACATGTTTAAAGCCGCTGGCCCACCTGTCGCAAGTCGGGGCTGGTTGGGGACTCCAGATTACATTATAATTTTTGTTGGGCTTTTGGGTAGTTTTTAGTGTTTGTATTTGTGTGATTGCTGTGTTTATATTTCTACTTAGCTATTTAAACTAAGTCCCTTTTTATGTTTCATTTTAATTTTATTTAGTATTTTCAACATTTAATCTCCTTTAGGTCAGATCTCTGATCTTTATATGAAAAAATTTGATCTGAGCCAGTTTTGAAAACTAATTTGATGATCAACTTCCCAAGAAAAAGATCTAGGTGGAGAGTGCAACCCCGGTTAGGCTATTTTTCTGGACCTCAAACACTGACTCATTTACATGTGCTGAATTATTTTTACTTTAGCATTTAGTTAAGTCCTAAGAAATCGAAGTGCTATCTTGGGAATTTGGTAATTGGTCATTTTGGTCATTTCTAGTTTTAATAATTGTCTTGGGATCTTGAATTTGATTCAGGTAACTCTCATCCTTGTTGTTGCAAATACATACTGTAGATGATTGATGTCGTTTTTTCTGAAAGCTTGATTTCTTAGTGTGACTGACTTGAGGAAACCCAGGGCAAACGCACACAAAATGGCCGGGTAATTACTTAAGGTCATTCTTATGGTTGGCGCTTCTTTTTGTGGTTTAAGGTCAATGTTTTTGGTTTTTCTTAAAGATATCTATATGTAATCAATTGGTTATCTAGGTAATCAATGGTCCCTTCTTGGCATCCCCCCAACCTTTAAAAATACCTATCCCCCAAAGATTTTGGACAAAAATAGCTAACAAATATATGTAAAATATCTTTAGAGGGAGAAAGCGAAATAATAAACTTCTTTCTTATTTTTGTCTCAGACTACTCATAACAGAAAACTTCCTTTCATGAAAACCAAATTTCATAACTGGAAAATAATCTACAATATATATGTAAGCCCCCCTTTAAACTATCCCCCCTTCCTTGCTATCCCCCCTTTTCATGAAAATTTCTGACCCCCCTTCTTCATTTTTTCGGAAGGTGTCATCCCCCCTTAAGAAAGTGGGGTCCGAACAATGGGCTAAAGAAGTCACATGCTATTTTTAGAAAGGCATCGCAGTGTCCGTTGGTGGCCAAAAAGGGCATTTTTTCTTGTGTTTTTCCACTAAAAAGGCTTTTTTGACCAAAGTTTTAGTGATTTTAGGAGAAGCGCCTAATAGCTGGATACTAAAAGGGCTGAAAAAAGCTTGAAAAATGGCCTGAGTCATGCAAATTGTTTGTTGACTTCAAACCAAATGTTTCATTTTTCCATGAACTTTGAACGCTTCTGATTTTTATTATTCTACTGTGTTACTCTGGTTAGCCTGCAATCTTGGCTTTCCAGCAACACTGAGACTTGGGCTAGACGGCAAATTAGTAAATGCTGAACGTTTATTTAAAATTTATTGATAATTGAACTTCTGTAAAAACCAGGAAGAATAAAATTGGCAGCCAAACAATGGAGTATATACATGAAAAAGTTCACCATCAATGTTCTTTATGTTCTGAAATACATAATGTAAATTGGCCTAATAGACCTTTTGTAGGACACAATGTCATGTTGAATATAATTAAAAACTCCACTGACTCCAGCATCAAAACAACGATAAGAAAATATTAAGTACATGCATTTACTAATCATGCTCTCGATTGTTTTTTTTCAGCTTGAATTTAAATAAAAAGTTTGGGTTTTAGGGTCAAGGTGAAGTGCTTCAACAAGTCTGATTTTTTTTGTCATAGATTTGTTGCGAAAGATGAAATCTCTGGAACAAGTCAGTTGAAGTCATCAGTACAACGTGGCATCAGAACAAAACTTCAAGAACACTACCCAAACATACAACCTTATATTGATGAAATCCTCCCAAAAAAAGAAAGCATTGTCCTTGTTAAATGGTATGCAATTAGAAATTGATCAAAAAGTTTTTTCCTGAAAGATTTTTATCTAACTCTGATAAACCTGAATTTGAGGCAAAATTCAGAAAAGATCTTTTTTGTTGGACCTACCCCGGTGGAGGTCCTATAAATTAACCGTTGTCCGTTCGTTCGTTCGTTCGTTCGTTCGTTCGTTCGTTCGTTCGTTCGTTCGTTCGTTCGTTCGTTCGTTCGTTCGTTCGTTCTTGAGCTTTTCTCGAGATTGGCTCATTCATTATTTATGATTTTTTGCACAAAGGTGCTTAACTATAAACCCTCGAATGTGACAAAGCCCAATTTTGGGAGAAAAAAATTCGGGGGCAAATTCCAGCCAAAAAACGGCTAAAAAAAGGGTTTTTTGGACTTTGTTGAAAACTGGATCATTAATCTTTCCTGATTTTTTGCATGAAAGTAGGGTATTACCATCGGTAAAAGATGGTTGAAGCAGATTTTCACTAAAACATTTTCTCGCCTCAATAATTGAATCTATATTCATAAAAATCACTATTTATAAGCATGCATCAATGTTCTTAGCCAAATTTTTCAATTTTTAGATGAGATAGATATTCTTTTCCTTCCAATTCCCTTCCTTAATACAACCCCAATGGGCACGGGGTACAATTAATGATGAAAACAAACGACAAATTTTAATAAATCGTCACTATTTGTGTTCCGAATGATTGTTTTAACGATATGTGTTAAACCTTTAAGTGCTGATCTTTTTTTTTCACAACTCGACCTATTTGGTTAAAGGGTTGAATGCATAATCAGGTAGGTCCATAAAACCGTCTGTTACCAGCTTTTCTCAGGATTGGCTCATTAGTTTTTTCTGATTTTTTGCACAATGATGCAAAATCGCAATGCCCAGAACGTGACGGAGCTCGATTTTTGAGAAAAAATTTATTTGGGCAAATTTGGGCCAAAAACTACCTAAAAATAGGGTTTTTTGGACTTTGTGCAAAATCCTGTCATTACTTTTTTCTGATTTTTTGTACAAAGATGGAGGGCAAGATTCTCTAAAGAATGGCTGAAGTGGTTTTTCCTGGAAAATTCTTATTCGCCTTAAAAAACGGATTTTCGTATTTTTGGGGAAATTCCCTTAAACCAAATAAGAAAATATAGCTTTTCTCAATGTTGACTCGTTATTTTTTTCTGATTTTTTGCACAACGATGCAAAATGGCAATGCCTAAAATGTGTCGGAGCCCGATTTTTGAGAAAAAATATATATTTTGGCAAATTTGGGCCAAAAACTGCCTAAAAATAGGGTTTTTTGGACTTTGTGCAAAATCCTGTCATAACTTTTTTCTGATTTTTTGTACAAAGATGGAGGGCAAGATTCTCTAAAGAATGGCTGAAGTGGTTTTTCCCGGAAAATTCTTATTCGCCTTAAAAAACGGATTTTCGTATTTTTGGGGAAATTCCCTTAAACCAAATAAGAAAATATAGCTTTTCTCAATGTTGACTCGTTATTTTTTTCTGATTTTTTGCACAATGATGCAAAATGGCAATTCCCAAAATGTGAAGGAGCCAGATTTTTAAGGAAAATCTTTTTGGGCAAATTTGGGCCAAAAACAACTTAAAAGGTTTTTTGGGCCTGAATGGTTTAAGTGATTTTCGTATTTGGGGAAATTCCTTTTTACCATTTTACATTATTCAACACACAAGCTTTATTTTTCCATTCTGAATTTCTGAATTTTTGTACAATTATTGTCACTTTTTTCTTATTTTCATCTGATGTTTATCATTAGGTAGGTCCATTCAGCATGTTGCTTGTTTTATATTATTTTTGTTTATCTTTTTATTCAATGTCATTTATCCTTTTTTCTCCAATGTCAGTCTTACTATAGTCTAGCAAGCTAGACGACTAATTCAGACATATTAGAAATAAAGCAAAAAAGTAAATTTTAGTCGTCTAGAAACCTTTTGTGCACTAACTCCAAACAAAAAAAAAGTGTCAATATCGCAATTAAAATTTTTTCCCGCTCAAAAAAAGTTCTTGAAAATAAAATGTGTGTGGATTTGTGTGTTAAAAATATTTCATTTGAGTTGATTTTATTTTGAGAGTTTGTTGTTGCTTGATAAATTGTTTTTTCGCTACGCAAGTTTCTGCGTAGCTAGGCCCGGTATCTATAAGGCTGGAACACCGGATTCTTCCAGTCGTTTATACAAACTAAATCCCGTATCATTATTTGTGTTTATTATTAGTATTACATGCATTATAAACGACTCCAGTCTAGTCTTACTATGCTTACATGCTTTATGCCTGTAAAATTTGTTTAAATATGAAAAGAAATCTCTAGGTGCATTTTTCAAGAGACAAAATTCTCGGCGGGACAAACTTCCTAGAAACATTATTATCAACACCCCTTGGCCTTGGATATCGGCTACCTACCGACAGCCAAGAAAAACAAAGGCTGAGTTATCGGTCAATTACTTTAATTGGATAAACTTTCGCGGGATTAAATTTCGCGGATTTCGCGAATTTGTTTGTCAAATAAATACTATTTGAATGGTCACTTGCATCAAAGAGGCGCAAATGTGTACTTCAACAACCAGCATGTATGATCACAAAATCGTGAAAATATTGCTACCCAATAGTGCCACCCGCAAAATTAAGTCCCCGCAAAAGTTTTGATTTTCGCCGATAGGCCCAACCGCGAAATTTAATCCCCGCGAAAGTTTATCCCATCTCAAAAAGACTTACAAGGAGTTTTAAAAATTCACTCTTCCTTTTGTTTTTAGTAAAGAACACATCGAAATATTAGCAGTAAAATCACAGCTGGTGTTTTTCAGACAGCGTGATGGTCCTTGGATACCAACTTTAAGACTTCTTCATAAATGTATGTGAGTGTTTTCTTTTTGGATGTATCCAACAATTTCACTTTTGTTATAAATCAAAATGCCACTTTTCTCATGTCTTTTGTCTCCTTGTCAAGGCTTTGGTATCAAATTTTTTTTTTAGCAAACCACACGACTGCAAGTACCTCAAAGGGTGTTTTAATGTTTCATCACGAATAAATTTATCTCTTTATCTCCGTTATTATTCTTTTTTTAGATCCATTCTTACTAACACATGAACAAGTGGATAAAGGGGCAATCCGCTTCATATTGAGTGGAGCAAATATTATGTGTCCGGGCTTGACGTCACCTGGTGCGAAAATGACACCAGTTGAAAAAGACACAGTAGTTGTATCCTTTCATCATTCCACATAAAATTAGTTTCTGACATTGAAATTTTCAATAGTGTCTTGAAGTTAGTCAAAGTTTAGCCATACGAATTTGAAGTCGGTGGGGCAATTAGAACGCTCTACATCAAAATTTGAAAGTTATGGAAACTTTTTTTGGACCACCCGGTTTATTTCTTGTTTTGAACATTTTATGAAGAATTTTTGCTTTACTTTTTACACTCTTAAAATTGTTTTAAAACATCTATGTTACAAGCACTTTATGAATTTCCTTAACTTTCGTTCATTAAAACTGAAGGCCATAATGGCAGAGGGAAAAAAACACGCTGTCTGCATTGGCTCGACCAAAATGAGCACGCAAGAAATGTAAGAATCTTTTTGACGCATTGTATCAGTTCAGCTCTAGACAGGAAACCCGTCCTGTATTTTCATATACAGGACGGGTACGAGTTGTGAGGCAGATTTCTGCCTCGAAAAACTTTACAGTTGGAAATTCGAACTTAGCGCCGTCCTCACTTACTAAAATAAAAACCAAATTTCAGAACTTGCGATTTCTCTAAGAAAGTGTGACCAGTAAAAGAATAACAAAATTTGATTGGCTATGTTTTCAACCGTCATTAGGATCTGGGAAATTCAAACTCAGTCCAAACCATGCTATATATTTTGCCATCAGTATATAAAATAAGCAATCATAGCATTGATCTCCAGGCTAGTTCAGTGGATTAGTTTTTTCGGTTCTTCGAAGGAAAAACGCGCTATCTGTTGATATTTATCAGTTTTATTTCTTTTTACAGAGCGGAAAAGAATAAAGGCATAGGGGTGGATAACGTCCATTATCTTAATGATGGATTATGGGTAATGAAAAACCTGGACAAATAGAAGAAGTATCAAATTTCGTTTTATTTATTTTTCAAACAATAATTTTTTTGTACATTCTTATTTGAAATTTACAAATACTTACAAAAAACCTAACCGAATTCTTTCTCTTTCATTATGTTACTGTATTCACGTGCATTCCACCTACTTCCACATCTACAGTGCGTCCATAGAAAAGGGAAATAGAATTCGATATAAGAGAAAAGCTTTGCTAATTTGCAGATAATTCAACAGAGCCTCGATGCCTTGAACCTGCATTCGAATTAAACAGTGTGTTAGGGAAAGGTAATTTGTTGTGGAGATTCTTCTCAAAGTAATGGTTTCTTTAAAAAAAACATAGCTTTGGGAATTAAAAATGTAATAGTACTTATTACACTGATGGCTCTAATACACGACTATCTCACAGACCTTTTTTCCCCAGTGGGATAAAGATTTCTATGGAAATCTCAATGGGGATTGGAATTCTATATTCTCCAAGCTAAAAATATCCAGTGGGAATGGTTTTCGAGTGCAATTTTTTATATTGAATCTCAAATGGGGATGAAATGCAAGTCAATTTCCCATTGGGTTGAAATTGTAGGATCAAGGATAATGACCTACCTACGAATTCCTTTCCTTTTTATAATACGCACTATCTAAAGGCATCTCCAAAAATATCCGTTATATAGGCTGATTCTCAAGGACTTAAATGTGTACATTTCGACGAAAAAAACGAAAAGAAATTTCATAAGAACCGTTTAGAATCTTCATTGAATTTAAACAAAAATTTTTTTTATTTTTCTCGAAGCTTTTCGGTGTTCATACCATCATCAGGATCCTAAGAATCTGTACATAATGTCATAAAAATCTTCATTGCTTTTGTAGGAGTCTGAGTCCAAAGTTTGAACACGAACATAATTAAAACTTCACTTTTGAGGGATGATGTCTGAAGTAGAACTCACTTTTTTTTATTGTCTACCCTTGTTATCATGTAACCAACATCAAGGAATACATAAGAAGCTCCCCACACAGTTTTAATTCTCTTCGAAGCTTTCCTATTTCAGAGTATAATACAAAAATGTCACCAATGATTAGTCGCTGGATCAAGAGCTGCTTCAAAACTATTTCCAATTTGATCCGCAACTCAACGAAGGGTTAAGAGGTGAGTGAATAAAATACTCTTTTTAAGAACCAGCAAATTTTTTTTGAGGATCGGCCGTTCTTATTTCTGTCACACTTTTAGCCTTTTTAGCCCTATGTTCTTATTCTGTTCAAATTAAAGGCAAATTTGGGTTATTTGTGGCTTAATTTGCCGTTTGTCCCTTAATTTATCGAAAATGCAACCATTCTATACTTAGGGTTTTTCTTAAATTGTTCTTATTTTTTGGCATTTTTGAGCCTCACTGTTCTTATAAAATTGTTCTAAAAAGAAGAAGAGTGCATTCAAAATAATTTTCATTTTATTTAGTCTCTGACCTTCTCAAAGCATGCTACAAATTCTTCAAGAATTTATACAGTAACTATATTATGAGCAACACATATATTTGCAATAAGAATTGGTTATTTTGATATATGACGTAGGCAAGTCAGTAAGTATTACTAACTTTTCACTGATATTTTTCATTTCTTCTTCTCTTCTGATTGAAGCGTCGTGATTTGTTCTCTTCTTATTTAGCTCTCATACGTAAATTGTTGAAAAATACAACTTTTACTAAAGTACGGTAATCAAAAGCCTTAAAACAAAATTCACAAATAAAATCTTTTTTTCAAAGAATAAATTTCCTTTTTTTATAGAGACGGGCTCTTATCTGATCAGAAAAAAAAACGAAGAAAAACGGGACAATCTCATGAAGTTTCATCTGAGGAAGGAATTCGAGATGAACATTTTATGCGTTAAATTGTCAATTTTTATTTTGTGAGATTTTTTCTTTTGTAAGAGGTCTGGTGACGAGGTTTGTTACTTTAGTACTAGCCTATACTAGACGTCACCCGCGTTTTTTTTACGCAATTAACGTCTATTCCACTTTGCGACTTTTTCGAATGTTTTGAGCCCGGGTTTTCGGGCTCTAAACATTCGATTTTTTGACGTCACTTTTAACTATCGAAGCTCCTGCAGTAGCAAAATAATCGAATTTGCGTCAAAGCACTTGAAAGGCTTCTATTTTTCGAAAATCGTCAAAGTGGAACTCACTAAGAAACGAGATAAAAAATCCCGGTTTTTAGTGAGGTGCTCGCTACTTTAGTACTATCTTTTCGTTGGATTGCGCAAATTCCATCTCTTTATTTACTCAACAAGAAACTTTATCTGGTCGTAAAATTTTAACCAACTGTGAATTATTTGATCATATCTGTATACATATTATACGAGTGAGAGAAAGTGTACTTTTGGGGGGCTTTTGTATATATTGGCACTCTTTGTTTGCTGTTGTACGTTTTAGTTCAAATTTGCCAAAAATTCTTGATGAAAAGTATTACCAGTTTGTTAACAAGGAGAATTGTTACGAGGTTGATTTAAAATTTGGTTGATTTGTTTTAGAAATCATTAAGGATTTCTTGACGAGCTATATATTTATTGCACTTTGTTGTCCTTAAATGAAGGAGACCGGCGAATTGCCGTTTGGGAAACTCCAAAATCTTGAATCAAAAACGACGCGGTGGAGACCATCCAATCTTTCGTTTTCGTGGCCCAATTAAACTAGAAAGTCTTTCGTACCGATGTACTATTTGATATTTTAGTAAACACCCATGGTAATTTTAGTATTCGGTACCCTTTCAACCAGGGGGTGTTAACACCCCCTGTTTCAACACAATGGTACATTTTTTGCTATTTTACAATACTGTTAATAAACACCCTTGTATCAGATGAGATTTTAGTACTGATCGCTCTGCCACCCCTGTTTGATAGAGACTATTTTATTTATTTCGTTCGTTTTGGTGTCCCGTGTATTTTGATTAGGTGGAACATTTAGTCACCTATTAGTACCTTTGTTGGTTCAAAAACATTTTAATAAATGTCTAGCCTTTATTATTGCTTTTCCCCATTCTGAACTTTCGACTGTACAAAATGGCCTTGATGACGTCATTATTTATTCAACTGTTGTTTTAGAACGATACTGTAAATTTTCTTGAAATTTGATTTTCATGTTAACGTCAGTTTGGTCAATACAAAGCTTTTCTTTGAAAGGTGTTGATACATTTTTTGTATTCAGGTTGCAAACGTCTGAGAAAAGAGTAATGACAAAGAAATCTTTTGAAAAACAGTTTCAGAAGTTCCTGAATTCAAACTTGGTAGGACCCCTTTTGTTCCACGGATTTAAGAAAACAAAAATGGTTTATCACTCAAACATTGAAAAATTTGAACAGGAAGTTTCAAATGTAACAATTTTTATTTTGTTGAACGTGGTGTTGAGTTTCAAATTCTTGAAAAAAAGTCCTCGGTGAGGAGGATTTCTATTTCATGTTTTGTTGATGTACCTTTTGTACCTTTGACCATAGGTCTGTTTCACATCAAGCTGTACACGCTGTATAATAAGTTATTGAACATTTGAACATTAAAGCGCTGCATGTTTTATCGTGACAATATCAATATGGGATAAAATTTCATGGTCATATATCGTTCACCAAACAATTTCAGCGATTTTGTAAATTTTATTAAAAGTTTGACGTGATGTTTGAGACGTGCTTTCGCCATTTCACTGTGAGGATCAAATTTTCTTCCAGCCAAAATTTGAGATTAAGATGTAGTTTAATGCCTCTCTATTACTAATACTTAAAGAATCGTCCAAGGTATTAGCCAGGGATCATGTTCTTTCGTTGGACAGGCACTGTCAGTTTGTATTTTGAAACAAAACAACACGAGTGGTCTGTTTTAATCACTCTAAGGTCACTGTTATGGCACTTGGGACAATTTTTCTTTTTATTTCTTCTGAAATTGTCATCTAGAACTGACAGTTTGGATTGATCCACACAATTTCTTGTATGTTTCTTGCTAGAAACTTTCGATTTAGTTAGTGCCAAAGAAGTTGGGTTGTTTTCACTGCAGTAGATTTGAGTTAGTATTTTCGGTCTCTTATTCACTTGGTTTCTTTGTTCACTTTTTTTGGGATTCCACATAATCTCGAGGAGATAGAAGTGGAAGGATTGGATATAAAGAGAATGGATGGTGTCAGTCTCACGTGATGACGTGATAGAGACTTTTTTGCAGCGTGATTACGTGATTTGGTAATTTTTTCTTCGTGATTGCGTGATGAGAGGTCAATTTTATCGTGATTTGAAAGATTTTTGAGTCGTGATACGTGATTTTGACTTTTTCAAAAGGATGCGTGATTGTCCAATTTTTTTGTTGATTTGCGTGATCGTGATTGAAGACAAAAAATTGCGTGATATCGTAATCAGAGTTACCGCTGGGGGACCTCCTATAGGGTAAAGTTATAGTTTTGTTTTAGTTGTTCGATAAAACATAAGAATGATAATTTTTGTTGTCGCCAAGCGGATGTTTTATGTTGCAAATCGGTGGTTTTTTAATTCTGCCCCTTTTGGAGGCCGTTTTGACCACAGCTCTGTTGAATGCAGTTTGTTTGCTTGGTTTGAGTAAACGAAGTTTGTAGCACACTCAACTGAGGATGGAAGTAGACGCGATTACCATCTTTATGTCTCTATTCATGAGATTCCACTCCTTTCCACACGCCCTTATTTACTTTTTGGTGCTTGGTGTTCGGATAGTGGTTTTGATGTTTGTTCTTGTGAACAGTGTAAGTAAAAGACACTCGTTTCCTTCTCAGATTGACTGTGTGTGTTTTTGTTTTTCTGTATAATCGTTTCCGAGAGGAGACTTGGATAATTGTCGCTGGTAGTGGTAAGCTCTTTTCTGATGATTTCTGATGAGTGGTAAAAAGGATAGATATACCACGAGGATTGGTTGTGATTGTTCCTACCTTTTTGATAAAAAGATCATCAGTCACATACTCACAATTTCATTGATAAAAAATCTGCACTTTTGCCGACGAATATTTTCAGCAAATTTTTCTGATAAAGTACACTTTTCTTTGAGCCAATAAAATTTTTCTAAGACTCGGCTGTTCTTATTTTTTTTGGAACTTTGAGCCTAAAATTGTTCTTATCCTGTTCTTATTTCCAATTTTTTTTTTACTTGAAAGGGTGTATTTTAGGTCGTTATACCCAATTTTACTACTTTCACCTGCTTTCCACCCCTAAATTGCTTGAAATTGAGTAATTTAAGGCTCAGTTTTTTAATTGTTCTTATTTTTTGGTGATTTTGAGCCTCATTGTTCTTATGAAACTGCTCTTATAAAAGAAAACAGTGTCTGATACACGAGTATGAATGCGACGGTTTTTGTTTTGAATTGCGAAGAAATGAGACATGTGATGGTGATAAAATTTTACCTTAACGAGGTGAAAGATATAATATATCGTTATATTTTTGTTAAGTGGACTTTTTTTCTCTTGTTGTTTTTATCGATATTTTTTGGCATTTAATTGATGGCATTTTCGAAAGTATCACATTTTTGAGATGTTTTTCTTTAAAAGTCTCTGACCAGTTCTAAATGATGAATCACACAGTTTATTTGGAATTGCGAAGAAATGAGAGAAGAATTTTTTGAAAATTTCGTCGAGTTTTCTAACTTGATTATGATTATTATTTTGTTTTGAAAGAAAAAGGGTAAGTATTTTGAGAAATAGCAGGGTTGAAATGGCCAATCATGCTGCTTGGAATTAAATATCTCACAATTCTCTTCTTTTCAGAATAAAAAAAATGCTGTATTGCAATTCGGTTAGATGATTCCGAAATTGCTGGCCAGTGAATTTTCTCCTAAAGTGAAAGCTTACAATCTGATTGAAGAAAATATTTTGAAACAAAGACTTGATGTTTATCGTCGCCAAGAGAAAAACAACTTGAGAATGATCGAGAAAGATTCGAAACGATTTCAAGAAAAACTTTTACAAACTTCCCTTAAAACGAGTGAAGGGTTCGAGTACGGCGAATTGACAGACGAACTTTTAATGGAGGAGAAAATCACAGAAGCGTCGAACCATCAACATCATAAACAGAAAAACGGAAAATTGAAAAAACGACGCAAAAAGAAATCGAAAACGCGAGACACTGCAATAACACACGAGACTTTTATTTATAAAAGCGAGCAAGAAATGGAAAATTCAGTAAACGAAAAACGATATCGTAATTCGCATGGATTTTTACCAAAATTGAACAATATTAGCGTCAACGCTGAGCCAACGAAACCAGCTAAATCTTCAGACAATTTATCGCTGCCACCAATATTGGGGGCTTCTCTGACTTCCAGTGTTTCATTGCCAAGTTTGAATAAATTCAACAAATATGGGAAACTCCAATGACAGAAATACGTTTGACTTTAATTGTTGGTGGAGATGACATTTTTTTAAATTGCGGAATGCAGTTTTGGAAGTTTTTAAACCTCATCCCGTAGCTTGTCATTTGCAAAATCTCCAAAGAAATGCCTCCATTAGCGAAAAAAGCGTTTGATAGTTGGCTTTTACTCTCGGCTGCCTAGTAATTAAGGGAGGAGGGTAAAGAAGAAGAATACAGGTGCCAAATAAACGGCCCCCCCCCGCTTGTTAATTTTTAGATTTTTTTCCAACCCCCCGGACGTTATTAGGACCCCCCCGTTTATCAATTTTTGAAAAAATTCCCAGCTCCCAAAAGAAAAGTTTCTTGTTTTACTCTAAAAAGCCTAAATTTAGTCCATTTTGACCCTTTTTAGGGTTTTTCAAAGTCCATTTTCCACCCCCCACCCCCCCCCCCCCCCCCCCCCCCCCCCCCCCCCCCCCCCCCGGTAATTAGGTCCCCCCCGTTTATTTGATTTGAAAATTTTTTCGAAACCCCCCCCCGTTTATTCGAACCCCCCCGTTTATTTGGCACCTAAGAGTAAATGCACAAAAAGGAACTTTTAAAAACGTTTTCCCAGGAATTAAATGGAAAATTTCAAAAAATCTACGGGGACGCTTATTTCATTAGAACCCTAGAGTGGATGTCAAATTACGAGAAGTGGAGCTTATCATTGAAAACCAGTTTTTGGTTTATTTTGAAAACTTTAGGCGTACAAACTTTCGCGAGTAAAAACAAAAGATTTTTTCGTCAAATTGGCGAGAGAAAAAAATGTCGTAAATTTCGCGATTTTTTGACTTCGCGAAAGTTTCTGTTCGCGTAAGTTTGTACACCTAAATTGATGATTTTAATTGGAATATGTTCTTGAGAAAAGTTCGCGGCCCAAACAGTATGATACTTTTGTAAATAGGATATTATGAATTTTCTCTCAAACTTTCTCTCAAAGAGAGGGAAAATAAGTAGGAGGTGTAAATAGATGTAATGAAATCTTGTACGAAATGAAACGACTCCTCTAAACGGTTGAAAAGGAATTTCACAAAGCGTCGACCTTTTGTTTGAAAACGAGATGATATCAGCAAAGGATCAGCTTAACATTTTAACCTTCCCTTGTTACAAAGAGTGTCTTTGCCATCCAATTTCATAACAATTTCGTTCTCAGTCCCTAGTTTTAAAGGGTTTTCCACTGACTCGAGGAAAAACTTTAATGTGAAGTTTTTCGTAATAAAAAAAAACAGCTGACACGTGAAATCTCTTGCAATTTCAATAATATTGAAACCGGCTCGACAATATGCTAATTATCATTCATCCCAGTATAAAGAGCTCGAGCTCAGCCCAAAAAATCTAGTCTTAAAAAAACTGAAACGCCCAAGAATTCTGGCAAATCGGACCATGCTTGAAGTATTTGAAGTTGACAGGGGATCAAATTCCACTTGAAATCAGTTGAAATTAAACCCGCTGTCGGACCATTCCGTATCCACAACTTTGAGCTCTCGTAGCTATTTTACTTACAATAAAACTCAGAATCTTAATTTTTGAATCAATCTGATTGGTTTTTGATTGAGCAAAATCAATCAATCAATGATCAGAAATAGAAAGAAGAAATTAAGTACAGTACCGTTGGTCAGTGCTTCTCTACCACATTTATCTTATACTTGCAACTAAACCTGGGCGGGGGAGGGGTACTTTGGCGAAAATAGGTTCTGGGTAAAATTAAAGCCCGAAGGGTTTCGAAATCAAAGTTACATGAATTTTGAGTTCACACAGGAAAAAGTCATCAAATCACACCAGTGTGAAAGTGAAAATCACACCGTGTGAAAGTATACATTTCACACTGCTATCCCCACGCGTGGGAATCGGTTCGTTTTTACGCCGGTGGGAAACGCAAAATCACACCCCTCAAAATCACACGTGTATAATTGAATTTCCGACGTGGTTAACGCAGGATCACATGATTTAAACATTGTGTGCTGAATCGAACAATACACGTGTTAAATCGAAAATCCCATGTCGAATTTCGTACTTCAGGCCCTCTCTCCTCGCGTGTTAAATTGAAAACCCCACGTCGGATTTAGCATTTTACACTCGCTTATCTTATCGAAAACCACACGCCGAAATTTTGATTCCCCAAGTCTTTGGAAAAATAAATGGCTTTTATTTGTATTTGATAAATTGTTAAATGTATTCGATCATTCGTGAGCATTGGCTCAATAGCTCCCATTCGTTCTGTCATGTACTTGCGCTACTTTGAGAATCCCGGCACTTTTTTCACAACAGTGGAGTTGCACTAGAGAGCCAATTTAATGACCTCGAACCTAGGCTGCTGGCATCCACTAACGGATTCATGCTCCTTATAGAGGATGCTTGATAAGCGATATTTCCTTTGTCCAGAGATTTGCCGCCTTTAGCCGATATACGGCTAAAGACATTTTTAGCTGGCGAGTGTCTACAAATATAACATTACGTAATGTTTACATTTTCTGTGAGGCAATGAATCATAGACTGGAAAATATATTTGGATTTCGAAAAAAAAGTAGGCGGAAGGAAGTTTGCTTCTTTTTCTTCCCCTTTCTTGTTTAATGTGGAGATTTTGTAAAAGATTAGAAATTAAATTTATTGAATTTAAGTGCCCTGATGTATCTGCTGTCTCCACGGGAATAAGGCGGGTTCGTGGAGGTCAAAATTCTTGCAACGTTACAAATCATTTTCAGAAGCTCGTTTTGGGCTCAAACGAAGCGAATAACTTATTAGAATAAGATTCAGTCTAGGCAGATGTTTTTTCATTTTGAAATTTTGCGTAATTCGCAAAAATCCTCAATTTTGCGCTATTTTGATGACGTCATAAAAATTGAAATTCAAATAAGTTTTGATAGAATCATCAAAATAATTTCAAACTTTCACCAAAGATGCATTGCAATGCAAATTTTCAAAAAATTTTCAAAAACTTTCAAAACCTTGATGAAGTCAGCATTTTTTAAGGATTTTGATTTTTTGCCTTAAAAGTGATGACGTCATCAAATTTTATAAATTTTTTTATTTAATTCTGAAAACATTAATAATATGCATCTTTGGTCAAAATTTGAAATTATTTTGATAATTGTATCAAAAGTTATTGGGATTTCAATTTTTATGACGTCATCAAAATAGCGCAAAATTGAGGATTTTTGCGAATTACGCTAAATTTCAAAATGAAAAAAACATCTTCCTAGACTTAATCCTATTCTACTTAGTCATACGCTTTGTTTGAGCCCAAAATGAGCTTCGGAAAATGATTTGTAACGTTGCAAGCATTTTGACCCCGCCTTAATCCCCCGGAGGTGTGCACCAACAAAATTTTGCTTCATAAAACTACATTTTGATGCTTGAATTTGGACTTGTATGAGTGTATATTTTTTTAACAAACTGGATTCTTTGATCACTTTGGCTCCAGATAATTGTTTTGTCAGTTCTACAGATATGTTGCAGATTATTTCAAGGTATTTTAGTTATGTATATACAGTACATTTTGGGGGTTGTATTGAATATTTCTGACATTACTTCTTTATGATTCTACAAAAGGGAGTGTTGTTGTTCCCTTGTTAAATGTTAAAACAAACAAAAAACTTTTCTTCAGCTTTGGCATTCCACTTTTCGATACTGTGTGGCCTTTGTGTTTAACTTTTTCATGTACTTAGCTTCAATCCTTTTGAATAGATTGGAGTGTTTTTGGTTGTTTTCTTTCACTTTTTTGTTCATATTTGTATTTTTGAGCTTCGACCGAAGAGCTGAAGGAAAAGTTTTGATAAATTTACAGACCAGATATCTTATAAAAGCAAAAGTCAAAAATAAATCTACAGACTGTACAAAATGCGCGCATCAAATTGTTTTTTATCTTTCTTTCTGTTTTGTTTTTCTGGTCTGGGATTCGAATTTCGAATGTAAAAATTCTATTGAAAACGTTCGAAACGGTCGTCTTTGCGTGCACATCAATGTCAATCAAATTATTTACTCGCTAAGATTCTGTAAAATACATCGAATTAAAAAAAACCGAATCGGAAAGCGGTTGGTAGATCATTAAGCAGACCTATACTACCAGGGGTTTTGTAGAGGTCTGCGATTCAGACTACCTCGAACCCGTCTCACCGATCCACTGAGCCCTTGCGACGCAAGTCCATTGCGAACGAATGAGGCCGCCCTTGCGGGACGCCTCACCTTTAGCGTTGTGTTCGCACTGATCGAATACACTCTTATAATGTTATAATTTGAATGCAAACTGAACAGTTTCGGCCCAATTTTCACTAGTGGTTTTCTTTACGCATGCGTAGTACAAGGGTGGGAATTGTACCTTCCCACCGTGTTAATTTGACTTTCCCACCCGTGGGAACTAATGACTGCGATTTCTTGTTTCTATCTTGTCCTTCTACGTTTTTAGAGTTTTGTAGTGTAAGTTTTATACTTCTTGGACTATAGTTGCCAGTGTTTGACAAAGTGTTAAATTGGATTTCACACGCCGAAAATTTATAGTGTATAACATACTGAAAATTTTTATTTGCCTGCGGAAATTAGAATTCACACGTGTGATTTTGATAAAGCCTTTTCAGTGAAGTTTAAAAGTGTTAAATTGGATTTCACACGCCGAATTTAAAAAAATAAAAATAACTATTTGAAAAATTCCGCGGTGTGATATCGGAAATCACACTGCCAAAACAATCACACCTTATCAGTTAATAAAATCACACGCAAAAATTGATTTTTGAAAATTACGGCGTCGGAATTTAAGTTTTCCCACCCGTGTGATCTGATGACTTTTTCCTGTGTCATGCGGAGGTGTTGCTCCTAAAAGGGTCGAGGTATAATTTGCAAAAATTTATCCGATTAGAGTTACTCCAAAGACAATTTCATGTGCGATAATAAAGCTTAAACTTTGTATCAGATGTTATTCGTGTATCATAGAAACGAGGACTATTAAATATAAAGTAAAACAACAAGCAATTACTTCTCAGTTTAGTTTACAAAGTTTAAGCTTTATGGCACAGTGTGCGAGGTTTGTTCCCGTTGCTTTCCTATACCAACGAACAGCTCAAGCAGAGACAACACCTACAGGATGAGAGAGCAAAAGAACAAATAAAATGTTACGCAATCATTTTCTCAAAAAGAAACTCGCAAAGATAAGACTTGAAATTTTAATTTCATTTGCCAGAATATATCAAATATTAATGTTATACATATAAGTCGTTAATATTTATTTATTAGCTTTCTCTCATTGAAAATGTCTGACGTGAAAATATTTTTCATAATCGCAGTTTGAGCAAAGACCGAAAAAAAATCAATTCAAGATTTCGCGAGAAACAGGAATCGCACCGAAAAGTACCTTCGTGAATATATAAAGCAAATTAAAGGTATAGATTGTTGGTGGAATCGAAATTTGCCATTTCTGAATTCGGTAAATGTTTCGAGCAAACGTGCAAAATTAAAATGTTTAACTCAACGAAAAAAACCGTTTTTGTTCAATGTTACAAACTAGAGTACAAGTTCATTCTGGAAGGTTGGCATTACACTGCATTTTTCACAATTTCAGTTCTGTATATCTTATTGGCCATCCCAACAGTAATTGTCAATTTGGCGACACTCAGCGTTTTTTCATCAAAGAGATATCGCAAATTACCCTCAACTATTTTTATAATAAACAATACTGTTGCTGATCTTCTGACTGGGATTTTAGCGATGCCGCTTGGTGGCTCCAATCTGTTCGTCATCGTGTTGGAGAAAAAAGTTATTTGCGTTTTCTACGCCGCTACAATTTTCGTGGGATTCGTTTTTTGTGTTTTCTCTTTCTTAACAGTTTTTTATATTACCGTGGATCGATTTTATGCAATTTTCTACCCGTTCAAGTATTCGAGTAAAGATTGGAACTCACTTTTTCTCTGGATCAATTTATTTTCCTGGATTATGACGGTCTGCCTCGTGGCTTCGAGTTTCCTATTCAAAGGATTTCGACCAACTATATTATTTCTATCAGTACAACCCATTATTGTGACCATAAATGCTATTTTATTGCTGCTTGTTTGGCGAACTATAAAACGAATTCGAAAATCGGACCTCGGAAAACCACACCAGGGCATCGAAACCCAGGACGACACGACTAACGTCAGCCCAGAGCGAACAGCAGTAAAGAGGGAACGTTTAAAAGCTCAACAAGAGGATCGGAGAGCGACAGTAATGACAATTTTAATGCTAGTTTCAGTCGTGGTATGTTATCTCCCTTACTTCACGATCGCCATGTGGTGGGCGGTGGATGAAAACTCTCCCAAAATGACTTACACTTTGGGCGGCATCGCCCAATTTTTGGCGCCCGTTAAAGCATTGGTTAACCCGCTTCTTTACGTTTACACTATGAAATCTGTGAGATTGAAAATTAAGAAAGCAATATTAAGGTCGAGAATTGGTACCTTGGAAGATGGAAACACAATAAATTTCACTCGACCAAACAGTAATTTGTAACATTTTGTCAAAAAAAATCATTTCTTTGAAAAAGAATGTTTGAATTTTAATTTTGATATTGTTGTTAGAACGTTAAAAAAACTAAGCGATGTCAATAGTCTTATAAAAAATCAGTGTAATCTGAAATTTATGATGAAAAAAGGAAGATATCTTAAAAAAAACAAGAGGATATAAATACAAGTGGGGAGAAAGTTATTTACAATAAAATACCATTCAAGTGAAAGCTAAAGTCCCATTTTTTCTCGCACTGCTTTCCAGTTGAAATCTTCTGGTAAATTATCGAAATAATTCATCAGTTCATAAGCCTCATTATAATCCGCCTGTTTCGCACCTGAAAGAGGAATAAAAAAACCGAATTATTCCCTCAAAAACCTTTACATCCCCTTGAAACCTTACTTAGCTAAATCCTTCGTGTTGAAACATTTAACATGCTTCGATTCTAACGAATTACACACCCATAAACTTTTTAGCCTACTGTACTGTACACGTTTTTTATGAGTACAAACTATTTAAGATCATATAAGGCTTCGGTGGCCAAAATATCAAATATCAAGAACAGGTTAAGAACATTTGAAGGCTTTGCGGACTTTAAAACACCCGCTTTTTTTAAGAAAATTGACAGAAATGCTTACAAAATGGTCAATAAGAACATGCTAAAACATTTTTAGGCTTAAAATTCAAAAGGACGAACAAAAGCTTCAAAATTGTTGGATGTTCTTATAAAAAACGTGTACAAAGAAAAGAAGAATCTTTTTAACTTTTGACCCTAGAAATTTTACTTCTGGTATAAAGGTACTTTGATGGAACTATTTGATGGAAATTTACAGTACATTTATAGCGGAAATAAAGTTTCTAGGATAAAAGGATAAAACGTTCAACTTCATTTTTCAAAAATCTTTTGAATTTATTTTTCTCTAAAATTAGAGTGTTATGAATTGTCTTTTTGGTTTACACCTTGATTTTTAGCGGGAAAACTTACATGTGCAAGGTTTGATGTTGAATTCATGAGGTTCTTCTGGCGATAAGAGCTTTTTCTGTTTCCTCTTTTTCTTCTTCTTCTTAGCTTTCTTAACGACCGGTGAAAGATCAACTTCGTTATTTTGACTTTGCACGGCTTCTTTCCCTGAGGTATTCTGTAAGTTTTCAATATCTATCTCATTCTCAGTTTGACTGTTCTCTGATTGGCTGCATCTCAATCTACTGGTGGACGATGATTGGCTGGTTTGACTTCCATTTGCAGCAGCAACAAGTTGTTGATCGAAATCATCGAAACTATTTTCGTCATCCTCATCCTCAGGGAAAGGATACACGATGTTTGATTGATTGATCTGTGATTGGCTGTTCTGTGATTGGCTGTTACATGATTGGCTGTTCTGTGATTGGCTGTTACTCGGTTGGCTAATCTGTGATTGGCTTTCGTTCTCATTCGTGCTTTGCGAGTTTTCTTTATCACACGTGGAAGTTAAGATGGGTTGCAATGTGTTACTTGGTGAATAAATGATCGAGTCATTATCATTATCATCATCATCATCATCTTCGGAAAGACTTTGAGTCGCATCTTCGTCTAACAGGAGATTTTCTTGTGAAGAAGGTTCTTCCTTGATTGCTTTTTCCAATTCCTTTGTTTCCCCATCACCTAAAAAAGTAAGCTTTTTTTATCACCGAAAGCTCACACAAGAATGAAGGGGACGAGATGGAGTTTTTACAAGCTCTTATTTGATTTGGTTGGTCGTTAACCAGTAATAATAATTCAATTTTGTTGCTTTTTCTAAAGAACGCGTCATTGTTATTACTTTAAATGACCAATTATTAAAGTATCTTATATAAACTCCATATCATCTGAAATAAAGAGGGAAAGACAGGATAATCAGCTGAGAGTTTTCAAATTTTTCAATAATTCATTTAAAAAAAATTCTCGTACTAAAAAGATGGAGGTCGAAATACCGTGACAAAAATCTTTTCATCGACTAATTTCAGCACTAATACATTATCAACGCTTTGGCCTAATGTCTAAAACCACTGCTTTGGCAAACTCAGACAAAGTTCAACCCTTGGAAACTCAAGCCCAACCCTCTTGTTGCGTTAGGGATTTATTAATGTATTGAAAAAATTACCGTCCGACTTATTACTCGAACTTCCACCAATCGATTTGCCATCTGAAAGAATAAAATATTTACACAAGCAAAATAAAAAAGTACCGCACCTGATCTCAGACTTCATCTTTCCATACTTTTTCCATTTTCTTTCGGTTTCGATCTCTTTTCATTTTAATATTGGGTTCCTATTCGCTAAATCTGTTTTAATTGTTCTAGTAATGTGTCTCTAGTGAAATTGGTTTGTTTTGACTTTTGTCTTTTCGGATTTTGGGTTGTTAAAATTCATTGGTCATTTGATTGTTGTCATATGATGTGGGAAAAGTTTTGTAGCATTTTCTAAAATTTGATTACCTCCTTCAGATATTAGGTTTCAAATTAAGGCCAGTAATATGAGTAACAGTACAATTTAATTCAGTTTAGAAGAAGAAAAAAAACGAGATATGAATATACCGATGGAATTCCTTGGTGATTGGTCGAAAGGATCAACAGATGAGGAAGAATACAATTTCTTTAAAGTCCTTTTCTTCGTCTGCTCCTCAAACTTCTTCTTTGGTTTGAGTGGAGGTGGTGCTTTTACCAAGTCTATTGGTGAATCTGAAGGACGAGAAAAAATATCATATATATTATAAGAAGTGTTTTGAGTTTAACTTGCGAAGAAAGGACTTCGAACGGAAAATAAGATGTGTACCTCTGCTAACGGCATAAGCAACTGTCGAATTTCCTGAAAGTGCAAAAAAAAAAAAACTTTTAAAAGTGAAGAAATGTTTCCAAAACAACTTGTCGAGATCAATTTAAGCAAGAGAAGGGCCAACTAGAGTTCCAATGAGGGGACAATGAGGAACTTTTCCGAAAAGAAAATAGTGGGAAGATAAAGGTTTTGTTTTGTTACCAGAACTGCGAGTGATGATAGTTGGTCGATGTGTAACTCGATGTTCCAAATGGGAATGAAAGCGACTCTTCATTGATTGCCACGTGTGTGACGTGATCTAGAACAATCAAAAGCTGGTGTTGAAAGAATGGTATTCCATTCAGATGAGCGATTTCTGATATTCATTATAAAGGAGAGTAGAAGTAAACATACATAGTGGGCAGAGGGGTATCAGGCCCCCTTAAAAATGGCACCCCCTCTTTTAGCTCACCCCCTCTCAAAAATGAAAATTCCTCGACCCCCTCTTTTTATTTAACCCCCCTCTTTTTCCCAGGTTTAAGTTCAACCCCCTCTTTTTTCGACCTTTTACGCACAAACTCTTACAATCTCTAACTATAATTTCAAGGTTATTAAATTCAAATGAATGGAAATATAATGATTGTTGAGAAATTTAAAAATGAATGGAAAATACTCTTTTGCAAATTGCCAAATCTTCCAAGTCCCCCCTTAAAAATCAACCCCCCTTTTTTGTCCAAGCCACCCCTTTGATTTGAAATTTTCACAAGCCCCTCCTTCTTTTAAATTCAGCGAAATTCTCAACCCCTTTTTCAAGGGGCCCACTATGATATTTGTAATTTGGAGGGAGTCACTGCAATTAGGCTTTCCAAACCATTGCACATTTTCGTTTGACTTTGGATTCAAGCAGACCTTTTTCTCCTCCATTTGTTTCCAAATGAGGTTTCCACCGGTGGATCCATCGGAGCCATACTCTGTTTGATGTGACGTCACGTATTCAATGATCGCTTCGTCCTCTTCTTTCGTGTACGCCTGCCGCCTAGTGGTGGAAGGGCGGGTAAACTATTCTTTAAACTATGTTGTGTAATTTTCAAACTTGACGAATAAAACCTTTCCCTTTTTAACCAACGAATGGAAAAGCTTTAAAGAGTAAAGTGTAGTTAAAAAAGACTTACGCTTTTCCGAAGAGGTTTTTGTCAACTTTCATTTTGCTGGATGAATTTGCTGGTCTGGACAAACTAAAAAAGAACGAAATACCAGTGTTTAGTATGGGTTTTGAAATTCCAAAAAGTAAATGACGACAGCTTGTCAAAACAGGATTCAAGCAGAGAAAACTTGGCTTTATCTTACTCATAAGTTTCGATGTGTTGCAATGTTTTCCGCTCGATCGACAGTTGAATAAAATCTGTGTGAATTCCACTTTGACCGTTCTTAACATCTGTTAAACTAAAAACAAAGAAGACATAATGTCAACATTTTGAGGAAAGCTACTCTTAGGTTCCAAATAAACGGGGGGGGGGGGAGGTTGGAAAAATTTTCTAGATTTTAATAAACGGGGGGGGGGGGGGGGGACCTAATTGCCGGGGGGGTTGGAAATTGTACTTCTGAAACCCAAAAATAAGGTAAAAATAGGCTAAAATCAGGCTATGTAGAGCAAAATAAGGGACCTTCTCTTTGACAGCTGAAAATATTCTTAGAGATTAATAAACGGGGGGGGGGGGGGTCCTAATAAGGTCCGGGGGGGTTGGAAAATTTTCGAAAAATTAACATGCGGGGGGGGGGGCCCGTTTATTTGGAACCTAAGAGTAATGAAGATGTTGCTGCTGTATCATGAAAAATAATTGATGAACACACCCCCTTCTCACAGACCCACAGGAAAAATAGGCCAAAATATCGTCCCCAGTGGAAAGTTTTCCTCCAATTTTTGTCCCCATTTAAAAAAATCAAATAAACCAATCCCCACTGCAAAATATTTACTATTTTTTCCATCCCCACTGAATTTACTGACTTGAAAACAAAATAATTGAAATCCCAAGCCATGAAAAATATGAGAACATCAATCCCCATCGAGATTCACTACACGTTTTTTTTTTTTTAAGAAACTAGTTTTACCAAGCAGCCTCAATGTTTCTTAAGAAATCGGCCTTTTGAGTCTTAAATGTTTCTTACATGTTTCTAAACTGTGTCAAGCTTAAAGGACGCATGTCGATAATACAATAGTCTAATTGACTAATTTACGGTACTTTCATATCTTCTATATTGATTTTCTGACTTTCCCAAGTGTTTCTAACTGTTATGTATGTATATTTCTAACCTTGATTGGAAGGTAATTTTAAAAAAACCGAATTAAAAAATGTTATTTTCTCATTCTCAGGCTCAGCATGTTTCTTAGATGTTTCTTAGTTTTTAGGCATTCTGAGCCTCATGTTTCTTAAAAGTGTGTTTCTTAAAAAAAAAAAAACGTGTACGTTATTTTTATCCCCACTGGCTAGAAAAATCCTACCGGGTCTGTGAGAAGGGGGTGTACGAACTAACATTTGTCATGCTTTGTTGCTCAATTTGTGGAAGGATTGAATGTTAGTCCAAGCAATGACGTTGCATGAATTGAAGTACATTGGAGTAGGAAAAAATAAATAAAAACGTTTCAAAAAGATTACTTGATGTGTTCGACTTTTTCCCCAGCTCTACAAAATCGTCCACCATTGTCCTGTAGAGAAAAAGAAATTTGGAAAACTTTAAGTTTTAAATTTACAGATTAAAAATCTCTCTGAACTCTTGGGAACAAGCAACCGAGTAAGCAACCATACCAGAATGAGTTTCTTGATCATGGCTTTGTTTGGTCCTGGTTGCATCCGAAAGACAAGTCCATCGAATAATTTGTTTACAGTTTTGTCTGACATTTTTAACTTTTTCTTTGTTTTGCACTAAGAAGAAAAAGGGATAGACATAAGTATTTACCTATTTTCAATCCTCAATGGGCTGTTCCATTAAAAAACCATACAGGGCATGGAGGAACCTTTTCAAGGCAAAAAACCCCTTGGAAATTTTAAAATAACTTGGAAAAATGAAAAAACACCCCCTGGAACCTTTTCTCAGATTACACTCTGGAGATGTTCGTCCTCCCCCCCCTGTATGGATATAAAATGAAATGGCCCAATCCCGCCTCGAAATTGATTGATTTACCATTTAAATAATAGGTAGTTTAAGTTAAAATTGTTTATTTCTTTGAATTCAGTGATCATAATGATATATCTCATACCCTAAATATTTTACGTAAAATCATAAATTAAAAGGACCCTAACTTCCTAAGTTAAAAAGTGAAATAAAAACATTTACAAATTTGGTTATAAAAGTGCTTTAACAACTGAACGAAAAAATGTACATATTATCCATAAGAAATACATAACGCCTGTACCCTAGTCTGAATCTACAAAACCTCTATAAGGAGCACGAATCCGTTAGTGGATAAAAGCAGCCTACCTGTACAAGTATTACATTACAATGTTAAGCGCAAAATGGAATAGCACTTATTGAATGCATTTGCGGCGTAATTAACAAAATATAAATTCTTTATGGCTACGTATGATTATAATTTATCAAAAATTTTAATATTTTTCATTTTTCTTTATATTACATTTCTTAAAAATCTTGCGTAAAAATCATTGATCGATCATCTGGACATTTTGTTGGAGTCACGACTCAGCGGCTTCAAACCTAAAAGAATATAACATGAGTGATCATAATTACCGTAAATCCTCGAATAAGCGCCCCCCGCGCCCCCTCTAGGGCAGGGAGGGGCGCTTATTCGAATATTGTTATTGATTGAATAAGATATTGAGTAGATACTTGTGTCTTAAAAAGAAAGAAAGCGATTAAGAATAAAATGTTAGAAATTGTCAATTGGATTTTTCCAATTTTTCTTTTATTCACCCTTTTTTGAAAAATCACCTCTTTGAAACAGTTAAGTTTAAGCAGATTCCGAATTTGTTGATATACAAATTTCTGAAATAAAAAATATAAGCGCCCCGCTTGAATAAGCGCCCTGCTTGAAAAAGCACCCCTTAGAGCCTGAAAAATCAAATAAGCACCCGGGAGCTTATTCCAGGATTTACGTGGACAGACAAGGCACGTGACTAGTTTAGAAGACTAAAGACCAGCGTTAACAAGTCGACACAAACATACCGACAGAAACATGCAAAAAATACAAAACAAAATTTTCAGGAGGTATTCGTGAAAATAAGTACCTTTACTACTATCCGGTCTCGAGGGTGAAATCGATCGCGTTAAGGGCGGAACGCCTTCATTTGAAGAGGCAGTCGAGCGTGCTGATGAAGGATTAGAGTGAACCTCAGGTGTTCGAGGGATTTTCGGGCGTGACGAGAAGCCTTTCATATATGTTTTCCTGCAAAATAAAGTGGTGCAGCACAGTTTTAAGATTCAATAATAAAACCAAACGCATGCCAGCACATCCTGTTAAATCATCGTATTAAATCGATGTATAATGTACAGTATGAAAAATTTGAAAAAAAATCAGACTTACTGCCCTTTCTTGGGTTTATCCTGAAAAAAAGAACAAAATATAAAAAGGTTGTAGTAATTTAAATGGAGATTAAAAATCATTCGAAACAGAAGAAGGGTATTTTCTTGCGTTATGAATCAAACTTTTGAAAGCAAAAAAAAGTAGTATTTTCTGTTCTATCGAAGGAATTAACTTACCGAAGATTTTTCTCTTGAGCCAGATCTTGGCGATGCTTCGTCTAAAAAGCCAAAAATGAATTCACTTATAGTCACTCTCTGTACAGGTAATTCAGCTTTTCTAAATACACCTTTTCGACCGTAGCCGCCAATTGCCGCGCGGGCATTTTTTCCCATTAAGGGCTCTGACCATAGAGATAATAAAAAATAGATGGAGTAACAACTTTTCTGTAATAGCCAGAGAAGTCATAAACTCTTTAGAAATTTCTTTCAAATCGGCCTCCTTTGATTACCAATCCTTGATAGCAAAAATCAGTCAAGATATAGATTATAAGAACTAAAGTAAAGTTATTCTGTCCAACGAAACCTCGTACTTTTAGGTAAAATGCGAATTTTTTTCGAGTAATAATTTCTTTATAGTTTTAAAAGAAGTTTTTATTTTATCGGGAAACTTTCGAGAGGTAAACTTCTTCAAATTTTGCGAATTCTTTGTTGTTTGTGGAAGGTTCTTTGCTATAAATATCTTTAGATCTAAAAGAGCAGCTGTCTCAAAATTTTGATAGAATATAGTTAAAAGATTGGCATTAGTAAATATGTAAAAATTGACAAAACTTGCCGAGGATTCCCTGAGCAGCGAACATTTTAAATTCGATGTTCTGTGCTTATCTTGCAAGGTTTTTGGCCCAGCGCTAGCGATAGGGCCTTTCATTTGCAACTCTGTCCGTCCTTCCGTCCTTCCTTCCGTGTGTCTGTCTGTCCTTTTTTAGAGAACCGGCGCTTAATACCAGTACCACACTTTTTGCCGTCTGGACAGGGAAAAGCTTGCTAAAGTCGGGTACTGGCTAAAAAAGATATATTTTCTGATTTCGCGCTCCTTAAACAACAAATGTTTTCAAACAAAACAAGATGGCGGTCGAAGCGAGGAAATTGATTCGTGTTGATTCATACTTTCTTGAACATTTTCTTTGCTTTAGAGACTTTCAAACCAAAGAAACCTTCTAGTGATTTTTCTTTGTAAACCTTTTTCAACATTCTGTCATATCTTATAGTTTTTGCTCAAGTTTTCATAAAGCTTTAGGGCTGAAAATTCTTCCTTAAATCACTGTCATTTTAAGTTTCTTGTTTTCAAAAAGACTTTATTTTTAGGAAATAATGGCTTCTAATATAGAAATAAATAAACTGAAATGTGTAAATTCAAATAAGACACAATGTTGCTTCTGGATCTGTCGCTGTTAAACAACGGTCAGTACAGTGACAGTGGGACGTGGCATGATTTTCAAACTCGACAACGTACTCGACACAGAATTATTTCAAGTAAACTGATTCTGGAATTTGTTAATGGACACTAAAATGGAGTTAATGTGTAAATTGGAACAAGATTGGAACTTTTTCCATGATGCTACGTGTGAAAATGGTTATTTCTGGATCTGTCTCGTTTAACGATTGGTGGCTTGATTTTTTAAACTCGCAACACAGAATTATTTCAAATACCGATTATTAATGGATTATGGCAATGGAGACTAAAACGCAGCTCATGTGTAAATTTGAACAAGATTGGAACTTTTTCCATGATGCTACGTTTCCCTGTTCTAAGAAATGAAGAAAGGGAGAATTATCCTTGTTGACTTATTTTTCATTGTGTTTTGTTCGACGCAGTAAAATTTTAAATCTTTTGGCCATCCCTTTCCTGGGGGAAATTTGAAATCTTGTTAAACATTTTTTGGAATTTTTAGAAATTCCGAAATTCGCGAAAGTCGCGCGCAAAAATTTCACTTTTGCTGGGCCTTCACGCCCAACGGGCTTCTTGTCTTATGTTTTATAAACAAAACTGTCATCACACAATGAACAAATTAAAAATGTAGCGTGATTCTATTCAAATTCTCTTCGACTCAAGTATTCCCATGAGCGAAAGCAAAATTAATGGCTTTTTCCCAAAGCAACAAAGCAACAGTTTGCTATCAACGATACAATACAATAGAATAGTAGGAGTGGTATCTTCATCTATATTTTTATTACCTCCATGCTCTGACCATAGTCGGAAAATTGATTTTAGTATTTGGACATAAAAGTTATGTTATAGGTTCTTTATTAACACTTTTAACAAAGGTCGTGTTCACACTGCAAACCTTACTTAATTAAATCCATTACCAACAAACAAAGAGATTTATGATGGATGAATACACTGGTTTATTACAGTTCTTTGTAGGTTCACGAGATCTATTATAACACGGTAATTGATCTTGCTTAAGGCTTCTCATTGGTCGATTTTTATTGAGAGTTTCGATTTCACCTGTGATTGGTTGATATTGGTATCCATACATCACTTGAAATCCGCAAACATATTTTTTCTAATGGTTTTACTCATTAACTGCATTCATCTTAGACATCAACAACACCGTTTGCACTATTTCTAATTTTTTCCTCAGTTCATTCGTTTTTGAAATCGTAAAACTTTTTGTTCACTACACACATTCTTTGTTTATGCTTCCTTAATAAAATCTTTTGTTTTAAGGGAAGCCTCTACCCTACCCTTAAGACAATAGAGCCTACGACTCTTAATTAAGGAAGATCGATTAAAAATTACAATACTACGCGTTCGACTCTTTGTTAAATGCACGTTCTGTATTGTAGTCAACAAAAGATTCTCCTAACTACATTTTTATTAAGGAAGGTCTGTAGTGTGAACACGACCAAAGACTTGCCTTATAAATCGCTTTTTAATCAAATCCCTTAAGAGTAATTAAGAATTTAATTGCAAAAATAACGCTATGAACTTTAAAAAGACGTTAATAATATGTGGCATTCTTTTATAAAAATTGCTAAGTTTTAATGGGTAATTAACCTTTTTGTTTTGAAGTTTTTTCAAGCTGTTTGCAAAGAATTGAACTGTTTTAAATTTTTCGGAAAAAAATTCTAAATTAATGCATTAAAAGTTATGGCTGTTTTTCTATAAATAATTGGGATGAAAAATTGGTCAAAAAGCACTATTTTCAAGAATTTGAAGCAAATAAGCTTTTAGAAAAATTTTCCGAAAAAATAATTTTAGTTCGATAAAAGATACACCATTTACCGCAAAAATTTTCTCAAAATGTTTTTTCTTCGCCGAAACTAAGCTCTTCAAAGTTGAAATACTCTTCTTCGCGAAAGTCTTCATTTTCTTCTTCATCAAATTTTCTCATTGTGAATTTTCAGACTTGAGAATAATTGGCCTAACATAATATGTATAACATGTCACAGTTTTGTTAGCTACATCAAGTAGAAATTTATATTTTGTAAGTGGCAAATATTAAAAGTTCACTATGGTCAGCGTCCTTAAACTCGATCCAATCCATTTTTGACACCTTTTTCTATTGTCTATAGGTGCGAAAAAAGACTGGGACGATTTTAGGGTGGTAACACGGACAAAAAATACTCGCGCGGCATTGGCGGCTACGGTCGAAAAGGTGTATTCTAAACACCTAAAATTAAACTTGTAAATAAATAATTTCTCACCAGCAGGAGTAGTTTTTCGCGCTCCCTTCCCTGAGGACGTTCGTGGTCTTTCAAACGAGATAGTCGGATTCATATCCGCACCTCCGACGTAAGATACTTAAACGAAAAATGAAATAAGGATTGATTGAAGCGAATTCTATCCGTTGTAGCAATGCTAACGTCCGTGTAATATACTATTATGATATTGTGATATGACATTGTTGTATATTATAAAACGTAATATGTTGCGCGGCGCAAAATAGAGTCTGTGTTTAAGACATTGAGCCCCTCCGACTATTTTTCGCCCGAGCGGACAGATTTTCCGTCCGACTGCTAATTTGCGTGTTTGAGGTTATTCTTTATTAAACTATAGCATAGTCTATATCTGTTGTAGTGTGTGGCAATTTCTCCCGAACTCCTGAAAAACGTACACATTTCTAAAACCTTACTTTGATGAATTCCAATTTATTAAGGTGCAGCAAAATTTGATCTATTAATCGACTTACTAGATTGGTTATTGATTGAAGATCTGTTTTGAGCTCTGGATGCAGGTGTGAGCGGTCGCGTGTACGGTAAATCGGGATCTAAAGACTGAAAGGCAAAAACCCGGTGGGAATCACTTAGGAAAAAGGAGGGTACGGGTATGCGCCACCCTTAAGGGCAACCTTTTCGACCTTCAAAATTTCAAGCAAAATAGTCCCAAGAAGGGTCATATGATTTAAAAAAAATTCGGGTTTTCCTTTAGTTCGATCCCTTTAAGGATCAGGTTTAGTCCCTCCAAGGTCCCACCGCCAAAAGTCAGGTGGCACATACCCGTCATCTCGTAAACCTAGTATCTCACCCTGGGGAGAAAACATGCTGTTGGTTGCTTCTTATAGAATAAAGTTTAAAATTTGGCATTGTCGAAAGCCAACCTTTTCAATAGGTGCTGTGTTGAACAAAGACAATTTCACACAAAAAAGAATGAATGAATAAAAAAATAAACGAATAAAAAAATTACGCTTTTGATCTTCTTCGGCTTCTTGCTTGGAGAATTCGATGAAATGGACTGAAAAAATTATTTAATAAATTATTATTAGATTATTAGATTTTATATTTTATTGTTGTTAACAGGTCACCTCACACCTAGGGGCTGGTTTCTTAAAAGTACAATAAAATTCGTTTTCCAACAAATATTCACAGGTAAAAAAAAGGACAGGTTGCTGTTACGTTAGTGTATCTTTGTTGGAGGAGATCTTCACCACTCTGTTCATTTTTCATGGCGCTGATGGTTTCTGGTTTGTCCAGTTCGGCTTCCACAGCGTCCCCTTCCTGTAGAGAATTGAATGAAACAAGTCGACTTAGAGTCGAAAATTTCGCACATTGCACGATTATTCATAGATGATAGATAGATCATAGAATGAAACAATAATATTAAACGACTGAAGTTGGTTATTCTTGCTATTTTTGGTCATTTTTGGCTGTCTTTTAGGCCTATTTTTATCCAAGAAAGATACGAAAATCTGAAAAATATTAAGACACTGGATATGGATGGAAATGCAAAAAGATCAAAAAGACCAGCCAGAAAATATCTGAAGTGACTCGGGGACAAAAAACTCTGACTGGCGAAAAAACACACATGGACTACACAAAAAGTGAAAATCAAGTCGTATCGAAAATGACCATAAAGTGAAAGTTTTCCTAAATTTTAAAAGCTCAAAGTATATATTTTGCTATATTTTGGTCATTTTTGGGTGTTATCGTCCTACTCCACAGGGCTCGTAACTTTTTATCTCAATATAACATACGTAAAATTTGTGCAGAGATTCAAAATCCTCTATGTTCAAACGGTCATAGCAAGCAAGAAGTAAGAATCTTCCTTTTTCAACCTTCTTTCACTTTTCTTCATATAATTTCTCAATACACGTTTTTTTTTTTTATAAGGAACACGTTTATAAGGAACTCGAGGCTGAAAGTAGTCCAAAAAATAAGGAATTGTTAAGGAACTGCTCAGGCTAAGAATAAGAAAATAAGTTCTAAGGAACAGTAAAAGTAAGAGTTTTCACTTGAACTAGCTATGTAAATAAGGAACTCAAAAGGAACTTTGAGGCTGAAATTTTCTGTAAAAATAAGGAACTCCAGGCTCAGAGCAAAGTTAAGGTTCCTTATATAAAAAAAAACGTGTACTTAAAAAACTTTTAATCTTCTAGATTATTCAACCCTAATAATTATCTTTCCAACGATGATGAATAACTTTTTACTTTATAAATGGGTCCTGAGAAGATGATTAAAAAGTAAAGTATCCACATACCTTAATGACATTAGATACAATACTACCTCAATCGAACAAAATCAAATACAATCAACTTTGGCTAACCTGATAGCAGCTGTGGAGTTTTCTTAACGCGACACGCTGAAGCTCTAAAGATCGCTAAAAACTCTGTATAACTGTATATTTTCGCCCACGTCTTTAGAGCTTCAGCGTACTGGGCCAGAAAAGACACAATCTGTTATCAGGTTAACTTTGCAGGCATTTATTTTGGCTGTTACATTGAAAAAAAAATATGAAACAGGAGTTTGATTTTGCCAGTAAGGGGTATTTTTGGCAATATATTACTAAATAAGAAAAATGACTCAAAAAAGCACAAATTTGAAAAAATAAATGAAATATTTTTGATTGGCTGTAAATGGGTGGGAATTAAGTTGGGATTTCAGGACAATTTTAAAGGGGTTTATCAGATGATTTTTTATATTTGGCTTAGAGATACCTTTTATGGTCCAGAGAGACACCTCTAAATCTTTTGAACCGATTTTTTCCCAAGCTGAGATATTTGACTTTGAAATGTGTAAAAATGAGTCTTTACACAGTCTTTACCTTGAATTTTTATTGTTTTCAAGTAAAAATTTGAAAATTCAAAGTCAAATATTTCAGCTTTGGAAAATAATTGGGTCAAAAACTTTGAAGGTGTTTCTTAGAACCATAAAAGGTATCTCTAATCCAAATATCAAAAATCATCTAATAATCCCTTTAAGGTTAATTTTCTTTCTGCCTAAAAATTCCTTCCCTTAAAGCTAAAACTTTTTTATTGCTGTTGCTTGCCCTGGATTCATATCGTTGTTTTGTATAAGATTGAAAGCGGTTCTAAAGATAATGATAATCTTTAATGAAATTGCTTAACTTTCAGAAGTTTGTTTTTCAACAACCCTAAGTGCTGGTCTATTTTCGCTAGAACAGTTGCAAAGGGATCTTAGTGCAGAAAAAATCTTATACAAAACGACAGGTACATTTCTACATCAATGACCATAATCAATTGGTTCCCATAATCGATACCGTAAATTTGTCTAATGTTGACATCCATCATCTAATTCCAATATCTTAAACCTGGGAATAATAAAGTAATAAAAGATCGAAATCGCTGATAAAGGGTCAGAGAGGAAAACATTAAGTTCGATTGATCCTGGCCTGGTCCTGCCTGGTCTGGTTTTTAATGTCATTAGATTATCGATACCTATTGATTATTGCCCAAGTAAGTACCCCCCAGATAACCCCTGCCATAGAATCCTCTTCGAAATACTTAATAACTGATAGTTTGTCATACACAACTTAATCCCACACCTATTTCTACCTGTAAAAAAGATCATCTGCTGTCTGTGTTGTTGTAGTGATATGCATATATGGTGATGTTCAAGAGCAACTCTTTAATTGTAAGATTCATATCACTTTATTGGTGCATTTACTAACTACACAAACATAAAATACTATGCTAAAAGAGATAAAAGCGTTTTAAATAACTCTAAAAAGCACAAAAAATACAAACAAGCAGCAGCTGACAGCATGCTGAAAACCACCATATTTAAAAACGAGCAATGTTTACAAATGCTTGGTTGCGTCTACCTGGACTTGCAGACTGACAAAACCTTAAATTTTATCTTAGCGAGTGAGTCAATCTTTAAGATATTCGAGAATGTTCGAGAAGGTTCTAAAGCACTTTCGTTTTCTAAATTTTTTATTACACCGCCGCAAAAGGCTATCGTAATACTTTTGCTATGCGAAATTAAAAATATTAAGAGCCCTTTAAAAAGAAAACACCTGGAAAAATCTGGTTGTTGACCAGAATACTTGGTACCAGAGAGTGTCTTTCTTATGTTATGTGCAAGATAAACGAATGGGAAATTACAAACAGGTTACAAACCAAGTTGTCAGAAAATAAAAAACTGACCTCGTCATCATCGTCGTCATCTTCTCCGTCAGTTTGAACGTCGTCGTCCGACGTTGGTGTAGCTGGAAGAAGAAGAAGAGAGAGAGAGAGAGAGATTCAATTCATTTGTGACGAATTACAGATTGCTGCTTTTCCTAACGTTAAATAAACCAGCTGCGCTGGAAGGTCAGCCCAATAAGCTTAAAACGATTAGAAGGAAGTACAACCAAGAAACCTAATTCGATGTTAAAGCCAAAGAGGTTAAAAAGCTCGGTTGAACTTCAGACAAGAAAAAGTTTCACACAAAGTTGAATTTGTCCAAAGCAGACAGAGATGCGATAGATTATTTCATCCTTGGAATTTCACATAAATCTTTTCGTTAGAATGTCTTAAAGTTAAACCTGCTCTTTATTCTCTGAGAAAGTATCCGAGGCGGCCGCTTTATAATATGCATTTTTATGTTGATTTATTTATTTTTTCTCCAGTTAAGGCCGCCTCTCGTTTATAGTTGAGTGGTTGAGTGTGCACGGTCCGGGGGGGGGGGCATTGACCTTGACGGCCGACGGAAACGTGCCGCAGGGGTTTGAAAAGTGGATCCTGTCAGATATGAATTTTTAAAATAATAAAAAATCGACCCTGTCAGATACACATCCTGAAAATTAGTAAATTTGGGAACCTGTCAGATATCTTCAGAGCCTAAAAAAGGAATCCTGACAAGCGGCACGTCCCCGTACCCTATTTTGCCTCCCCGGGGGCACGGTTTGCTGTCTAGTAATATTAATCACATAGTCAATTGATTCAGATTGATTTAAATGGCATGTTGAACCTAGTATAATGTGAATGAATGGGGGCGCATTTTATATTGAGGAAGCTGCTTAGGAAATTCCGTCCAGTTTCGATAACTCAATCAAAAGTTATGACGATTCTAAGTTTATGTTACACCACACTTAGACGTTCCTTTCTTACACACAAAAAATCTCCAGACAAGAAAGGCTCACTTTCAAAACCAATCATAAAAAACTTTCTTTTACACTCTCTATTTATTGGTCAGCCTAAGCTGAGCATTCAAATAGGTAAAATTTTCTTCCATCATCATAAGACGGCAAAAAAAAAAAATCCGATTTCCCGATCTCACTTTGATTTCTAAACTTTCTTCCGATCGGGTTAACTTTATGGGTACTTTTAGCGTATGTTGTTTTTACAGATCATAATGTGGTGTTTCAAGATGGCGGCTCAAGCGATAAGTCGATAAAGTGTTGTTCCAAAGTATTTCCAGTGTGAATCTGTTGCAAGCTTCAATTTCTGTCATTTATTTTTTTAACTCGGCAAATCAAACACATGATTTTCATCAAGGGGATTCTTTTTCTACATCTTATGAAGGTTTAAATCCGTTTTGCTCAAGTTTTTGTTTATGTTGAATTTTCTGATACTTTTTATTGTTGCTTTTTATTACAGTAGTTTTTGCAATAAAAACATATTTTTCTTGTTTGCCTCTAGAGGGGGGATTGATGGTGTTATAATGTTATTGGAATTTGATAAAGTATACAAAAGTACATACAGCTACTGTCTAAATTTGTTTGACGTGTTTGTCTTCATACGACCCTGCCGATACACCGGACATTCCGGCGTTATTTTTTGTCTGGTGTTTTCTTCATTAAATTTTCAAAAGTGCACACCGGACTACACCGGACTGTCTAGTACCGTCAACTGCTCCAACTTGGGACGAGTGTACGCAACATGGGACTTGTTGATATTTTCACTTACTGTTAAATCTCTTTGACAACAAATTTGTTTTATAATTCCACCAAGTTTATCAATCATACTTTCTGTCATAACATGTCACGATAACTTTCACTGATAGCGCACCCTTTTTAACTTTTGTTTCCATTTAAAATGACCGGACGCCGAATGGAGAATTATTAGAGAATGCCCGTCGCCTAACCACCCGATGAGATAATAAGTATTCCCGTTGATGGCTTCTTCCCGTTGATATTTAGGTTGTATATTTTCAATTGGGATTCTTCGCACCCCGTCCAATTTTTTTGTGACCTCAGCTGCCCGTCTATAACAAATACAAATATATCACATTCGCTCGTGTTCCACTACGGATTTTTTTCATATTTCGATTAAAAAGCCTATTTGGTGCGAAAGAGAATTTGTGTATTTTTTAATACACGGTTCATTAAACTCAATGCAAATGACTTTGGAGGTTCGGTGAAATTGTGGTGGAATGGCCGTCCCATGTTGCGTAAGATATAGTCCCAAGTTGGAGCAGTTGACAGTACATTTTTCTCTCGGAAACAAAGTACACCAGACACTACACCGGACTTTTGTTCAGTGATTTATCCATATATTTGCGCACCTGACAAACTGCACCGGAATGTCCTGTGTATCGGCAAGGTTGTGGCTTCAGTCATATTATATAAGGCGGATCGCAAAAAATTGTTTGGTTCCCATCATTTCTACTTTAAAAAGGTGGGTCGTTCGGTCGGTCGGTCGAAAATATTTTTCTGTTAATGAAGCAGCTACATCTTGTTGAAAGGGAATCCGCGTGGACTGGTCCGAATTAGAAATTGAGAAACCGTCAACCGTGGATAAAGTAGTTTTCGGTTTACTCTCCATTAGCACGCAGCTCGTTACTTCGATTTGAAGACTTGTAAACACAGAGAGTGCAGAGGTTGACAGTGGGAATCCAGCAAAGGAGCGGAAACGCTTTCAGACTTACAGACTATACCTGCTGACCGTAAATCAGGGTCGGTCAGATGACGGTAACCAAATGATGACGATCACATCTCCTATTATTGGACTTGGAAAATTATGACAAATGGTCTTTGGAATTTGATCAATTATATTGATATATATACAGTTTTCATTCATGTGCGATACTGGACGTTTTGGGGGACCGTTATTCTAGTCTTATGCTCCAAGTGCTCTCCTAGCTCTTTTTGTTTATTTTTCTTTTTGTTATCAATTATTTTCTGTAGTTAGTTTTTGTTGTTTTTTGCTCCGGCCTAGGAGCCTTAAATTCTCTCTCGTCCGACGACGACGGTCAAGACATTTTTTGTTTGTTTATCTAATCCGATGATCTATCCCGATTTAATAAAAACGGATTATCTGATTCCAAATCCAATGATAATGTGATTTGATTGGCCGAAAGTATTTAAGAAAAAGATGGCTGCCGAAAGTGGACTAGCTGACTGTGTAGCAAATACTGGCAAATCTCAGTGAAAATTGATCAATTTCATCATTATTCATGATGTTTTGGACATGATTTATGTGAAGTTTGATGCATACTGCACTGGCTCTCTAACAATGTGGAAAGACTTTGGAGAAATTTTGGCCATGAATCGTCAGCTGATCGAGTGCTTAAATCTTGCATATGGCTAACAAAACCATAAAACCCTGTAGGTATTCTAACTTGACAATGAAACTTTCAAACACCCATCCATTGGAATTTAAAAGAGAATACTAAAATTACAACGTTACAGTGCAAATTTGAAAACGATCTGAGTAGTTTTTGTGGTGTTATGTGTGCGGCTGAAAATGATGTAAAATGATCCTGTTTTGTATTCATCATTGTTGACTAGCGACCGTTCCTTTTGATTCTTCAAACCCGACACATATTTTTTGCAAACATATCACTATGAGAATAGACCTTTTTTTAATGAGGCCACCCTGTTGAATAATTATGTAGTCCAGCAAAAAAAACAATGATTATAATTATTATAATATGCATGAAACAGTAATTATGCATGGCTGTATCATTGTTTTTATGCTGGACTACATAATTATTCAACAGGGTTGCCTCTTTAAAAAAAGGTCTATTCAATAAAGGATACTGAAACACAATTCCTGTGTAAATTTGAACAAGAATGGAGAAATTTTCACAGTATTATGGCTGAAAATGATTGTTTTTGGACTTTGTCGTAATTTCATCGCGGCTTGCAACCGTTCCTTTTAATTTTTCAAACCCGACACAGATTTTTTACAAACATATCACTATGAGAATTCAGTAAAGGATACTAAAACACAATTCCTGTGAAAATTTGAACAAGATTGGAGAAATTTTCACAGTGTTATGGCTGAAAATGATCGTTTTTGGACTTTGTCGTAATTTCATCGCGGCTGGCGACCGTTCCTTTTGATTTTTCAAACCTGACACATATTTTTTACAAACATATCACTATGAGAATTCAGTAAAGGATACTAAAACACAATTCCTGTGAAAATTTGAACAAGATTGGAGAAATTTTCACAGTGTTATAGCTGAAAATGATCGTTTTTATTTGGACTTTGTCGTAATTTCATCGCGGCTGGCGACCGTTCCTTTTGATTTTTCAAACCCGACACAGATGTTTTACAAACATATCACTATGAGAATTCAGTAAAGGATACTAAAACACAATTCCTGTGTAAATTTGAACAAGATCAGAGAAATTTTCACAGCGTTATAACTGAAAATTATATTTTTTGGACTTTATCGTAATTTCATTGGCTGGGGCGACCATTTCTTTTAAAGATTTTTCAAACCCGAAACAGGTTTTTTTCCAAATATACCACTATTTATTACATACACACTATTGTACCATTTTATTTGGTTTATCCTACTCTCCTCCAAGTATTATCCCAACAGAAAAAATAATGCTTAGCTAAAAGCCGTGGCCTCTAATTTAGGCTATTTTTCTCCCCAAAATTTTATCCGGACAATCAAATCAACGGCGCATCATGGCTTTGCTATTGGCAAGTTTAGAAAAAAAAAATTTATAACAACTTGGAAATATTCACTTTTAAATGTTTATCTCCTTTAGCTCCAATTTTGAACTTTTTAAGCTCATCTTTCACATCTTTTAATCTCTTAAGCCGGAGCTTCCAGCGCAGCTGGTTTATTTTCTTTTTATATATATTTCATTTCTTAGTCTTTATTGCTCATTTTGTAAGCTCATTTGGGGTTCCTTCCTCCTGGCGGTATGATCTGGTGGTCCTTTTGCGGGAGGATAGGAACCTTTAGATTTGTACTATTTGTTCGTGTTACTATACTATAGATAAAAAAAAAAAAAAAAAAAAAAAAAAAAATTGTATCGAACGCTGATCGAACATTTGCTCGCATCTCATCAAAATTATCCCTTTCACCCCTTTGACCCTCTAACCCCATCTAACTCTCTTAGCTCTTTTGGCTGACCTTCCAGCCTCGGCTGGTTTATTTACAATGCAATAGCTTCTTTCAATTTATTGAATAAACAAAAAAATCATTTTTCACTTTCTTCTTTTTAATTATAGTGTTCTTTTATTATTATGCGCAAATCTTTTAATGAAGTCATGTGTTTCTTTTCTCTTCCAAGAATATTATTCGCGCCAAAGTTTTCCCGATAACTTATTTTCCGAAAATAATCCGAAATCGGATTCAAACTTGAAAGTCTTGACGACGACCACCGGGAAAAAAATCGTGAAAGGGATTTGAAGGGTCACCGGGGCTTACCAATAAATACACGAAAAATGTCTTACATGTATTGAGTTGTTTGATGATGAAATTGAGTTGCCTCTCGTCGTGTGATTGGTCAAATAAATACTCCTTCAGAATGTCTTCATAACCCTGGTGAGAGAAAGTAAAGGAGAACAGGAATGAATAAGTAAACAACCAATTCTCAAGAAATTATTTCACGTTAAGGTCTGGTCGTTTGAGCTTTTTACATGATCATGTACATTCATAAAAAACGTAGCAACTTGATAACCTTACCATAGAAATAGCAGTTTCACGCAATGATGGCAAAGATAAGATGCTGTATAATGTCCCATTGATATAAGGGCGAATCTGAAAATGAAAAAGAGAATGCCGGGAATGAGAACGTTGATTTTCTAAGAAAATATCTAAGGTAGACTGGGACGTGTTGACCAGTTTTTTAAATATCCTTGACGGAATGTTATTAAAACACTTCTTACTCATGAATATCCGAGCCCACTTTTTCATAGTCTGAATCACAGACCTCTACAAAACCTCAGGTAGTATATCTATGAGGAGCACGAATCCGTTAGTGGATGCAAGCAGCCTAACTTTGTCACTCAATAACTAGATATAATCCAGGAAAGAAAGCCATGGAGAAATTACCTCAACGTTATCGAAGCCGAGCAAATCGGATAACAATTTGAGGACTTTTTTCGGTTGAAAACAGCATCTCTTCTTTCCTGTGAAACAGAAAAAACAAGCTATATGCTGAATGGACCTACCTGATGATGAAAGTTAGATAGCAATGTGAAAAGAAAAATGAAAAAAAATAATTGAATCATGGTGAGCATTGTTATCAATAATGTTTTTGTGTAGTGAAAAATATAGAAATATAAGGAAAAAATCCAATGAAAATCTGCAAAAATAAAGAAATTCAAGAAATACTGTCTTTCCGGCGAAAAAAGGTTGTTCCGGCGATTTTTAAAATAGTTCCGGCTTCAAAAATCAATTTTATTGAAAATTGAAACATGCTCGATGGTGGGCATTGCTATCAATAATGTTTTTGAATGAAAAAACAACCAATTATAAGGAAAAAGTCCAATGAAAATCTAGAAAAACGGCGATTTCCGGCATATTTCAGGCATTTTCCACCGGAAAAAAATTTTTCTGAAAAATCGGACTCGGCCATGTTTAGGGCATTGTTAACACGCATCTTTGAGCAAAAAATCAGAAAAAACTAATGATAAAATCTCGAGAAAATGCCAAAAAACCGGTTTTTCCGGTGTGCAAAAAATCAGAAAAAACTAATGAGCCAATCTCGAGAAAAGCTGGTAACAGACGAACGAACGAACGAACGGACGAACAGACAGAGGTTAATTCATAGGACCTCCACCGGGGCACCCGGAGGTAGGTCCAAAAAGAAAGTGAAGATCTCAAGTCTCAAGTTCACCAAAATATTTTCTGTTGAAATTCTGTTGACCTTATGAAATCATCTTGTGAAGAAAGCTGTAATGGAAAGAGGCCAAGTTTTGTAACAAGTTGTTCATAAAAGATCTTTTGGAAGTATGCAGCTATGAATGTTTCGCTCAAGACATGAAACCGAACATTAACAGCCATCTCCGTCTCATTTACTTTTTAGTTATAGTTCACTGAATATAATTAGTGCGAAACTATTCACATTTCATAACTACAATCGGCATGGCATATTGAGGTCTCAGAACCAAGAAAATGTGAAACTTTTACAAAACGAAAAATTGTTATATACAAACTAGCCGGTACCCGGCGTCGCACGCCGGTTAAGCTGTAGCTGAACGCACTAAAAGTCCTTTGGATGTTGAAGCTGGCTTAAAAAAAAATGAATAAATGAATAAAAAGAGATCTTCAAAGTCCTCCCCCGGAGGTCTTTTTCTCGCTTTGCTCGCATTAAATACGCCGTCCAGTTTTCGACAATATTTTGAGAAAATGTCATGGTAAAGAGGAGTGAAATGTAGAAATGACAATTCGGGAAAAAGCGGGAAAGCCACAAAGAATAGTGCAACTTTGTTTTTATCAGATTTAAAAAGATAAATAATAATTCAATTCTAAATTGCTTTTTTTAAACAGTTGTCATAACTTTTCGAATTTAAACATGTAAAATGACGTACACAGTTTTTAACAGTATCAACCACTTGAATGTTTTTATATGAAGAAAGAGATGGACTAATTTCTTCTCTTGCTTTTTATCGCCCTTTGAATGCTGTTATCGTTCGACAAACTATTTAATTTTTATGTTTTGATTTACATTTAAAATGTTCTTTTCTATAAAAGAGACTTGTTTTGTTTTGAAAAGAATTCGAACGTCATTAATAAATACGATCGTTAAATACATACGAAAACATTTCAAACAAAAGAAATGAGATAACAATTAGCCTGTGATCCAAGATATTCAAATGAGATCCGATTCCGTAAAAACGCCCTATTTCGTTTCCGTCTAAAAACGCGACTGCACGAAGAAGAAGAGGCAAATGAAAAAACAGATGATAAGATAAGTATATATCTAAAATATTGTGTGTTTTCCCTTAGAAAGTTTGTTTTTAGAAAGATAAAATATGATAAACTCAGAGTTGGATCCACTCTTGAGTAAAGCTGGAATGAATAACAGCGGAGAGGACTTGTTGTTAAGGAGACAACAAGCACCAGCAGGAATGGCAACGCCTTTTGATATAGACTTGTCACAAATAACTAACACCTTGAGAGATGAAATCAGACAGGCTCAAGAACCACAACAACAACAAATCAATGAGCTAGTGAAAATAGTGAACATGCTTGTTCATCGGCCCAATGCCAATATGGCCCCGCCACCAGTAGAAAATAATGTTTCAGAAACAGGCCCTAATGTCATAAAATTGACTCCGCCTGCTGAAGACACCATATCCATAGCCGGATCAAATAGATGGTTTGGATCTGTGGACCTTGGTGACAAAAGTTATCCTTCTACTGAAACATCTACTATTACCAAATCAAACCAACAATCCAGTTCTCATGGTGGAAATGGATCAACAAAAAGTGGTAAGTCTCCCTCAAAAGCATCCGATACAGAGGAGCCTAGTCAAATGTACTGGAACGAGGCGACAGATGATTATGTTGCCACAAACCAGGCTACTGGCCCGGAAATCACCTCATCAATTGCTGGTGCAGCAAAAATATTCTGGAGTCGTCCTCTAAAGCAGGAAAGTTTGAAAAAGAAATTGGAACAGGCAGTAATACCATCAAACTGCGAATTCCTGATGTCCAAGAAAGTGAATAGTGAAATCTGGTCAAAAATGGGGACATTCAATAGGTCAACTGATTTCAAGCTCCAACATGCTCAAAGTATTCATTCAGCAGCAACAACAAAAATGCTAAGAGCAGCCTCAACCCTAACAGGACTTTTCAAAGAAAAGATGCCAAAGGAAATAAAGGAGGCCTTGACTGAGCTGAAAGATTCAATGACACTTGCTGGTAATGTTTCACAACAACTAAACCAGGTCAGGAGAGACTTTATCAAACCTACCCTCCCAAGAGAATACAAAAAGTTGGCATCAGAGGCTGATGAAACATCAGAACTGTTATTTGGGTCTGGTCTTTGTGAAAAGTTGGAAAAGTTGAAGAAGGAAAACAACTTATGTGCCTTACTGAGCACAAAAAGAAAGTTTGAGGAACCAAAAAACTTCCATTCCTCTTCAAAGACCCAGAAGAGGACATACGGGCAAAGAAATGTGGAATACAAGGAGAACAAGCCGCAAGAACATTACAAAGACAAGAAGAAATACCCAAACCAGAAGTACCAACAGGACAAGAAATACCGCACCAAGAAGAATTAACAAGAACACAGGTAAGAAAAATTGAACAAGTAAAGTCATACTTAACATTTAAAGTGAAACAGTTTAAAGCAGGACAATTGAAAGATCACATGCAGTCCTGGAAAAATATTACCTCTGATAAAGAGGTACTCGAGACTGTGTCAGGCATGCCAATACCGATTGATGAAATGCCAAATACCAGTGTGACCTACCCAATAGACAAAAAGAATGATCACCAAAAAGAAGACGAAGTCAAAAAACTTGTGTCGAAGGGAGTATTAATAGAGTGCGAGCATGAACCTGGGGAGGTTATTTCTCCTACATTCTTAACCCCAAAAAGTGATGGGGGACATCGGTTTATTCTGAACCTTAAGAGGTTAAATTTCTCAATTGAAAAGAGGAAATTTAAAATGCATACATTATCATCAATACTGTGTATGATAAGACCAAACATGTACATGTCAAAATTAGACATTAAAGATGCATACTACAGTATACCAATTCAAAATCAACATCAGAAATACCTAAAGTTGAAGAATAATAACAAATTATTCAAGTATACAGTTCTACCTGATGGATATACCGAAGGGCCACGTAAGTTTACAAAGGTGATGAAACCACCTTTAGCAACATTGCGTAAGGAAAAGATTACCATCGCAGATTACATTGATGACTTGATAACTATGAATAAAAGCTTTAACCAATGTCTATTAAATATTGATCGAATAGTTACACTCTTAGATGAATTGGGATTTGTCATCCACCCAGAAAAGTCAGTATTTGTCCCGACTACGTCGCTAGAATTTCTTGGACATATCATTGATAGTGAGTCAATGACAGTGTCACTAACCAAAGCTAAGAAAGAAAAGATCAAGGTGTTCTGTGATTACTTACTTCAACAGGGGGAGGTCACAATAAGAGAAGTGGCTAGGCTTCTTGGTATTTTTGCCAGTAGTTTTCTTGCTGTTCCTTGTGGAAGATTGGGCTATTTCAGAAAAAATTTGTACCCCCTATGTTGAGGAGGTCTTTTTCGGGGAAAGTGACACCCTGGATTTTTTTTCAAATTTTCAAGACCTCCCTGGATTTTTTCTCATTTTTTAGACTACCCTGGATTTTACCTCCTCAACATATAGTTCTGCAGTCCCACAACCCCTTGGATTTTTCTAACACTAGACAGCTTTCTTCTCAATTTTTTAGACTACCCTGGATTTTTCTCCTCAACATATAGTTCTGCAGTCCCACAGTCAGACTAGGATCTTGGATTTTCAACCTTTTTCTACTGACCATGCTGGATTTTTGAGCTCATTTTACTGACCACCCTGGATTTTTTACCTCGTTTTACTGACCAACCTGGATTTTTGAGTTTATTTTACTGACCACCCTGGATTTTTTACCTCATTTTACTGACCCCTTTGGATTTTTACCTCGTTTTACTGACCACCCTGGATTTTTTACCTCGTTTTACTGACCACCCTGGATTTTTGACCTCATTTTACTGACTTCCCTGGATTTTTTACCTCGTTTTACTGACCACCCTGGATTTTTGAGTTTATTTTAATGACCACCCTGGATTTTTTACCTTGTTTTAATAACCACCCTGGATTTTTCCTCCTCAATAGATGGTAACCACCCTGGATTTTTACACTCAAAAAACCAGACCACCCTGGATTTTTACACTCGAAAAACTGGACCACCCTGGATTTTTTATTTTCCATACCACCCTGGACGTCACACCTCCTCAACATAGGGGGTACAGACTATTTTTGGAATAGCCCATTACATTATAGGAAGATAGAGCGTTTTAAAACTAGAGCCTTAAAAGAAAACTATGGCAGATTTGATAAAAAAGTAGTAATACCAGTAGATGTCTGTGTTGATATTGAATGGTGGAGAGACAACATTATGAATAGTTATGCACCAATTCATAGGGGAAACCCAGATTTCATGATGACATCAGATGCTTCATCTATAGGATGGGGTGCATTTGATAATGGAATAGCGACAGGGGGGCAATTTTCAGAAGAAGAGCAGGAAGAACACATTAATGTTCTAGAGTTAAAAGCAGCCTTGTTTGCTCTTCAATCACTGTGCCCTGGTACCAAAGATGTTCATATCTTACTAAAAGTTGATAATACATCAGCAGTATCAAGTATAAACAAGATGGGAAGTGTGAAATCCATTAAAATGGATGAAGTAACACAAGATATTTGGGATTGGGCACTCAATCGAAATAATTGGTTAACCTCTGCGCACATTCCAGGTATCTTGAATGTTGAAGCAGATCGAGAGTCCAGGGAGTGTGCAGAGAGGACCGAATGGCAGCTTAATCCAAAATATTTTGTACAAATCATTAGCGAATTGGAAACTACACCAACAGTTGACCTTTTTGCAAGCAGGTTGAATAAGCAAGTGCAAAAATTTTGCTCTTATAGACCTGACCCTGAATGTATTCTGGTCAATGCTTTTACTGTTAACTGGGGAGGTGAAGTAATGTATGCATTTCCTCCATTTAACTGCATATCTAAAGTTTTCCAAAAGATGTGTTTTGACAAAGCACATGGTATCCTGGTAGTACCTGATTGGCCAAATCAGCCTTGGTATAACCAAGTTATGGAAGCTGCATTTAAAGTAATAAGACTGGAACCAAGTTCAGACTTACTTTTGCTTCCTGTAAAACCAAAGAGACATCCTTTATGGAAAACACTTGCCTTAGTAGCAGTGCTTCTCTAAACATGATAAAAGAATTTCCTGATTTACTACAACTACTGTTCATTTTAGGCTACCAGCAAGGAGAATTGCCTATTAAAGGCAGTGCAGAAGATTGGTGTGACACCTGAAGTTTGTGACGTCATGCTAGCATCTTGGGCAAAGAGTACACAATCGAGTTATAATGTTTACCTATCCAAGTGGATGGATTTCTGCCATAAACGTAAAATTGATCCATATAATTGCAAATATGACAACGGTGTCGAATTCTTGTCACAATTGTATAAAAAGGGAGAGAAGTATGGATATATTGCAGCTGCAAGATCTGCTCTATCTGCAGTGCTCCAGAAAGAGGAAGGCACAACGTTTGGGAAGGACCCCAGGGTAACAAAGTTTCTCAAAGGAGTATTTCGTCTGAAACCGCAATTACCAAGGTACACAGAAATTTATGATCCTGATGTTATATTGACATTCTTGGAGACGTTTCCTGAAAATAAACACCTGATGCTAGAGACACTTGTCAAAAAGGTGGCAACATTGATGATGCTCCTCAGTGGCCAACGTGGCCAAACTATGCCAATGTTACGTCTAGACTGTATGTCCTACACGAAGGATGTATACACCTTTTTCATTCCCGAAGCTCTGAAGCAAACAAAACCTGGTCATCACCAAGAACCTCTTCGGTTTGAACGTTTTAGTAACAAAAAACTATGCGTGGTTGACTGTTTGGAAGAGTATCTGGACAGAACAAAATATATCAGGGAGAACCTGGAGGGAAATCCACAGGAACTTTTTCTTTCGTATGCGTACCCTCACCAACCTGTGGGAAAATCAACCATTACGCGCTACATCAAATCGTTTATGTTGGAAGCAGGGATTGATGTAACAGTCTACGCAAACCATTCGTTACGAAAAGCATCCACCAGCAAGGCCAATAATCTGGGCTTATCTATAAAGGATATCCAAAAGGCGGCAGGTTGGAAGTCAAAAAGTATATTTAGAGAACACTATCAGCTCCCTATTAAACAAAATCTGGGGACTCAGTTATTAGAACGATAAATTGGTGTTTTTTGCTTAATATTATGTGCAAAGCGATTATCTATGTATAAAGTTGTAAAAGGACTGAGGTTCCATGTTTATAATTGGGTACATTAATTGTGTACACTAATGTTTATATTTGCAACGCTTATATTATACCATGTGGGTTATTTTAACCATAATACTGTATTTTGTTAGGACGTGATATCCTTTTATAATATACTGTTGTGTTGCCTATTTCAGGCCAACTTGACATTTATACTGTGTCACGTTTTTATTGCTCATTGAAGCAAAGATGTAGGCTTTGAAGTCTCATTTGAATATCTTGGATCACAGGCTAATTGTTATTGGTAAATTAAACAAAGAATGTAGTTTAATTGAAATAACAATTACCTGTGATCCAAGAATTCAAGTGCCCACCCACCTTCCCTGTCCTTCCATTGTGTCGGACACACACACACATTACATTTTGCTTCAATAATCTTTAAAGTAGGACGTTTTTACGGAATCGGATCTCACTTGAATTCTTGGATCACAGGTAATTGTTATTTCAATTAAACTACATTCTTTGTTTAATTTACCAAAAAACAGGATCAGGCAAAGCTGGGCAGAAATTAAAATTACTAAATGTAGATGGGACTTAAATTTCAAAACAAAGGCTGGATAAAGTCTAAACCAGGCTCTATCCGATCTGTCAATCAATACAAACTTATCGAGAACAAAACATTGCTTGCGAAATCTTTTGCAAATGGCGCGAATCCAATAGAACAAATTTGTGGATCAAGAGTATGCCGGCCATTCTGTAGCAATATTCAATCTTTCGAAATTAAAACTGTTGTTGATATTTTTGTTCAAACTGTAATTTTATCTTTGTCTGTTATTTTATTAATAACTAGCTTTATTGTTTATAGAGCTTCTTGAGCTTTAAAGACCATCATATGGTCGTAACTCGAGAAAGTCCTTCTAATAAAACAAGATACCGGCAAAGTACAAAAAAGTTGAATGTACGTACTCATTAGTAAAGTTGAATCCAAAAGTGGTTGAATGTGTTGAATGTCAATCAATGTTTTTTTTTGGTCTTCAAAATAGATTTACCTCACTTAGAGTGTTTTCACTGTTTGTTCAGTGTGGTAAATCTATTTTAAAAACCTGAAAAAAGTTTGTTTACATTCGTTTAACTTTGCATGCGCACGTTCAACTTTTTCATGCAGTTGTGATAGCCTAAATAACTTACGCTCCAGGGGTTTGGTGAAATAGCTCCAATTCTAGCTTTCCAAGTTAAGGCATTTAACGGTGGTTAGACTAGGCACACAGACAGTCATACAGGAACACCATAAAGTGAGAGTATATAGCTAAAAACTCAAAAAGTCTAGCTGCAATCATATCTTAATGGCTTCAATCCTTTCAGCTTGGAGAAAAGATTACATCATGAAAAAGTACTATGCACTTGAAAAAAAATTAGGCACATTTCAACTTTTCGACTGTACGTCTGAATGGACCACAATGGCATTCCTTTATTTTTTTTTTGACTGCAATCACAGCGTACGCAAGTGGAGCCCGGGCCTTAACTAGGATTGGTCTATTTCAGATGGCGCAAAACTTTTTGATAAATTTTATCATCTTATCATCTTACTATTGTTTATTAGGCAAAGTAACAAAGAGAATTGTTGAAATATATAGCAGCCAATGAAAAATAAACAAAGCTATTTCTGATTGGTTACCTTGTTGATTTATTCACCGCTATATATTTTGCCTACAATCTAAGATGTCTGCAGCATTATCGGAAAAGGTCTATTTAGTGAATGATCATGACATATATTGTTGTAAGAAAAAACAAACAAACAAGGAGATGTGAAAGTCAGTAAGATAATGACACCATGAATTTCGAAATATGTTTTTGAGAAGCTTTTCCAGCTTTTCCTTGAATTTTATTAAATTGTCAAGCTGCATGAATTCTTCAAGTATTTTGTTAATGGAATATGATTTTTTTTCAACCAATCAATAAATAATTAAATCAATCAATTATTCCTGATTATTTTTTATGCTTTAATTTTTAAAGCATTAAAAGCTTCATAAGTGCATGACATGACCTTTCTGTGGGGGCATTTAGTGAAATCTATGACTAGTATTAATATTAATATATATTATGTCTTAATAATACATTACAGTCAGAACCGACTAGATTCAAATTCAAGATGGCGTCAAGCAACAACAATAACAATTTACATCTCGCTGAGCTGCTTCGTGAGGCCAGCAATTTGGTTGAGTCAACGAGTTCGACAACATCATCAGGAACTTTAGAACGAGCCGTTGCGAACGCAACTAGTATGCTGAGTGCTAGCTTTAGAAATGGGACTTTCGCTAGACTGAATCAAACCGAAAGACTTAGAGCATCCGGTGGTGCTGTAGCCTAGAGTGGTGCTGGTGCTTAAATGTTAATTGCTTAAAAGCAATGTTAAAACAACAGTGCATGAGTACTCGTGCCCAGTAAGATTGAATTTAAAAAAAGATCGAATAAAAAAAAGATTGAATGAAAAATGATTGAATGGAAAAAAAGATTGAATAAAAAAAAAGATTGAATAAAAAAAAGATTGAATAAAAAAAAAAAGATTGAATAAAAAAAGGATTGAATAAAAAAAAAGATTGAATGAAAAAAAAGATTGAATAAAAATAGATTGAATGAAATATCGGGATTGGATTGAATAAAATATCGGGATTGGATTGAAAGAAATATAGGGATTGAATAAAATATCGGGATTGGATTGAACGAAATATAGGGATTGAACTAAATATGGGGATTGGATTGAACTAAATATCGGCATTAAGGATTGGATTGAACTAAATATTCGAAAGATTGAATATTGCTACAGAATGCCCGGCATACAAGAGACTAAAAGTCATAATTCTAAAACACAGACAAAGCGAAAACGAAAGTGGTGACACACAGACACACAAAGCACCGCTATTAATATATAGATGAGGAGAAGGGACACAATTTTATATGACGCCAAAGTTATTCGTCAAAGTTGGTCAAACTTCTCACGTAGGTAATCATTCAGAACAAATATTATTGCTCGAAGCAATAATAGGTCTCTAAAAAACTTGGGTTTAAGAAAAATTATTCAAAGTAATATTAGCACATTTTGTTTACTTTTAAAATTTCAACATAATTATTGAAAAGAGAATGTCGCGCGTCCAGTTCATTTTCCACTGTAATTAAAAAAAGGCATATTTTATATGTAGGGAAGGTTCAATGAAAGGTTTTTATAGGGATCACCGAAACAGAAAGTTTAGGAGTTAATAATTTTGAAGCGCAGACTCAATCACTTCTACAGAGAGGGATATGGCATCAACAAGCCCGTTAGAATGTGTTTTTCTGAACCCTAACTTCAACGCGACGTCCGAACGAAGCAGTCAAGTGAAGCGCTCAGAAATCGCACTCTTTGTCATCACAGCTTTTGTGCTCATTTCAAACTTGATGTTGATTTATGGCTTCCACAAAACGAGTCGTCCTTTCACCAACATCACAAAACTGTTCATTTTATTATCAATTTTTGATATGTTGTCAAGCAGTGGGTCCTGTTTGATGGCCGTTGTAGGTATCATTGGTCCAAACTACCCTTGCATTGTTTTCATAACAATCTTCGCCTTCAATAATTTTGCGTTCTACCTGGTTGTCATGATATTTGCTACTATTTGTACTCTCAGATTCGCGGCTTTCAAATCGCCTTTTATGGTGATCGACCACTGGAAAATTTACTTGATGGTTTGTATCGAGTTTGCCATTTCACTTGTCACTGCTCTTGCCACTTATCTTCTCTGCAGAGACAACGATCTATCTTTAATGGCTTATGGAACTTTAACGGCTATAAGCACAATGGCTTGTGTGACTATCGGTGTTTTGATCATCAACATTCTATCCTATCTACATTTAAATAAATCGATAAATCGTAAAAAAAAGACGAACAACACTTCTATAGAGCTTGACTGCCACCTGTCGGCGAGAAGCAAGTGCAACAAATATCCAGGAGATATCTCAAGTGGGGAATCAGATGAGCGAAAAAGAGAAGCTGTCAAAACTCTGATCATTATCACGGTATTTTATATCCTCTGTTACTTACCATTGACAATTTATGATGTATTGGTAGCCTATTGGGTGAACACAAGGAAACATGTCAAATTTGAAACCATGTATTACACTACAGCTTTGGCAAACGGTGGATTTAATTCGTTGATTTATATCTTGAGAAATAAAAAAATTAGAAAGTTCTACAAAAACAAGTTTGAATCGTTTTTCAAACAAACTGGTAAAACTGAAGACAATGGAAATTGAACTTTTCACATAGCTATAAACTACTCAACACAAAATTCTCACTTTGAAACCATCTAAAAGACAAGTCCTTAACTCAAGAAACTTATTTTGTGGAACGAAAGCCCCATGAAGATTTCTTTATGAGCAAAATTCATATTTAGTTTCTGTTATTACTACTTAATACTAATTTACTCTCGTACCTTAAAGATAAGCCGTATACCTTACACCACGAACGTATTTCGATCTAATGTCACCCTAGTCTGTACCACCCCACCACCACGGGCGTTTTTTATATTTTGAAAAACTTGCCGCGAGCTTCGCGTTATCTTTTCGGTCAGCGAAGAAGAGTTTGGTACAGGCTAATGTCACCCGTTTAGACCGAGTGACGACCCTTATAGTGCAGTAAAATTTCATGAAAAATCAAATACATCCTTACAGCCTTACAGTGCACCAAATTTTGAAGGTTTTACCATTCTTTTATTTTCAAATGTGAGAGTGAGGATATACCTTAAATTCGTGTCAATTTAATTTATTTTTATTTTGATTTTACTTCTGTTTGAATTTTTCATTGACATTTAGAAATCTGCACCTTTAGTGGAGTTACAGTAGACTACCGCTAATTTGAACCCCAACCCAACATATTCAAAATTCTTGCTCATCAATGTCAGGGTATGGCTTTCTCCTTAGATCTGCTTTACTCAACTCAGGCAAAAAAACCACCACTCGGTTATATTCGAAATTCAGTTAATTGGAATTCTAGTTTTTCAAAATGACTGATTCTTAATCTCCTTAGAACTAAATTTTGGATTGAATTCCTCTCAGTAATTCACACGTTTTATATTCGAAGGCTGTCGAAAGAAAAAGACATTGGGATTTTCCTCTCCTTTGATCCAGAGAACTGGCGAGTTTAAAGTTAAAACAAAATTTTCTTTGTAAAAAAGCAGCACCAAAAAGGTTAAGTAAAAGAGGTTTATAATTGATTGTTTCGGTTATAGAGCATTTTCATAGTTGGTTAAGTTATACGTAATTTCCGTCGTTATGGAAACAAACGTTCGAATCTGTAGAGGCAATCATTACGTAATTCAACAAAAATATCGAGGGCGGTTTTTAATTGCAAGAAAGGAGGAAAGGGTCATAATCAGGGAAGGACTAATATTTGAGTGATATGTTTAAACTAAATATTAAGATCTACCCATGAACCTAAAGTTTTCTGAACTAAAACTTCACAAAATGGAAAAAGTCAACATTTTCACTGCGCCCTGTTTATTTTGAAAATCAACAACAGAAAAATATATAACCAGGTTTTGATAGGAGGTTAGGGAATACCAGCGTAAACTATCAATGAATCAAGCGACAATAAACATGATACTGACAAAAAATAATAAACGAAGAAGAAAAGTTTCATGGCCAAACAAGTCTTTGGTTAAACTGCAAAAATAACTTGTTACAACTTATCGAAAGAGAATATTCATACTTTAAAATGCCACAACCAAAACCAGTGGAATGTGCTTTCAAAGAGGCTAGTGTGAACAGGACTTTCACAGCCAGCAATGGACCAAACGACTCCGAAATAAGTATCTTCATAATTACAATGTTCGTCCTCATTTCAAACTTGATGTTGATTTATGGCTTCCACAAAACGAGTCGCCCTTTTACCAATATCACGAAGCTGTTCATTTTGTTATCAATTTTTGATATGTTGTCATGCGGTGGGGCTTGGCTTGTTGTTGTGCTGGGCTTAACAAAACCGGACTACCCTTGCTTTGTGTTTATCGCCTTCTTGTCTTTCGATAACTTCTTGTTTTGCATGGTGATCTTTTTATTTGCTGACATCTGCATTTTGCGTTTCGTCGCCTTGAAATGGCCTTTCGTTAGGATAGATGGATGGAAAATCTGTGCCATCATTTTCTTACAGTCTATAGTAGCAGGTACTTATTCCTTAGCGTCTTATTATTTTTTTCGGAAAGGAGATTTCAAATCTTTGACTCAAGGTTCGCTGATTAATTTGAGTTCCTTAACATTGATTATTCTGTCAGTTCTCGTCATCAATTGCTTATCTTACGTACAATTATGTCGCTCGATCCATGGTACCTCATGCAGAAGAAATCATCAACAACAACATCCGGAAGACATTTCACGTGGAGAATCAAATGAACGAAAAAAAGAAGCTGTCAAAACTTTGATCATTATCAACCTTTTTTGCATCCTCTGTTATTTACCACTGATGATTCATTCAGCAAAAGTGGTCTATCGTTTGAGTGGTCTATCTTCAAAAAATCGAGGAAGCTTAGATGTGGAAATATTTTACTTCTATCTGGCACTTTCCAATGGAGGCTTCAATTCTCTCATCTATATTGTCAGGAATAAAAAGATTCGAAATGTTTATAAAATCAAATGTCCATCTTGAAAAGAAATATACGAGGTCAGAATTGCAACAAAGCTTAACAATGAAGGTGACAAGGCGAGAACTTTTTTCAATATCGAATCGACATCAAAGCATCGATGATTAACTGGAGGTTTCACTTCTTCCACAGGAAGGCTGATTAGCTTTAGTCAGGTCAACATGACAAGATCAAAAAATATAATCATTTTACGAAGGAATATATTTAGCAATTATACTATTTATTAATTTTGTTTTAAGAATAAAATCCCATAAGGCGAGACCAATTTGATTAGTTGTTTTATGGGCCCGACCGACCCTGAAATTCCAAAAATCGAAATAAAAATGAAATCTATTTTGGTAATACAATTTACAGACTCCCAAATTTTAGTTTTTCCAAGAATTTGAGAATTTTATGTTCAATAATGTTTCTTTTTTATCGATGAATTCGACCTTTTTGTGTCTTTTTATTTTCTATTTCGCATTTTTGGCAAGATGTAATAGTTTTTGCTGCCTTTTTAGGAGATTATATAGGTTAAATTCTACTTTTATTTTTATTTTTACGCCAACCGACCGACCCTCCTCGCTTTCCAAAAATACACATCAGGTCTCCGTTTTCTCAAGCTAAAATTTTCATTAATTTTTGACCCTATGATTTTTGCCTGAGACCGTCATTTTTGTCCGAAAATCACACCAAAGTATCCGAAAAAAAAATTGGAACCTAAGTTATTTTGATTCCCCTAGCCATTAGCTTTCCAAAAAGGTATAACAAGTGCTTTGACCAAAACAATTGAGCGACCTAGAAAAAAACGAACAAATCCCCCCTACTAAACATCCGGACAAGTTATATCGAACGAATTATCCCAGCAGTCAGCTTCTTTAATGAAACACTGAGATAGAAAGAGCGCTTTCATTTGATACTTCTGGGTTATATGTTGTACAACTTTTTGTAGCAGATTGCGTTATCGACTAACTTGATTCCGAACTCATCTCTTGTTGAGCAGGTCCATCTTCAGCGGTGTACGCCTCTACATCAATACCCGTCTGTTCAAGCACCGTCATGACTTCTTGGATAAAAGGACGTATTCCTTTTCCAATTACCTCTGAATATAAGTTGATATCTTTGTAAACCGGCTTTATTGTATCTTTATGGAGCAAATACAACTCGTATTCGTAAGAACTGAACAAATGATATGCTATCTTCTAGTTTTACCAATTGCTTTTTGCATAAAAGGATTTATTTTTTGTCATCAGTTTATTAGGAAAAATTAATGATCACGCAATTTTTTAATAGGGACTAATGAACCAATTCACCGCATTGAAGTCTCATTTCGCTGCTGAGGATTGCTACCAGGCCTAATAATACCTAATCATTTTGAAAGATTTAGGCAGCTACTATAAAAAATTCAGATATATCCTTAATAAAACAGATTTTTCTTCTATTTTAACGTCCAAAGTCATTCCCTTATTCCGGCTTACTAAGGATGACCCTCCTTTTATGATTAAATAATGCTGACTTTCGGTTCTACTAAAAAAACAAGCTACATAAATACTAAATAACAAAAGTTACAAAATTTGAAATTAACCTCTGTTTAAAACTTAAAATTTGAATAAAAATGTTCCTACACTTGACATATTTTGTGTTAATTTAAACACCACTAATATTATATATGTTATATTTTTACAGGTCGATCATGTTTGACATCAAGAGAGACAACAGATTGCTGTCCATTGTTTCAAGACCTGGTATTCGAAATCTCTTGGTTACGATGCTGGATCAATTGCAACGATGTCAGAAATCACTCAACGAGTTTTTGGATGTCAGTGATTTGATTAATTATCAAGTTCGATCAGGGTATTAGGGTATTAATCTCTTCCTAAACAGGGAAATTCATATCATTTTTTCAGCAAATTGAAGTTTTTACATCCAAGAATTCATTTTATAGTGGAGAGCTCATACTGACTATTTGAGCTATCTACCACAACATCTTTTCCCTCTTCTACATCGTTTTAACCAACCACAGTCCATTTTATTCATAATCTTGAAATACAAAAATGGATTTAACAGCGAGTTTACTACTAACGGTATCGATAAAACCGTCTCTTTTCGAGTCTGGTCAATTCTTGAGATTACATCACTAATAAACAATGTCGCAAAAATAGAGACTGGTAACCAACAAAGCGCGAAAGCTATCACAATTCCAATTGAAAGGAAGATAAAGCGCCGTTCCGTCCTTTTTCTAACAGCCTCTGTTTTCTTTGATTTAGTCTCAGTATTCAAACTTTGTTTACTTTTTCTCAAATGATACCAAATTAATAGATATGCAGCCAAAAGAAAAATGATTGTCGAATAAACTAAAATTGGCAGAATTGTATATTCAACACTTGTGTGTCTCTCTGATCGAAAGGAATCAATATTTCCATCAAGACTTCCATCTTTACTGTCAATTAAGTTAAGATCACTGAAAAAGAACGTCTCATTTTGGTCTCCTACAATATCAACTCCAGGATATCTGATTTTAAAATCTGTTATGAGAATGGTTTCAAATGTTGTTGTATATTCATAGTGGTATGCAAAACTTGACAAATTATAATGAAACAAAGATATCATTGTGCTATTTGGTTGATATTCAACTTGGTGTATATTGCCACTCCATATGCGGCCATGTTTTTGGTTGATTACAATATTGAATACAGAAAATCCAATCGATAAGACCCACATAGCTATGCATATGCCAACCACTTGTTTCTTGTGAGTATTTCGATGTCGTAGTGGTCTTAAAACACCTAACATTCTATCAATAGTCAACACAATCAATGCGAGAATAGACATGAAAAGTGTGATTCTGAAAATGCCAAGTGTGAACATAACCTGAATCTTGGATAACCATTGATTGTCTTTGTCTTCATTTTTACTTTGGTACATTGAAATTGCTGAAATTGTTGTAATCCCCGCACCTGTCATTAAATCAGATGCCGCAAGATTAAGGAGATAATATTGTGAGTTTTGAAGCTTTCTTTTCTTCGTTTTGGTAATGAATTTTATCTCCATGATATTTAAGAAAACGATAAGCAGACCTAAGACGATGAATATTGTGTCCAAGGGGTCATGAATTGTTACAATGTTCTTATGTATCACCGTCAAGGACATTTTTTTCTCGATTTATGTGGAACAAATCAGTTATATTTGGTAATATTAATCAAATTAACAGGTAGCTGCTTTCCACAATCTCAAAGCACAAATACAATAAAATGATAATCCCACTCGATTACAATACTTGAAATCAAACGTTGTATGTAGTAGTTTCTAAAAAGTGGTTTGCTGCACAATTCTGTGTTCTTCATAAAAATAATGTTTTTCTTATCCTAATTTATATGTGCTCCACAACATCATAAATTCTTAATAGCTTTCAAAACAGGAAGCCATACAAATTCTTCAAACTCATTATCGATCAGTGGGGGTGTGTTTGGCTTTGACGTAGATGAAGAATCAAGAAGAATCAATTTTTTTCTTCATATTCACAGAGTTTTAACACATTTAGAATAGCATGTTGAATAATTCATTCTTGATTTCAATCTTTATTGAGACGTTTCTCTCACCTAAACAAAAACGTTGACTAAGGCACCTGTTTATATGCACGTCTCGTTTGTAAAATCAATTTGTTATGCGAATCCTTGACATTTTTTACCTTAAACTAAAAAATTCAAAGTGTGATAACTGAAAAGTGAGGTTTGGAAATGTAACTGTCGCCGTTAGGGCTGCAAAACACATAAGTGACTCAGGTCTCAAATCTTAAGTTATTTTGTTCTCATATACGACCACCTTTTTTGACTCTCCGTAGAGACTCCTGTCGAATCTTGAGTTGAATCAAAGAAAGCCGAGATTTTAATAGTGTCCCTTGGATCCGATATCTTTCCACTTGAAATATTATTCCAAACAATACATCCATTTTTATAGAGTGATCTTTCCAGAAAATAAGGTGACGGCAAGAGAACCTGCCTTGTTAGTAAGTCTCAATGACTATAAGGTACTCTATTTCAGTTTTTACAAAATTGCATGAACTTTTTTCATATTTAAACATTAATCATTCAAAATGGCTTAATCTCGAAAAATTTAAGAAAAACCTTAAAAAATCCGCCTTTTTGACGACGTCATCGGTAGAAAAACATGAATAATTTTTTACTGAGGGAAGCTGTCATCTTCATATTTTCAAAAATAATACAAACGTTCGTCTTAGGTCCGTTTTTTTTACATCTGATTTAATGACTAGTGTGGGGATTACAATAAGCTCAGCAATTTCTATCCATCCAAATAGAAAATATTGGGGATTTACCGTCGTCCTCAGCTGGTCAGGATCTACTCAAATTAAAACCTTACCCTCTCCGTCGCTGAAAAACACACATACATAAACTCGCTAGTATAAGTACTACCCCCCCCCCCTGATTCCAAAACAGACAAACATTATATCAGAACAAGAGCATTTAAACGAAACAAGACTTGAAGCAAAAAGTGAAACCTGTACAGTTCAAAACAAGAGAAAAATTAACACTTTGGTAGTGATGCCCAAAAGCACTATTCAAACGGCGGCTTGTTTTGATTTTTTAAATAAGGACCAATGGTGAGAGCAGCAGAACAACGATTTTCGAAACGTCACTTTTCAAGTTGCTGAAAAACGAAAACAATCCCACGTCTTTGAAAAATAATAAAATTCTTACAACAAGTCCATAATATTGGGTATTGGATCTGAGTTAATATGAAATACATTCATTCTTTCAGAATAATATATTTGTTGGTTGAAGGTTTTATTTTTACATAAGTGTTTCCGTTTCATATCAGTACAGTGTCTCCCTATTGTTACATTGTGCTGATATAAGCTTTTCCTTTTTCTGACAAATCTTGCTCCACATCCGTGTCAATCCAATATGACAAAGCTTGTAAATTAAAATTGATGAGTAAGCAAACGATATGACTCTTATTTAAAAACAAAACCTTTAAAATTAGGAAACTTTGTAAAAAATATAAAGACCTGTATGATAACGAATAAAGTCAATGTTTACTTATGGAAGAAAAAACGACAAGTAGACCCTTTGAAGGAGTAAATAAAGTACGGATTTTCTGACTTCTTAAAATATAGATCAATGAATTGCAGCCACCGTTTGTCAGTGAACAATAGAAGAATATCATCTCGAAAACTTCATTTGATTGGACCAATCCGGATGAGGAGAGGAGCATGTACATTGTGAGTGGTAGATAACAAAAGATGTAAGATAACGTAATAATGATCAGAGTTTTGACAGCTTCTCTTTTTCGTTCATCGGATTCACCACGTGAGATATCTTCTGAATGTTGGTGAAGATGGTTACCGGTTGTGATTGATGGTTGGTCTAGCACTATGGAGGTGTTTTTCATCTTCTTCTTATGATTTATCTGATCGTTCAAATGTACGTAAGATAACACGTTGACCAGAAGAATGAAAAGCATGGAAATCGAAAGTGTAGTTGCTCCAAAGATATCAGTGACGTCCAACTTCTTCAGGTCATCTTGAGTGTATAAGAAGTAACACGTTGCACCGTATGCCAGAGATGTAATAAAGTTTACAAATAACAACGTGTAGATTTTGAAGGGTGAAACAATCCAAAAGGGTTTCTTTAAAGCCAGAAATCTCAGCATTGAAACGACACCAAATACACAAAACACGAATAGGAAGAGAACATGATTGATTGATATGAAGGTGCGAAAGACATCACAAGGGTAGTTTGGGACGAATATTGAAAACAAAGCGTTCATTGTGCATCCAGAACAATAAAGCATATCCAGGATTGACAGCATTATGAATAATTTAGAAGTGGTGTTGAAAGGGCGGCTGGTCTTGTGCAGTCCATAGAAGAGTAAAAGGTTGGAGGTGAAAACAAAACACAAAATCACCAAGAGAATAATTTTCCATGCAAGAATATGATTGGTCGACAGAAATGGAGTCTCATTGGTCAAGTTAGCCCCTTGATGGCCAATGTTGATAAAGCCAAGCTCCAGACAAGTCACTTCTCTATTCCTCAACATTGCTTTCGACTTGAAGTTAGTCCGAAGAAATTGTACTTACAATTAATGAGAACTCAACCCCCAGTTAGAGTTTACATATTCAATGAAGAATTTAGTTTTAGTCCTCAAACAAGTTATACGACACGCAAATATCGAATGACGTCTTAAAAAAAATTACATGATTTCAATTTTCGATAATGGAAAATTGACTGTTTGATGAAAACATTAATATCACTAATAAAGAAAGAAAGTGCAAATAGCGATTGGATCATTTCAAACATTGAGAGAAGAATTAAAGACTGCTTACCACTAGTTCTCAGACACAGATTCATGAGAAGGGCAACGGAATATTCCAAAGTGTAATCAGAAAGGTCATCCGGATCGTCAAGCACGCTGAACAGCCATTCGACTACCGCCGAATCGATCAAAATAGTCTGGACGTTACGTCTAAAACAAAAAATTCCCCTTATAACTCTGTAACAATAAAAAAATCGACTACAGTCGATATGTAAAGTGGATAGTCCTGTAATCTAGGACTTTTAGACAATCTTTTGGTTGTTTTCACGGGGTCCACAGCCAACCGGCTCGACTATCTATGAACTGTATGAAACATTGGAAGGAGCGGCAATTCGAACCGAGAATCCCTAGTTTCAGGCGCTGGCGCCTTGACCATTAGGCCATCGCTCATCAAGATATCGACCAGTAAACGGAAAAACTTTCAAGTAATACAACTAACCTTAAACTAAGTTTTTGTAAGCCACCTAGAATATTCTCACTGATAGCAGAAGACTTCTTAGTTTTCATCAACGACTTAACCAGCAGGCGAAGGAAATTTTCCGATTGTGACATATATTGTCGACCAGCCGAAAACGAGGCCGTCACGTTGACGAATCTCATCAAGTATTCGGTCGCTATGCTGTCTTTAGAGTCCATAATCTTCTCGAAGAATGGCTGAAAGCGAAAGGTAGTAGACATAGAAAATCATGTATACACGTTACAATACCGCATCAGAACACCATCAGAACAATTTAATTCGGAGCATTAAAATAACACACTGCCTTTGATGTAATGGTTTTAATGAGTTTTCAAAGAGAAAGGGAGAACGTAACTTGTAAGCCCTACAAACCGTTGCATTTATAAGAGAAAGTCAGCAAGAGGTCCAGAGATTTTGAGGATCTAGCAAAGTCAAAGTGATGCAATGGAATTGGATGAAGTGGACTTACTGACAGGTTTCCAGAGGAAAAACCTAGAAGGTCGTTGCTGATGTACAGATTCAATGCTTTGTTCCTCTGGTTTTCTGGCACTCTGATCAATCTCTAAAAAAAGAATTCAAGTTTGTAATTAGCGAGAAATTACACATCAAAATAAAAAGAAACAAGTGATACTTTTATGGACCTACCTGGTTACCAAAACTAACCAATGAACATTGAAACAATGAAACACATAAGACATAACTGGTCAAATTACAAAAATATATAAAATGAAAGCATATCTATTGGTAGAAATTATCAATACTATTGAAAAAGACTTGAAAAAGTAAAAAAGTTATTAAACGCTTTTCTTTATAAAAACAATACACTATCAGAAAAACGCACAGCTTAAGAAAGTTTTCTAGAAAATAAAAACGGCGATTTCCGGCATTTTCGGCCGGAAAAAAATTTTCTCAAAAAATCGAACTCGGTCATGTTTTGAGTATTGCGCATACGCATCTTTCTGCAAAAAATCAGAAAAAACTAAGGATGAAAATTCGAGAAAATGTCAAAAAACCGGTTTTTCCGGCATATTCCCGGCATTTTCAGCCGGAAAAAAATGTTTTTCGAAAATCGGGCTCTGTCACATTTTAGGTATTGTCATTTTGCATCAGTGTGCAAAATTTCATAAAAAAATATAAAGTACAGCTCGAGAAATTCAAGAAATACTGTCTTTCCGGCGAATATAGGTTGTTCCGGCGATTTTTTAATAGTTCCGGCTTCAAAAATCAATTTTATTGAAAATTGAAATATGCTTGATGGTGGGCATTGCTATTAATAATGTTTTTGAATGAAAAAACAACCAATTATAAGGAAAAAGTCTAATGAAAATTCAGAAAAACGGTGATTTCCGGCATATTTCAGGCATTTTCGGCTGGAAAAATTTTTTTCTCAAAAATCGGACCCGGTCATGTTTTGGGCATTGTTAATACGCATCTTTCAGCAAAAAATCAGAAAAAAACTAATGATGAAATCTCGAGAAAATGTCAAAAAACCGGTTTTTCCGGCATATTTCCGGCATTTTCGGCCGGAAAATTTTTTTTTTCGAAAATCGGGCTCTGTCACATTTTGGGCATTGCCATTTTGCATTTTTGTGCCAAAAACCAGAAAAAACTAATGAGCCAATCTCGAGAAAAGCTCGTAACAGACGGACGAACAGACGGACGGACGAACAAAGGTTAATTTATAGGACCTCCAGGTAGGTCCAAAAAGAAGATTCAAATGGAGAAGTAATTATCATACCCATATCAGAGCTTGAAGTAATAATGCTTTGTTCCGGGCGGATCCAATTCCTGATAAATCTTTCTTGATAATGTTGAAGTTCAAATTGGCCTTTTCCTTTGTTGTTAATGATGGAGGAATGTTTTGTCTTGTGTGTGTTGTTTGTTGCCTTATAAATCAAAAATTTATTTCAAAATTACTGAATTTCTTATCTGCTATTTATTGTTCACACTAAACTTCACAGACCACAAAATTAACAGAATCTCGCAGAAAACTTGATTCGTTGCATTTTTAAAAAGCATATTAATAATATTTCTCAGTGTAGCCTAAGTTCACTTGACATCCATAAATATAGATTGATCAAGATACATCTTACAAAAGATAAAAGAAGGAGGCAATATAGGGTATAGGTATAATTCAATGATAGAAACTGTGACAGGAATAACTGAAAGTTGGAGAGAATGAAGTAATAATGGACATACGTATCCATGGAAACTGAAGCTCGAAGCATTGAAGATGCCTGAACAAAAAAAGTATAGGAATCAATAAAATAAATTCACTGTGTAAAATTCAAATGTGATTTACGTATAATACTATAAAAGTTCACTTTGTTCGACTACAAATTTCATTGAATTTCCCAATCATACAAATTTTTATTTGTAAAAAACTTTTGCTCACTGTGCCAGGAACCGTTAGATCCAATTTGTCTTCTTTGGAAATGGAGCCAGCAAAAAGCCTCTCGCAAATGTGTTGCAAGTAATCCGGTGTAACCTGATAATGTCAAGAAAGAAAAGGTAGCCCAATAATATTTCATTACATAGAAAACTGAACTGAAATAAATTACATCACAATAATTAATAATAACAATGGTATATTTCCGGCATTTCCAAATTTTGCATTTGGCTTTTTCCCTGAAAAATCTGTATATAATTCCAGATAATTCATGCAATGTCTAGAAAAGTTTATGAAAAATGACTTTTTTAAACTGATATTTAATACGAAGATTTTACCATTTTTCCCCGAACACAGCTTTCAAGAGAATCAACGAGTTCGGCAGCGATTCCAATCAAATTGGTGTGATCTTCTTGCAGTTTAGCAAACTTTTGAAAGTATGAATTGGCTCGATCTTCACTTTGTTTGATTTCCTCTTTCATTACTTCTTTGTCATTTTCTCTTTCCTCTAAATCTACAAAAAGAAATTGTTTCTGGAGACTGAAGTTGAATGAGTAACGAATACCTACATACATGTAAACAAGTGGCACACACACACACTTTGGGATGAGTAACACATATGCCCCTTTTAGTTGTGATGAGTGATATAGCCACCTTATAGAGAATGAGTGGCTCCAATGAAATTTAACTTACCATGATTGCTAATAGAGGAAGCTCCTTTCTGAAATGAAAAAAGAACAACAGTGAGTTTAGCCATGCCATTAGTTTTGCAAAATATGGAAAATTTCAATCACAGTCATAATCAAAAATGTATCTTATTGGCGAAGTGGCGAAAAAGCTGAATTTAATTTTTCAAATAATAGCTATACCAACCAAAAGTTTGTAGAGATAGGGCAAAGGATCTGAGTACAATGTATCATCAAGAAATAAAGTCAAGCGTTCCTTCAAGTCTTCATTCCATTCATCCTAAAAGAAAAAAAAACAGATTGATCACTCTTGTGAGATCAAGTAGAAAAGAAGACAGCCTGTAGTTAAAAATTGACAAAAATATTGACCTCAAATAGTTTCTTGAAGGCAGGGTGATTCTTGGGATTGGGAACATAGGCTTATGCGTAAAAGCAAACAAAGTTTTACAAGATTCTCCTTCGGGAAATAGAACATAATTGCGCAATAAAAATGCAACATTTTTAGCTGACTTTTTGTTGAAAATTTGATAGGAATACTAACCTCAAAAAGTTTCTTGAAGGCAGGGTGATTCTTGGGATTTGGAACATAGGGCAATGCGTAAAAAGCAACAAATTCAGTTGTTTGACTCAAAGCTGCTCCATTGGATTCCAAATACTTCTTGAATTCCACCATTGAGGCTTCAACAGGGGATAAGCGACTCTATTAAGAAACAAAAACAATAAACTTATCAGTTCAATAAACATTTGACACTTGATAATTAATTTCATCACTGTCCATAAATTAGAATTGTTACAAAAACATCTGCTTTATACAGAAACTTGTAGGAAGGAAGGATAATCCAGCCTATGCAAACAAAATGTGCCTTTTTCTGGGATAGTTACCTTTTCTAGGATAGGGAAATAATAGTGTTTAAGGTGACTCCTTTCACACTGTGCCCGTGACACAACATGACGCATCAGATCATTACTCAAAAAGGGTCGGAGAGCAATTGTTCACGTGATTGCTTATTCGTGAGCAATGTCACCACCCCAGATACAATATCTGGCATACTTCTCCAAACTCTTATATCAGACTAAGGTACTCGATTCATATGGTTGACCCAGGTGTAGGTACATTCACTTGCCAAATCAATCTTAGCACCGAGTGGGAATCGAAGCTTGGCCACTAATATGCCATAGAACTTGCAGGTAAGAATAGAAATGGAAACAACTAATATTTCCATGTAATGAACTAGATGATAGAGAGTGTATTCATTTATAATTTTGTTGCTCTTGAAATTGATAAAGGAGAATAAAAGGATACCTCATCTTCCAGTAAGGGAAAGACTGCAAAATAAAGGTGAAGACTGAAGACTAAGCGTTGTGTATCATTTTCTTCTTGCTTCCCTTTAGGAATGTGTTGATCCCAGAGCATCCAGAAGCTTGCAGAATTACCCAGCTGAAACATCCTTGTCAGATCATCCTGAAAAATAAGCTTTTTTCAATATAGTCATCCTGCCAAAAGCATATGAAAACTACAATCAAGCCTTTCAAAAAGATAGAGAAACCCAATTTTCCAGGTAAATTGTATCTGCTCATTAGATATTAAGTAAAGTAATACATTAAGTAATTTTTATTTGTGTTATCATTCAGGGGGGCTCAAGCAGTTAATCCAAAACACTATGCCTGTTTTGACCGTGGTGGTCCATTTTCAAATTTTGAAAAATATAGTTAAATCCAAGAGTGGATTAACTGCCAAAGGGGTGGTCTCTATAAGAATTCTGGGGGAAAAAAGTGGACTAACTGCATTTTCTGTCATTCTGTAAAATTCATTTATTCTGATTCATGCTCGTTTTTGCCTCTTCTTCTGTCTTTAAAACGTCAAACTGCATCAAAGTCTTGCTTTAACTTTCTCCTGCTTTGTTTAAAAATTCCGTTTTCACTAATTTTCAAGCTGTTATAAAATCGGGTGATTCGCCCCTTTTTTTGTAAACAAAAATCTGATTAAAACAGATTAAAAATGGTAGACAATTTGCGAAATGTATTTCAGGTGGAACAGCCTGTATGCGAGCTTGTATAACCTTTTTATCAAAATGGTTTGTTTTAAACCAGCTTTTACTTAATATAGGAAGGAACCTCGTTCCTTGCTGTAACATAAAGTCAAGTGCATGGTTCCCTAGTACTCATTTCAACTAAAATTGGTCAGATTAAAGAAAAAACCCGTTTTGAAAGATTCCTTTAAGACATACCCAGAAAACCAAAAAATTCTCCACTAACAAAAGCTCTCAATATATTCAACAGAAATTGAAAAACTAAGGGAGTACTCTGCCAGGGAATTAGATCTTCTTCTCTTCAAAACAATGACAAGAGAACTAAAAATGTCAATTTGAAAAAATTATAGGGTGAGTGGGGCACCTAACCCCAAGCAAGTTCTACATCGTTGGGAACACTTAACGATAAAGATTGCGTTTGTAGCCTAGTTAAAACCACAAAATCTAACTAGATCTAACTGACTTTGAATGTTGATTTAAAAAATGAAATATTTGAATCTTTTTTGAGGTATGCAATAACGTTTGCTATATTTTGTTACTTACTGCCTTTTATTATTTTGCTGTTTTGATCTATTTTCTTACCTGTTCATACTAGATTTAGATATTTTTTCTTTAGATTTTACATTTTCATAGCTATTCATGTCTTTAAAAGAAATGCATTGAAAATTACTTAGAAAGTCGACCAACATCAATAAAAATAACTTAATGCATGCCAAAATGCCCCGGTGGACTGTTTTAGGGGGTGGTATACAAAGATTGTGACTTAAAAACAGTAAATCCAGTGTGGATTAAGTGTCAGAATGGGTGGGTGGTCCTAAATATCATCCAAAATCAGTTACTACAGATGATGTTCGGGATTAACTGATTGACCCCCCCTGTATCATTCTGCTTTGTTTCCAATCCAAACTATGTATAACTAAAATTTGACATTTTTTATTTACAAATGATTCTGCGCTTGAAAAGATTTTTGCAACTAGAAGAATTTCCAAGTATTACTTACCTTATTTTTGATACAGCTTTCATCTTGGGGAGAAGGGAGTTGATTGCTATCTGGTTCAACATTTTTCTCAGTCAATTCTTCTTCGTAGGCTTCAAGAGTGTCAGTGTAGTCTTGAATTTCTAAAAACTAAAAAGTGGCACAATATTTTTTATTGAAAGTTTAATTGAAGAAATGAAGAAAAAATCTTTCTTTGAAAGCCTAATTTAATTATTTCTCATTTCTTTTTCATTCTCAATCAGGGGAAGATGATTGGGATTTAAAGAAATATCTTGCATTACCATTAGAAATTAAGTCAATAATACTATAACGAAAAATTATGAAGTTTGTTGCTGGAAGTTTTCTTTATACCTCTTTTACAATAGCATGTAGATAATGTTCTTTCTCCCTCAAGTCATTCATTATTTGTATATTTTTTTCTGTACTATAGCTTAAAAATAAAGATGCATATATACTTGTGGCAAGAGCCGTTGATTGTTGTTACCAGAAACTTCTCATAACTGGGAAGGTGAAGATAAATTGACGGTCAATCAAGCTTTCAGAAAAAACAACATCAGTCATCTGCAGGATGTATTTGCAACAAGGATGAGAGTTACCTGAAACAAGTTCACGTTCTCAAGACAATAATCAAAACTTGAAAACTTTAAACGAGACAAAATGACTGATTGCAAACATGCAGCATCAATCAACCAAATGTTGTCATTCAATTCCCATTCGATTTTTAAGGCCTTGTTTATACGCTATTTATACGCTAAAGTAAAAATAATTCTGCACATGGGTTAGTGCAGATCTAGGTGGGTTCTGTCTCCCCCCGTAGATCTTTTTCTTGGGAAGTTGATCTTCAAATTAGTTTTCAAATTAGTTTTCAAGGTTTGCTTGGCTCAATTATTTTGCAGCTGTTTATCAAATTTCCACCAATGAGATTGCCGCATTTCACACGGTCCTTCTTTTTGGCACCCGTGGCCTCTCAGTGCCTTGCAGGACGGACGGCTGTAAAATCCCAACCTTCATAAATTTGTTTCAATTCGTGAGTCTAAGGCTTAGGTTTTTTCTCATCTTCAATTTACTGAAGAAAGTGAGAATTTGATGCAAGAGTTAGATTGTCAGCAAAGTGCCTTAAAAAATCATTGAATAAAAGAAGAACTTTAAATCTTAAATATTTTCATTTTGAAGAATTGGTGCAAAAAAGTGAAACATTTTTTATTGGTTCAATCAATATTCATTATTCATTAACTCAAATCAAATGACTCTCTGAAATGGTGGCCGACTTGTCGTCTCATGTTTTGTCAGATAGTCCCAAGTTTTAGAGCAGTTGACGGTACCAAACATTGAATATTTGAATATCAATCAAATTATTACCCAATAATATCTTGATTTTATTAAGATTCAATTGTTCTTGATTATATGTTAAATTGTGTTAAATGAGGCCCCCCAGTCGACCCTCAATTCATGTATTCACGCACAAAATTTTGCCAATTCATGTATTCACACGCAAATAAAACCATTTTCACGTTCACACGACAATTTTGCTTTTAAATCTTTGGTTAAAACGATTGTGACCTTATTGGGTTTATAAATATAGACCTTTTTATGGTTTCTTTAAGCAGTTTGACCTATTCTTATGCCAAACATTTTCGCCAATATGAACTTTTCTGCAGTTTTGTGACCTAATTCTTGATAGCGTTGACCTTTTAAGGCATCTTTTACAGCTATTTGAGCTTTATAACAAAGCAATTTTTTAGGTCTGCCGCACCAAAAGTTACAAAGAACTACCCCTCTGGCGTAGGGTGGGCTTTTGGTGTGGGATTTGCTTCCTCGCAAACCCGTAAGAAGATTTTTTTAATTTCAAATCGAGGTTGTGCCAATCATATGGTTTGAGAAGCTGTAGACTTAAACACAATATCCAGGTGGAGCAGTAGTACAAGCAGAGGATTGATTTTAACACTGACCATTTGTTACCCTGAGTATCAGAGGTTGAGAATATTTCAACCTCTGTAGACCAATAATAGAAATTTTATTGCGCATGTGTCAATCTAATCACTGTAGAAAAAATCAAAGATGAAGAGCAAATATTACCATAATGATGTCTAGCAGACTGTATCAGTATGCAGTTTACTATTTACGAATTCCCCAGAAACCTCCAAGTGTAATTGAAATGAGTTTCTTTTAAAAGAAATCTTTTACATGATCCCCAAATGTATAACAGTAATTACTAAACTTTTAATTATTGAAATGTCACTTTAATTGAATCGAAATAATAGACAGACGTTATGTTATGATTCTCTATCACTGACTCTTTTTAAAAAGCATTGATGACATTTTTGATTTGTGTTTTCAACGACGGGAATAAAAATATCAACTTTGAACTTCATCATGGTTACTTTTCTCTGCGTTGATTGCGCGCTGAATAGAATCTGGATTGGTTGGCACAGCGTCGATATATGATTTCAACCTGTGCTTTTCACGGTAACTATTTGTTGCCAAAAATCTGGTACGGCGAGCAACGTACCTGCCGTACCCGGCGCGACGTTCCAAGAATTTTGCCAAAGAGAAAACCTTTAAAATTTAGAATGCCTAGATTGTTTGAAAACGCATCAGGTGTATCATTATCTATGAGAATTATTTTTTCATTGTTTGATGCTGCATGCATACAAGATGTTTAGAACTACCCTGAACTACCTACAAATTATTAAATGAGCAAAAATCCTCTAAAGTCTCTAAGTTAACATGGTATCATTTTGTGTATTGTATTGTAGTAACAATATAAGTGACTACAGAGAGACAACCATTATTAAACGCTAACGGAGAAAATTTTCTCTAGACTCTTTTGTTTTGGCTAAAGACGCTCTCGTTGGATGCAGTATTTGCATCACAAATATCAATTGTCATTAAAAATGCAAAAAAACATGCCCACAAAAAAATAACGAAAATATTTGTTTAGACATCTTTGAGAATTTTAATGTTATAAAGTTTTGATTATTTTGAATGACTTTACCATGACAATAACTAATCCAAGAATATGCGAGCAAAGCGAGCAAGAAAACTTTACAGATTTAGGTATTGAGGTCTTACAGTTAGGTAAACCATCCAGGATCCTGCCATTCTATAAGCCAGCAAAAACTAAATGACACTTGTCACAAAAAACTAAATGACACTTGTAAACTTAAGTTTCTTACCATTTTCCATCGAAAACAACGGCTAGTACGAAAGTCACAAGTTTCAGGGTCGGGGTCAGGGTTCAGGGTTCAGTGCCAGGGTTCAGGTTTCAGGACCAGAGTTCAGGGTTCAGTGCCAGGGTTAAGGTTTCAGAGCCAAGTTTAGGTTTCAGGGTTCATGTTAAAATTGTCTACATTCCAGACCAGAAGGTTCCGAGGTATATTTATTTATTCTGCAGACCATTTGCTAGAGTTCGTGTTATATATAATACAAGTGTGAGTGTGTTTTCTTTTTAAACTTTTAATAGTTTGGTGGTGAACAATACTTTTCAAAATACGAGACAGCAGGTACTACTACTACTACTTTCAGCGTCACTTTGAAAATATTTCATAATTCAATTGACGTAGTAGAAATTATCTTTCTGTTACAAAACTAGTCGAATAAATAATAATTAAGATTATTGAAATTAAAATATTCTACTACAAGCAGAATTACAAATCAAAGCATTGACGAAGAACTAATACTACTATTATATTCTATTATTCCTCCTGTAGTAAAAAGAAATATGGCAAACGCTTATTGTTTTTTGTAAGAGTAAGATCAGAACCAGTGGAAATCATCCATATCATTAATTTTTTCTTTCAAAGCAAGAAAGTAATCAAAATCACCCACCCATTTTTTGAAAATAAATAGTTTTTTATAAGACTTATTTGGTATGATGAAATTGGCTGGAATAGAAGACAACGGTTTTTTTTTTCTTTTCTGTAAAACCTGGTAAAACTAACTTAATTTTTTGTTGAATTTGTGTTCTTAAAAGAAAAATTTCATCGTTGTTCGTAACAACGCCATTCCATTCAACCCTAGCTTTTTTGTTTGAATCCCCCTACACAAAGAGAGTAAAGAGAAAAGAGAAGTAAAGAGGTTAGTAATTTGAAAAAGGCAAGTCTGTATTGTAGACAATTTTAACCTGAACTCTGAACCCTGAACCCTGGCCCTGAAACCTGAACCCTGGCCCTGAAACCTGTAACCCTGGCCCTGAAACCTGTAACCTAAACCTGCGTTTTGTACTAGCCGCAAAAAAAACTAATAACATTGCTACTTCCCAAAGCCGGCGACCAAAACAAATTATTTTCCAAGATTATGGCGCCCTTTTGGATCTATTGTTAACGCCATCTAAAATGGTGGAAAGAGTTGCGGAAAGCGCCAAAACGCCCGCAATATGATCTTCCAACAGAAGGCGAGTTACATCAAGTTACATCATGCACTCCACCGCAGCGCACAACGAAGCCTGTTTCAACGAATATCAGTAATTATAAGGATATCTTATGTGCTTACCTTCAGTAAACTTCGAGTGCTTCATTGAAAATGAAGAAGGTAAGAAGATAAAAAATGCGCTGGATAATTTTCATTGTAACAGTTTGGTCTATCATCGCTGAAAGTTTGAAAAAGTTTTTCCGACGCAAAAAAAAATTTCAGCCAATTAAAAGCACAGTGTGCTTATACTTACTATGTTTGCTACAATGTCTAGGCTAAAAAAAGTGCGAAAAGACACGAACACTATAATGAGTGATGTTATGATTTTTTTGATTGCGGCCGCGTATAGGAACTCGCCAAATGTTCCTAACTGTCTTAGATATATTTTTAGAGTTTCCTTGTGTTTTAGACAATGATTTGCTTTTCACGTTCACGCTAAAAATCTCGATTCACGAATTCACGGTGGAAAAATCTTATTTTCATGTTCCCGCTGATATCTCAATTCACGTATTCACATGCTAAAAAAGTCCAATTCACGTCCCAGAAAAAAGGCTCATTCACGTGTCACGCCAGCCCCTAGGGGAGCCCCTTAAATGTAACCTGAGATCAGATCGTGAATGTTTTCTGCACACCACGCTGAAGCTCTAAAGGGATGTGTGAAAACAAACAATCTGACGAATATGCAATCTCGAAATCGTAAGGACCGCGTTCGTCTAAAAGGACTGGGAATGACAACAAAGTTGCGCGATTGTGTTTATGAATAAGGCGCCGTATTAGTTTTTATTTTTCCGGCGCACAACAAGATTCTTGTTGTAGAATTTTCCGCGGGAGGACTATTTTCCTCAGATGTATAATTTTCAAGTGCCTTTAGAGGTTTACCGTGCGCGTAAGAAAATTATGAACATCTGTTATCAGGTTACTTAAATGGGGCCTGGAACTTCTCTGTCAGTTACATCAAAATGCCTCGAAAATGTCAATATGAAAATTGCGTAATCAGAGAACGTATGTCTCGCTCATTATAAAAAGGCCGAGACAAACTTTCAATAATTGGATTGTAACATCGAGTTAAGTCTCTTTTGTTAAGTCACCAGGGGGTAAATAAAACAGACCTTGATACATTTATCGTTCGTTTCAACTTCACGATTCGTTTAAAACTCAGCGTCCTAAATATTTGGGGTAGGTAAAATATGTACAAAGAAATTCATACTTTTCCAACCCGGCGAATCTTTAAAAAAGAAGCGAACAATAAAATATAATTACCCTTTCCAAATAAACCTCTTCGGTGGCAAGCGTAGTCTACTCTGACGTAATTGTAAAATTTATGTGATGGGAGTTTGACATAGTAATGTAATGTTGTTTGGGGAATTATGAAGTTCTCTGGAATTTCGATTGCATTTATTCAGGTTGATTTTTTATGACTTCTAATGGTACTTTTTCTAACGAGTTTGATTACTCTGTTCTCACACTTATGTCTTTTTTTTTCGTGTCCTTTTCCGTGATTACTTTTATTTATATTTTTAAAGACAGGTAAAAAGGCATATTGATGTAACTGTCTGTGTCTATTCAGCATTGAAATAAGTACTTGATATTTGTCCCTTATTTTTTTTTGGGACAGAAATATTTATACTCAATGTGTACTCCTCCTGTTGTTGATGAAAACTAATTCAAATTCCCATGAAGTTAGAGAGCATGAAAAGCGTAATCATCCTAAGGGCTTTTGATGCGCAAGCTGAACCAGCATTTGTGTCTGGTGATGACGTAGGAATGAACACCAGTGCCATCTCTACTACATATACACTCTAACTCTATCTAGCAGTAGCCATGGCTGCGCAGGAGGACCCTGCCGACGCACCAGACTTAACGAACACTGGTCACGCGAAAGTCCGGTGTAAAATGAGAATTTTTTTTACCACCGGACAATTTCTTCACCGGACTTAAGGAAGTCTGATGTCCGGTGTCAGAGAATGATATTTTTTCCCACCGGACATGACCAGTCGGGTGTTTAAGATAAAAACTGCAATTATTGCTCTTTTCGGAAATTATTGCCGAAAACGGCAATTTTTTTAACGATGAAATGCTGAATCAGCAAAATGTGTTGTCCTTTTAAGGGCAAAGATGTCAGAGGTGTTTGAAAATAGTAAAATTGCATCGAGAAAATGGTTTTTCGGATTTTTAAAAGTGATTTTTTCAATTTTTCGTTGCTCAATAACATGAAAAGTTCAAAAATAATATGTTAAAAGATCCTGCATCGATGCCGAAACAAAGCCAGAAAGAGATAACAAAACCCCCGTTGTAAATTTGTTTACATATGACTCGATTTTGCTATCTGCATTTCCAACAAAAACCAGTTGAAAACAAAACTAAACGAGGCACAGTGGGCCTACTTATCGCGAGGGTGTCAAATACCACGTGTTCAATAATAAAGTCAACTTTTATTTGCAAAAACGGCAATAATTACCGAAAACGGCAATTTTCATTTATTTACTTTTTTATTTTTCTGCCGATTCAGCATTTCATCGTTAAAAAAATTGCCGTTTTCGGCAATAATTTCCGAAAAGAGCAATAATTGCAGTTTTTATCTTAAACACCCGACTGATGACCAGTCAGTCATGCGCCCGATGTTTCTTAATTTTTTGTTTCATAAATGTCCGGCGTCCAAAATTCCCTGTATGCAACACCAGACTGACACCAGACTTATTGCGTACGGTGTAGCGAAAGGATACTCTTTGCCACCGGACAGTCCGGTGCGGTGCGTCGGGAAGGGTCCCTTATAAGGCAGGCCAAATGCAATGGAAAGCCTTTCACAGATAAAAATATAAAAAGAACCTCTTACTTAAGGATAACCCTTATCAAAGGATATTTAATATATGACAAATATTCAATCAATCTGAGAAACACAATCGAAAAACAAAAAAGATGAAAAATAATTGAAAGAAACCAGTTGCAACTTGACATTTATTTACATCACCACTGTCATGGCTACCATTTTTAAAAGCGAAAGTCGAGATTTCGCCCGCGGAAACAAGAGTCTTTTCCATTTAAGCTAGGGTCAGACCATCAAGAAGAGAACCCCCCCCCCCCCGAGGCGTGCGTGTAAAAAAAAGCTGCTGCTGCTGGTTTGTTGCAAGGTTTGATGGCGGAAGAGACTGCGCCCGGGGGTAGAACCCCCTACTCTTGCCGACTAATGGGGGTGTGCCGCTAAAGTTCGAGGAATTGACCCTATACGGGACTGAAATTCCAAACTATGTTCCGTCATTTTTCAAAATTCCCGTAAACAAAAAGGACTTTTCTATTTTGGTGTTTATGTGACCCTACTCTACCCCGTCATCCTCCACCCCCATGTGCGAAGATTTTCCGGAAGAGCCCTTTCTGAGCTGGGATCAAGTAAGACGAGGGTCCATGTCGTTCTAAAAATGACACCTTTTTCTTGACCATGAAATGACCATGAAGATAAAGGATATATCCAAAGCAAAAGAATCAAAAATACTCTTTTTAGAAGAACGATATGGCTTTGAAAATAATAAAAAACGAAAAGAATTTAAAAAGATGAGTACTTCTAGTGAAAAAGCAAAGAAAACCCTTAATTTCGCCATTGTTACCTTATAATACTTACCTGATGAAATGAAAAAAAGTCTAAAAATCATCGTCCTTATTACACAATTTGAAAAATTCATAAAGGTCAATCTTAATAAAATACGCATTCTTCTATTTTTTGTCAACAACATTTTCTGTCATAAAACATTATAAACAACCGTATTTACAAATAAAAATATTTGAACTCTACTATCTTATTGGGTGGAACTTTTTGAATCAATAACCAAAAAATCATCATTATGTTATATATATATTAAAAAATTAAGGAATATTTGTATTTAAATTGTTTCAAATGTACAGAATAATTAAGTCCCGATAAACATGTCATAAAGATTAAGAAAAAAGGAACAAGAAATGAATATAAATCCAGCTTGAGGTCTTCCGAGTTAGTTAAAGTGACGATGAACGTTTCTAATGAAAAATTTATTTAAACTTTGAATTTCCAATTCTACTAAATTTAAGTTTTTGATGGATGAAGTTTCAAGGGAAGTGATCTTTGAAGGACGATTTGTATCTATATTCGTTATCAAAATCGCTTTTTGATTTGAAGGAAGCGATTGGTCGAAGAGGCTCCGGTGAAAGCCCGTTCAATTTCATCTCTAACAAACCATTATTGTCCTCCAGTCTAGACTCTGTTCGCGATTTCGCGTAACGTCGCACAGGCTGTAAATTTTCAGGAGCATGAAATATTTGCTCGGGCGGGATGCTATCGTATGATCCTTTCTTCGAAGCCCTTGGACTGATATCTTGATGGGCACCGAAACGCCCTGAGTCACCACTCATGTGATATTGAGTTGGCGCGTTAGTATTTCGACCGCCCACATTTACTTGACCTTTGGATGACTTCTTTTGCAGAGGGTTCAACCGGAGTTCACCAATAGAAAGCCGCTGAACTAATGGATCCTAAATGATCGAGAAAACTAACATCATTAAAAATTTTTTGATTATCAAGTCTCCAAAATGAACATCAATATGGCAACTTAACTAAAAAATTGATGGTGTGCAAACCTTTCGCAACAACAAGCATATTGATTAAACGTCAATTACCAACACGAACAAATGACATTTTTGACCACCGATTTTTTCAATCGTACGAAGAATTTTTTTAAACTTCAATTCCATTTTTAATAAACCAGCTGCGCTGGAAGGTCAGCCTAAATTGCTTAATATGATTAGAAAGATATGTTGTTAAAAATTGATATGATTTACTAAGACGAGAGTAAAAAAATCATCAAATTTACGTTTGTACACAATATGGATTAACGAAAATATGCCATGTTACAATCTGTATGACAGAATAATTATTCGTCTCTTAATTAGGATAGATATTTAGATATACAGATGAACAGCAACAAAAGACTACATCAACAACAGATTCAAGAAAATAAAAATCCTTGCAAGGAAGTTAAATGCAAGTACTTATCAAAAATCACAAAAAATTTATACACTTATTATTTTTTACTAAGCTTAGACTTATAATTATATTCAAGCTCAAGCTGGACAAAAAAAAGATGCTGTAAATCAGTAAAAGTTAAAATGGTGTCATTCTTATTCATCTTAACTGCAGAAAAATAGTTTAGCTTAAAACTACATGTTTTTCAAAATTCAAAATAAGGTTTACACTGACATCTAAAATTTATTCAAATTTAAAGTTTTATGATTAGCATACCCGCTGTCGTAGCCTGGATATCCAAGCTCAAAATTTTAGAAAAAATAAGTTTTACCTCAGCCAGACAAAGTTCTAAAATTATAGAGCTTGGTTCACCTAGAAATCAGGTGAACCCCTGTTGACAGATTTTCCTGCATGAACCCCATGGCTGCAAATAAATATATGCACATAATGACATGCATAATTTCAAGATGGTACCCCAGCAGTGATAAATCAATTTAGAATGGCAGCCTTCACCATAAAATATAGACAGTGTGGTGGAAAGTCTGTTAGACAGAAAGTGCAAAGTAAATTTTGGAGAAAAAATGTTTCAAAATATCCAACCAAAAACAGCAATACAAAATTGGCAAACAGAAAAGAAGAATTGAAGCAAAAGAAAGATATACCTTTAGTTCTTTACACGATGCAACCAAGTCATTAAGAAGATTAAAACAAGAATATCTAAGCAAGTAATCGAAAAGAAAACAACCAGAACATCAAAAATTCCCATGTTTTGATCTTCACACTTCTTCCCTACCATTATTGTTATTTTTATTTGGATGCGTGGTCAAACACCCAAGGGAGATAATTAGATATTCTATTGTTGTTTACTTCGAAGAAGAAAAGTCAGGGAGATTTGCAAAGCAGCGTATGCGCCTTGCTGATCGCCCGCGCGGTCCACCTAAATATTTAGGCGAACACTTCAAGTCGGCTCGCATAATTTCTTATACGCGCGCCACCATTCAGATCTCTGATTCGCTTGGACCAACCAATCAGAATATCCGCATAATCATCCTCAGATGAGAATGCAGACGATCTAGGTAAACCAGACCGTAAACATAAGAAATATCAAAATCAGAAAAAGTTTACGGGCTGGATATCCAGGCTACCGCTGTCGTCCCAGAAAGACTGTAATTATTGTACTGTATTTTCCCTAACCTGAGCCTAAATATATATGCTTAAACGTGCAATATTTATCTATTAAAAAATATTTAATCCATTTATATACATTTATTATTTATCATTATTAGTCCAGAATGTATAAATGTCCGCCATCAAATCACAGTGGAAAAATGCAAGTCTAGAAAAACATAATTTTTGTCAATAATTTGATGAAGAATACATACTTCAGCCTTTCTGAAATTTACACAGGAGCTGCACTTTAAATATATACTTGATTAATTTCCATTTACGCTTGATCCTAATTATCTCCAATTCAAAAAGAACAAATGCAAGTGTCTGCTTTCAAATCGCAGTGAAAACTTAAGTCTAGAAAAAATCATTTTTGCGTCAATATAATTTGATGAAGAACTTCGGTCTTTCTCGATTCACATAGGAGCGGTACTTTAATATACTTGATCAATTTCCATTTACGCTTTATAATAATTATCTCCAAGTCGGTCCAAAAAATTAAACGTAACTTCCAGTGAAAAACGCAAGTCTAGAAAAAAATCATATTTGCGTCAATATAATTTGATGAAGAACTTCGGTCTTTCTCGATTCACATAGGAGCGGTACTTTAAATATACTTGATCAATTTCCATTTACGCTTTATAATAATTATCTCCAAGTCGGTCCAAAAAAACAAACGTAAACTGCCAGTGAAAAACGCAAGTCTAGAAAAAATCATTTTTGCGTCAATATAATTTGATAAAGAACTTCGTTCCTTCTCAAATTTACATAGGAGCTGTACTTTAATATACTTGAACAATTTCCATTTACGCTTTATCAATATTATCTCCAATTGTCCAGAAGAACAAGCATATAAAATGTCTATAAATGTATCAAATAAAAAAAACACTCAATTTCGAGAAAACATTATTTTTGTGAATAATCAGATAATTAAGCTGTGAACTGTAATATATATACACTCCATCAAATTCCAGCAATTGTTGGTGGTTATTCTATATTCAAGTCCAAAATGAAAAACTATGTTTTCATGCTACAAAATAATGAGGTCTAGCATAGGTAAAAGAATAACTCACAATTCAGGAAAAAACTTGAGCAAATAAGTTAAAATCTTCATACTTTAAAGAAAAGAACATCCTAATAATCTAACTCCAGTGTTGTATCTTCCTTAGTTATAAGTTTAAAAGCCACTTCAACAAAATATAATGATTGTATATAAAATAAAAGCTGGCAAGAGATAAACAACGAACGTACCCGAACGAACGAAAAAGCACCGCTTTGGCAGCCATATTGAATTGTTTTTAACACATATCGGGAAACCAAACTTAGCCCGATTGGATGAATTGAAAGCGTATCCCAACCGGAACACTGCCCTAAAAAAGCTTGAGAGTAAATACACAGATCGGGAGACCAAACTAAACCCGATCGGATAAAAACTTTAGAAATCGGAATAAAAAAACCAAACTCTTAAGCGTCGGCTGGAAAAAAGGGATTTGAAGGGTCATCGGGGCTGACCAATTAGAGATTGCATTCTCTCCCTAATTAGAATAACCTTTTACCTTTTCAGCCGTTCTCGATTCAGAAGGCGTGATACCTCCCCCGTAATACGAAAAATTGCTCATCTTTGTACGCCGACCTTCCGAATGCTGTCGGAAAAGAAAGGAGTAATGTTGACTGTAGTGTAGAGAATCTGAAGAGCAACGTAAATGGACTGTTGGTGAAAAGTAGCCTATACACCTTTTCGACCGTAGCCGCCAATTGACGCACGGGCATTTTTTTCCGCTTTATCCCACTAAAACCATCCCAGTCCTTTTTTCGCACCTATAGACAATAGAAATATGTGTCAAAAAAGGATTGGATCGAGTTTAATGGGATAAAGCGGTCAAAAAAATGCCCGTGCGGTAATTGGCGGCTACGGTCGAAAAGGTGTATTCCCAAGGGTCTTCAATTACATTATCGAGGAATAAACAATTCGGGTGAAAGTGACTTAATTTTTCCGTGGCGAAAGTTATTTCCCTTCCCCGGATAATTTTTACTAGGTATTATTTATATAAAAATTGTTTGGTTAGCTCACCTGATCGCCATACTTATCTTGACCTCCATCACTGAAAAACAAACAAGAAAATTTAAAAAATCTATTAAAAAAGGGTTTTTAAAATTGATCAACCATTTTCCACGAAACTTACATTAATACATTAGTACCAAGGAAAAGTGATCAAGTTAAGAGGATAATTGATCAATGATTTACCTGGCCTCGTATAAATCTTGAGTTCGTTGTCTTGATTTCGGAAGCGAAGGGTCTTTCTATAAGTTCAAGGTAAAAGAAAGTTTAAGTTATGCGGCCTTTTCAGGTAAAATGAGCACACGTATCTACCACAAAATAACAAAATTTAAAGCCTCTTCTCCTCTTCATCGATTGGCTATTGATAAACTTTCTGAAGAATTGAATATTTTAAAACCAGAGTCTTATATCCTTGAAATAAGAAAACTTACCTTGTTTTTACGTCGTTTCTTGTTGACGGCGTCATAACGCGTCAGAATTTGATTCTCCGTCATCTTCTCACGTCTGGAAATGAGAAATACGAAAAACTTTTAATTTCGAGGATTGGGTAAGAGCCTCCTATATTTGTAAATTTTGTGAATATTTCCCATACAATGGTTTACAACTATGTCCAAAAACAGTCTTTGTTGCAAGGTGTTGTAGCTTTTACCCTCTCTTTTTAGAGGGTCTTAGATTTTGAAAAACCATGAGTAATAATGATGGAGCCATTTAGAGAGGGTTTCTCACAAATATCATTATAGTGTTCTCATTCATTACTTTTATGATTTGGAGACTCAAAATTATATTATCGATTCTCAGCATTGGTTTAGAAGAAAATCCACACAGAATGGGAACTAGTCTACACAATAGACAGCTCAAGGCTTTTAGGCCTTACTTTACGAAGAGTAGGAAGTTTACCCTTGAAACGGAGAAAGATACGACGTAACCTAAGTGGAAACAAGCAACTAACCCAACTTTAGGGGAGAGTGTTGGTTTGTGGATAACTTCAGGAATACCATCATCTGTGCGGTATCGTGATGACGTCATCGATATTTCATGTTGGCTGGTGGTCGAGATTACATCTATTGAGGAAACAGTAAAAGGTGATTCAACTTGATGAAACTGGTAAGTAGAGTAGGCAATTGATTTCACACGAAAAGTATATTTATCATGTTATGGAAGCTTGACAAAGACAAACCTCGAAACGTCGAACACGACTGTGTTTTATATATGTTCAACTATAATAATGTTTAACGAAAATCTATATCGACTTTTACGTCCTATAAGAGATATTATGAACATAACTATTTTAATGAAACAAAAAGCTTACCATTTTGTCTCATCGATTTTAATTGCGTTAATTCATTTCTTTTACTGGTCTAAAAATGAAAGCGATAAAAACTCAAAGAATGACTTTTTCATAATGCTCAGAAAAAAAATTGCTGTCTCGCCAAAATTAAGTTCCTCGTCCAATTTAAAATTATTGAGATTCTTTCTGCTCGCCACAATCGGTTCCGTTAGAAAACCCACCTTCTTAGATTTCTTGATTTTATCGGAGGATTTTGCTTTCGGATTTGAGACGGTGGGTAGATTGTTGAGAAGGTCTGGTTTAGCCTGGTAGTATGTTTGATGTGAGCTTGAAGCTGGTGAAGCAAAATTGGAAGTGATTGACTGTTTCGGTTTTTGATGAGGTTGTTTCTGACTTCGCTTCTCTTTGCTAGGTGTCTCTACTTTGTTGCTATTGTAACTATTGATCGGTTTAGAGGGCTGGGAATGAACGGGACTTCGGCTGTCGTAATCGTCATCTTCGACAGAGGAATGGGACGAGCGCGGTGAAGACGTTGAATTGCTGTATTTGTCGATTTTATCTCCATCTTCATTCTTGGTGCTGTGGAAAGCGAAAGAATATTGTTGGATAAGAGAAGAAGATTGCTGTTGTTGTTGTGCTTTGTTTGAATGTTTCATAGCTTTCGGTTTGGCAGTGACTTTTGGTGAGGAAATTTTATGTGAAGTGTCTTTGAGAAGAGATTTTGTTTTATGTTTTGTGGGTTTAGTTTCAAGCCATTCTTCTTCGTGGATGGATTCATCTTCGATGTTGCTTCCACTGTCAACGTCTGTTGGTTCTGATGGCGCTTTCTTCTTCTGCCCTCCTCCACCGCCTCCTCCGTCAGTGAAGGCATAATGGTCGACACATTGTGAAATATTCAAACGTTTCTGAGGTTCCAATTGCAGCACTTTCTCCATGTAATCCAAAAGGTCTGTACTGAGGATTCCGGAATATCGTTTCTTGAGCGTGAGAGGGTTCGTGATGGCAGGGAATTTCAATCCACGAAAACGATGGTTGATGTTGAACAGATGCATTTGTGCTGGTGGTAATGGTCCAATCAACTTCTGAATAACATACAGTTGGTCAATCTCGCTTTCTCCAGGAAAGACAGGTTGTCCATCACTCAACTCACCAAGAATACAACCGATAGACCAAATGTCGACTGCTTTACCATAACCACCACTATAATGAAGGTTTTATGGAGAATTATTCGATGAATTGTCCGAAAAAAGTTTAAAAATTTCAAATTCTTTTTTTTCCAAAACAAAACTGATACGTCAAGGTGTTTTTATAAATTTACCATCTCAAAGCGCTCAAAGTTAAGAATGTCCCTCCTACCTCAGTTTTATAAAGGGGACTGACATGGAATTTGAAGTAGCCAATCAGGGCAGGATTTTTTTCTCTATAACCTCGAGATAAAAAGGAAGGGGTAACAAACAAGCACAGATTTCAAGTACAAAACAAACTCACCCCAAAAGGAGTTCGGGCGAACGATACCATCTGGTGGCCACGTAATCTGTGTATTGACCTGTCCCTGAATCTGTGATACTTCGAGCAAAACCTAAAGTTGGTCAAAGAGAAATTATATCTCTTGAAAAGCTTATTATGAGTGTAAAAATGAGAAAATAGTAAATTCTTACTGTTGGCCATAGATTTTTCTTGTTGAGTATAATAACAAATAATTATGCAAAGAAAAACCTTCAATGTTCCAAACTCACCAAAATCACAAAGCTTCAATAATCCAGTGTTGCTGATCAGAAGATTTTCCGGTTTGATGTCTGGAAATGAAATGAAAATAATTTGAGGAATCATCTATTGTTAACTAACACTGTGGCTGAAGAGGGAAATGGAGGGCTGAAGGACACAATGCACATAATCATTGATACGAGTGGAATTATACCTCTGTGTATGACGTCATTCTGATGACACCATTGAACAGCTTTGTTCAATTGCTTTATGTAACTCCTGAAAAAGCAAATCGGAAAAAGTGATGGTGAAACAATAGAAATTTTCTTTTCTTGTGACTAACGATGAACATTCGCTCAACCAAGGGGGGGGGGGTCGGTCGGTAGTAAAATCTCAGACATATATGAGTAGTAAAAGGATTTTTACGAATTTTTACATACCACCACCCAGACTCTTGGAAGAGGTATTTTACTACCCTGGTAGCTAGTAAAAGTTTTTGGGACAATTTGTCATGGAGACCACCTTTTTTTTTTGGTTGCTATTCGGACTGATTTTACAAAAAAAGCTAAAAAATGATTATTTCTGTGACACATTTTTCACTTAGTGCAAAAATTAATGTTTTGCCCTTAGAATTAAAGTCTTTTTTTATATTGACAAAAAATTTCGAGAATTTATTGTTTGTAGAACAACCTTCCAACAGAGAATTTTTTCAAAAATATAAAAATATATAAAAATTTTCAGATTTTTTCAGAAAAGTCACCCGAAAAGTTAATAGAATTACAAAAATAGCTAAAATTTGCTTATTTTACCAGTTTTAACTACCCGGGTAGTAAAATCTTTTCAACATTTAACACATAGATACCACCACCGTAGTAAACGTCATTAGGTCTGAGATTTTACTACCGACCTCCCCCCCCTGGCTGAACAGTTCTGATTTGTTGACTATAAAAGTATGAGAGGACCTGGAAGGGATATAAACCTTCCATTGAGGTATGCCATGAATGTTAAATAATGCGGAATAGAAAAAGAGTACGACTCAAATACTGTGTTTACTTTAATTGAGGTATGGGTACACCATTGGGCGTTCGTTCCAATAACTCCAACATATTCTGTAAGAATAAAAAAAGAGAAAAGTTTTACGGAGATTTGGAATCTGGTCTTTTTTTATTGTTTGATAGCCTTTAAAGAAGAAAGAAAAATTATCAAGGAATCAAGATGTAACTATTGACTCTAGGATTCTATTTGCTGTTGGTATTAATTCTATTATATTTTTATTATATTTTTATTATTGTTATTAAAAATAACATTTGATGTGAAATCAGACTGATGTAAATAAATGTTTTGTTTTAATATTTTTAGTGCCAAGTTTTTACAGAAGAAAATCCACTCTGTTTTTTGTAGAATTTACGGCAATCATTTATTGAAACATTTTCAGTTTTATACCAGTTTTACTCGAGTTTTCTGCAAGTTTTGATTGGAGGAAAGGATCGCAACACTTTCTTTACCTTTTCAACATACTCAAATACCAAGTAGAGTTTTCCACGTTTTCGAAACGCTTCCCTAAAATGAAGGCAATCAAGGAAAGTCAGTATATTACCAATACTAACCACCTACAGTTACCAAGGTCTTTAAAAATCAAGTGAGCACATTACACATTACATTATTTCTAACTGTACAATGTAATGATAGTTGACGTAGTGAATTTATCATTTTAATACTACTGAACGGTTTCTTGTCTTATTCAAACAATCTTCAGTCGAAATAAAATTTACCTCAATTGTACAATATTTTCTTGCTTCAACATTCGAAGAACTTTAAGTTCACGTAATGTTGTTCTTTTCATATCTTCATTGTCTGAAAATTCGAAAAGATTTTTTTTTTCAATGATAATCCATGCTCTCATTCATACTATGGGCTAAAATGAATTAGAATGGTCTACTATCCTGTGTTTGAGTCTTTCTAACCTAATATGGACACCAACACATCTTTTCTGATATTTTATTATAAGGAGAGACTTTTATAAAGGAGAGAACAACTAACCTTCACCATCTTTGAATTTCTTTATCGCCACAATGTCGTTGGTCTCCTGTAAAAGATATTAAAAAATGTGTACAGCACTTAGCTCACCTTTATTATTTTTCCAACTATTTGAAAACCTTATTGTATGTAGATGTACATAAACCCATCCCCATGCCCTAAAATCTTTTGAAAAATGAAAAAATCGAGGATACCTAATCAGGTGACAAAACTTATGCTTAAATCCCATTATTTTAAGGTATCTAGACAGTTTTGAACTTCTAGCCTCGTTTGGTAACAAAATTTTCCAGCAAAATGGGAAAACGAAAGGTTGATCTTTTCGGAAATGTAAATTTATACTGACGTAGAAATTGGTAAAAGAAATTGAGGATGCAAGAGAAATGGCCTCTCTATGCTCAAATTTCATACCTTATGCCGACATTTCATAACTACGCCATAGGCACCTGGAATAACAAAAAGAAAGATTTATGTATAAATACAAACAACAAGCATCAAGGATACACCAAATTAAGCAGAAGATAAATGAAACAGGTAAATTTATGTGTGAGAGTAGATACTTGCATCTTAAAAGAAAGTTTGGTTTATTCTTACCTTCCCCTACAATACCAATGACTTCGTATTTATTCATTTTCTTTTTGTGTGTGGAAAGAAATACGATCCCTAACTTTCTTTACTGTAAAGTGTTCTCAAGTGATAGCCATTTTATCCTGTTGATCATATCAAACTTTCAATGTATCTATGGTTGCTATGTCAATTCATTCCTTCTTCTTCAAATGAAAAGTATTATTGATCACAGTTTTCAAGATCTTCTTTTTCTTTATTTTTCCATACTAAATGAAATAGAAATTAGAATATCAAAGTAAGTAAGATTTATCATCCCATGGATTCAATTGAAGAAATTAGATTTTATGCATTATTAAATTAAAACAAACTTTTTGTATTGAGATTGTGTGGAGAGATATGTTGAATTCGTTGAATAGAATCAAATTTCTAATTTCCTGGGATTGAGCTACATATCCTTAAAAACTCTCAGTTTATAAATAAATTTGAGCATTTTGAATTAGCATATACATGTTAAGATTAAAACATAATTGGAAATGAATAGAGAGCCTTATATAATTTTCTCAAAACTCTTCTCTCCAAAAAGTAAAAATTGGAAAAAAACTCACATATATTTCAATGACTGAACTCCTCTTGGAAAGAAATTGACAAGACAATTCAAATCAAACCAAAATAAACCAGCCGAGGCTGGAAGGTCAGCCAATAGAGCTTAGCTAAGTAGCTTTAATAAGTGGGTTAACAGATGTAAGAGATGTACAGAAACAGAGTAGACTAAAAATGTTGAATAATGTACAAAATGTGAAACACTTGATAACTTGATTTAAAATTATTCAAAACAAGCCTGAGAGCTCCTCCAAGCCCCCCCCCCACGAGAAGATCAAAGTATGGAGACAATATCCATATGTCAGATATTCAAAGTGTTATCTAGTAGAAATAAATAAGAAAATTGCCAAAACGTCAGAACCAAAATAAAGATATCCATCAAATATACATAGAAACTGTACTTTTTGTTTTACTTGATAAAACTCCAATAACACTTTAAACTAACAAGCTACAAACTTTAAGTCACAAAGCGCAAACTCCAGAAAAACACAATTTGCATCAAAATCTTGGTAAAACGTAGTTCATTTTTATACTTTAATGGGATAAATTTTCGCGGGGATTAAATTTCGCGGTTGAGCTCATCCGCGAAATTTTAAGATTTCGCGGGGATTAATTTTCGCGGATGAGGGATTTCCTGATTTTTCGCGGGGATTTAATTTCGCGGATTGGGGTACAAATTAAAGTTTTTGAAAAGGGTCAAAACATTGAAATAAAATTTTTCCAGGAAAATTAAGAATTTATTTTTCAAGTAATAAGAGGTTGTTTTGGAATAGGGCGAGGAGATATGTATTACAACTATTAAAAGTTGATAAAAATAGAAATTTCGCGGATTGCAAAAAAAATTCAATTTTTTCGCGGAAACTAATTTTCGCGGATGGGCCTTTTCCAAATTTCCAATGGGACTTATTTTCGCGGATAACACCCAAATCCGCGAAATCCGCGAAAATTAATCCCCGCGAAAATTTATCCCATTAAAGTAACATTTCAACAGGAACTGTATTTTGGTAGACTTGGTCAAATTACAGAAACCATTTGTCAGTTGTCTGCAAGGCCAATGAGGTACGTAAAAACTGACTGCTATTCAGTGAAAGCCAAAATTTGGCAAGGTCAGAAAAACATAATTTACATCCAGTCTTCGTAAATAAATTTTGTAGTTTAGTACCGTCAAGTTACACAACATGCACACAACCATCTTGAAGACTTTGCTGGTCGCAAATGATAATCGAAAGCAAAACTTAAAATTCATAACTATGCAGGGAAGCTCATTTTCCCCCTATTTTGCTTTAAACTCCCTTTTGAATGGTCTATGAATTTGGGCGATCGCTTTACCGCCTTGGCGGAATAAACACACGACCATAATAAATAAATTCAACAGGGCAACGGAGTAGCAATTAATTTCAACTGGGATTCCTCTCTTCTGTGCCAAGCACTGTAGTGTTTTTTAAACTTTAAAACAATGTTAAATGAAGACCAGATGGATCTGTTTGTTATGACTGTGCAAGTTGTGACAAGAGTGTGCATGTTGTGTAACTTGACGGTATAATTAATTAAATTCTAGAAACCATTTTTCATAACTTTCTGCAGTCCGCTTTCTGCAAGTCTGATAAGAGATATGTATAAACTGTTATCGCCATTCATTCCATTCCATCATTCAGTCAAAACGTGCGCCAAGGTTAAAAAATGTTAGAAAAACACTATCTGCGTCCGGAACTGCGTGAAAAATAGTTTGATCAATTTCAACAAGAACTGTATATATTAATATTAATATAATTGATCAAACTCCAAAGACCATTTGTCATAATTTTGCAAGTCCAATAATAGGAGATGTGATGTCATCATTTGGTTCCCGTCATCTGACCGCCCCTGATTTACGGTCAGCAGGTAGAGTTGGAGAGTCGGAAAGCTTTTCCGCTGCTTTGCTGGATTTCCACTGTCGACCTCTGCACGCTCTGTGTTTACAAGTTTTCAAATCGAAGTAGCGAGCCGCATGCTAATGGAGAGTAAACCGAAAACCAGTTTATCCACGGTTTCTCAATTTCTTAATTCAGATCAGTCCACACGGGTACGGATTCCCTTTCAACAAGATGTATATAGCTGCTTCTTGAAAGAAAAATATTTTCGACAAACTGACCCCACTTTTTAAAGTAGAAATGACGGGAACCAAACAATTTTTTGCGATTCGCCTTATCAAAACACGTCCAAGCAAACCAAGTCCAAAAAAGCACGATTGCATCCAGTCTCTATCAAATTTAGACAGTAGCTGTACTTTTGTAAACTTTATCAAATTCCAATAACATTATAACACCATCAATCCCACCTAGAGGCAAACAAGAAAAATATGTTTTTATTGCAAAAACTAATAAAAAGCAGCAATAAAAAGTATCAGAAAATTCAACATAAACAAAAACTTGAGCAAACGGCTTTAAACCTTCAAAAGGTGTAGAAAAAGAATCCCCTTGATGAAAATCATGTGTTTGATTTGCCGAGTTAAAAAAATAAATGACAGAAATTGAAGCTTGCAACAGATTTACACTGGAAATACTTTGGTACAACACTGACTTATCACATCTGACTTATCGCTTGAGCCGCCATCTTGAAACACCACATTATGATCTGTAAAAACAACGCACGCTAAAAGTACCCAAAAAGTTAACCCGATCGGAACAACACTGACTTATCACATCTGACTTATCGCTTGAGCCGCCATCTTGAAACACCACATTATGATCTGTAAAAACAACGCACGCTAAAAGTACCCAAAAAGTTAACCCGATCGGAAGAAAGTTTAAAAATCAAAGTGATTTCGGGAAATCGGATTTTTTTTTTGCCGTCTTATGATGATGATGGAAGAAATGAATTTTACGGATTTGAATGCTCAGCTTAGGCTGACCAAAAAGATAAAGTTTTTGAAGAATTTGGCATCTGGGATTAAATTTAGATTTTTTTCAGAAATTTTGTGACCTTGTGTGTCATATGTGGTATTTTCCAAGTACTTTTCCTTACCAGCGTTTTGGTCTGAAAAATTGAGTTTCAATGCAGTGGTTAAATGTCACCCGCCATGGTTGGGAACCGGGGGTACTTAGGCAAAATGGGTGCCGGGTATGTGCGAGCCATAAGGGTACCTTTTCTCATTCCTCAAAAGTCTCTCAAAGGGGTACAAATTCAAAAGTTAGTCTCTGAAAGGGTCCCAAAATCACGAAAATCAAAAATTTCTCTCTCAAAGGGTCACGATTTCCAAATATTTTGACCAAAATTTGGTGACAATCAGACCAAAATTTGGAAAAAATGGACCAAAATTTAGGAAAAAGTCTCTCGAAGGGTCCCAAAATCACCAAAATTTTGTCTCTCAAAGGGTCGATTTTCGATTTTCGGCTCGGACGTACCCGTCACCTCGCAAACCTAGTACCCCCCCCTGGGTTGGGAACTTAATTTTACCTTCGAAAACTGCTTGTTAGACTCTTTTGCAACAAATTGTGTTGATTTTGTACCGTCATTCTTCTACTTTTCATCATTTACCCTTAACATTTTTTTCTTCAAAAAATTGAGTTTGAAAACTGAATTTGAAATTGAGTTTTGCCACCGAATAATGGTGGTAAAAAAGTGCTTGAAAAATACCCTGTATGTGGTGCCAAAGGCCACCACAGAATGATACAAATCCAAAAATTGTGTGTTTAGATACAAAATCACTCAAAAAGCAGCATTCTGCAGCTCCAAAGAGCCTCAAACTGAAATCATTAGAATTCAAAAAAATTTCAAACTCATTTCAGACAATATCATGTATACCATTGAAATGCTCTCAAAAGACTATATAGAAGACTTTTAAATGGTTTTAATGGTTATAATTTAATGGTTATATATATTTTAGGCGAAAGTTCCACATTTCACCACATTTTGGTCTAAAATTGACCATAAATTGCATCTTCTGCGTGAATTATCTCGAGTTAGGTAATGAAATCGGCTATACCCGTTTGCAATTTTTTTGGCCCAATTCTTTTTTATATCTTTGCTGTGCAAAAAGAGTGGAGAAACTTGAGATTTCTGGAGTACGTCCAACCCCTTCTATATTGATTTCATCATAGAGATTCAGACCTCAGTTCAAATATACCGGGTGACCCACGAAAAAGTTCACACGTTTCCCGACATCTTGAGGCCGAACAAATGTCCCAAAGTGCTTGGAGTTTTGATATTTAGAAAGTAGATATCCTAACTTAAAATTTGAGCTATCACTTTTTAAATTTGACTAACTTGTTCTCTACTTATAAGCTTTTAAAGTCAAAATTCACTTTTCGGAAAGTGTAAAAAACACGTAAAAAAGAGGTATTAAATTTATGCAATCAATTAGAAAATCATTTACAAATTGACTTATTTAACGAGTTTTATGACATTAATAATTAATAAAAACACCTTTAAAAGTAATTTTTGTTTAAAACAAGACTAGTTTTTATAAAAATTGGCGCTTTTGTAGATTTTTCAGATTTTTTTCAAAAACTGTATATCAAAAACGTCTAAAAATACCAAATTTGATACCCCTTTTTTACGTGTTTTTTACACTTTCTGAAAAGTGAATTTTGACTTTAAAAGCTCATAAGTAGAGAACAAATTGGTCAAATTTAAAAAGTGATAGCTCAAATTTTAAGATAGGATATCTACTTTCTAAATATTTAAACTCCAAGCACTTTGGGACATTTATTCGGCCTCAAGAAGTCGAGAAACGTCTGAACTTTTTCGTGGGTCACCCGGTATGTTTAGGTGATCACAATAACAGTCTCTTGAATAACTACCGTGAGAGTGGGTAACTTGCATCAGTGGAGGCTAACATGCATAGCTCTCAAATGAATGACCTGGCTGGCCATTAAAATAAACTATATTCAGATCCGCTCATAGCTATACTCTACCATTTTTGTTTTGATTTAACTTTGTACTTTAATGACCAGCCAGGTCATTCATTTTAGGGCTATGCATGTTAGCCTCCACTGATGCAAGTTACCCGATCCACGGTAACTACTACAACATAAATTCTTTAAATGATAACTTCACCTATAATTGACAGCTCTGTTGACAAAAAGTACTGGCAGGGGGGAATTAATGTATGGTATGCTGTAGTAATTTGTTATTGCAACTTGTTTGGTAAAAAGTATGTGTAGTCTACTAAAACAGTAGCTCTAAAGCTCTAAAACAGCATCTAATAACATGAAAACCAGAATAGGATTCTTCAATGGGAATCAAAACTTTAAATTGCACTTACAAACATCAATATATCAGATCTAACAAAATTAATAACGGCACTGTCATCATTGACAATAAAACAAAGGATTTTCTGTCAAGAGTCTTGTAAACATTTCAACAACTTCCATCAGAATGATGCATCTGTCAATCATTTTCTCAAGCGAAGAATATGCGAAGTGATTCTAGCTTTACGATGGCTCCGTGGATCATCAGCGGATAGTATTCAATTATCATTATCCTTTTATTTTCATTCCTAGAACTTTTGCAAAAAAAGGAAAAATAGAAAAGTTGTATTTTTTACTGCTCTATTCACATTACTGAATTTGAAAGATCTTCTATGTGGCGTTTTTTTGCAAACTGCAAAAACCTGATTTTTATCCTGCTTTTATGGGACTTTAGCTTAAGTGCTTGCGTGCAGCATAGGGCATAAAGTCCAAATATGGGTGCGAGCGAAAAAATTGAGTTTTTATGTTTTAAATAATATTGTTGTTAGCAAATTGGTCTTGGGGCGCAGTTAGGTTTTCATTCAATAAAGCTACATTTTACACAAAAAAAACTTGTAAATTAGCAAGATTTCAAAGAAATTACCAAATAACTAGATTGTGCTAGGGAAGCGACCAAGAAAAATTTTAAGTAACTTAAAATGATTTTAGTAAAATTGGTCATGGACAGCAATTAAGGGAGCCATGCACAAAGTATAATTTTTAAGATTGGGGCGTTTTAAAAACCTCCTTTAGTGCCCCTTGCTCTTTAGCGCCCCCTTTAAAAAGCTCTGTTGGGTGGTCGTGGCCTCTTTTCCTGCTAGAACGCCACTGATTTCGAGTTTTTGAAAAAGAATGAGTAAATGGAAACATGATATTAGAGTAAAGAAATGTGGGAGCGAAGCGAGCAAAAGATTTTGCATGTTATTCTTGAAAATCAACTTTCGAAACATCTTTCAAAGGCCAGCGATAGTACCTTGAATGTTTTTTTATTTTTGATCAAATTTAATTGAGGAGATTTGAAGAGGAGATTTGAAGAAAATATTGGAGAAATTTGAGAAAAAGTAGGAGATTTGAGGAGAATTGAGGAGACATTTGAAATTTAAGGAGAATTGAGTAGATTTGAGGAGCTGTGGGAGCCCTGTATAACCTGCATTTGCGATATACTTTTCAATCACAGTATAATCATTGCATTTACAGAATATTGGTGTCTGAGTTTTTTAATTGTGGCATATTTAACTTTGATCATAGTATATGGGTATTTTAGGATTTTTTTCAATCACAGTTTACCTGCTTGCTATATAAAAATGGCGTATTAAAGTATTTGACGTTGTGGTATAGTGGTCATTGACCTTGGTTGCTGCACAGGCGACTGAGGTTTGATTCCCACTCGCAGCGGTTCATTTGGCAAGTGAATGAACCTTCTCCCAGTTCAACGCATTACTTTACAATAATACAATGCTGACAAGTTGACACTTTGTGTACATGTGTACATGTACATTGAAAAGTAATCACTGAGAGAAGTTTTTATAGAAATCTGCAACAAAAACAAAAGTGGTCTTCTACTGATTGTTTTCCAGCGCTCCTTCTCGTCAGCTGTTTATCAAATTTCCACCAATTTTTTCAAACGGCCCTTCTTTTTGGCACCCGTGGTCTTTCAGTGCCTTGCACGACGGGCGGCTGTAAAATCCCACCCTTCATATATTTGTTTCAATCCGTGATCCGTGGCTTAGGTTTTTTCTCATCTTCAATTTACTGAAGAAAGCGGGAATTTGATGCGAGAGTTAGATTATCAACAAAGTGCCGTAAAAAATCATTGAATAAAAGAAGAACTTGAAATCTTAAATATTTTCATTTTGAAGAATAGGTGCAAAAAGTGAAACATAGAAAAGTTTCATTTTTCATTGCATTAATCGAAATGGGGGATTTGGAAAATTTTCTATGTTTAGTTTTTTGCACAAACCCCTGTAACTATGGGCGAGCACCCTGTTGCTAAGATGTTGGCTTGAAATCAATAAATGAAACCACTCAAAACGAAAGTAAAATCGGTCCGTACTCGAAATCCCGTAATCTTGATATACAAGTTTAAAAAGTCTATACTGCCATGCTATGTGAGGGGAATTGGGTAGTCAGTCCAAGGTGCTGATGGGGCGCTCATTAAAAGCATCTATTGTATAGTTGCGAAAATAATAGGCCTCAAAGCCTCCTGCAACTAAACCAAATAGAAATAGAAATAGAAAAAAAGATCCAAACCAAGCTACAATTTTGATATATCTTTGTAATATTGTAGTTACATACCGTGAGATTGGATAACTTGCATCAGTGGAGGCTAACATGCATAGCCCTCAAATGAATGACCCGTCTGGTCATTAAAATACAAAGTTAAATCAGAAAAAAAATGGTAGAGTAGAGCCGCGAGCAGAGCTGAATATAGTTTATTTTAATGACCAGCCAGGTCATTCATTTGAAGGCTATGATGCATGTTAGCCTCCACTGATGCAAGTTACCCATTCTCACGGTATTTTTTACCATGATTTAGTTCGGGAAATTGCATAGATCCGCAACGTTGCGTAATTTCGCATTTTTTGCATTGTAATATTCCGCAACGCTGCGAAATTCCGAAGCTTTATCGCTGCATAATTTCACAGCCCTAGTAGTCTATGGACCAAAACAGGCATCGCAGGGCCTGGACCGGGGTCCCAAAATAATGTGCATTTTGAAGAACAACTCAAAGTAAACTTTTCACCCTGTAATTTCCTACCTAGCGATTATTCACAATCATTCTTGGAAGAAATGCTACTTTGTTCAAATATGCCAGATTTTGCCTAATTTTGCTTCTGTTTGCTAAAATTGGTTGTCATAGTTGGTGTTCATCTATGCAATTTGCCGAACTGGATTGCAGACCTTATAGACCTTTTGCGAGACAGGATACTAATTACTATAAGGACACGATCAATAATATGAGACCAATTTTGGCCTACTTGTGGACATTGATACCATGTGTTAAACTTTTATCAATTATTTGAACATAGTGAATATTGACAAATATCAGTGGATATGTTATCTTCAAAAATTGATAAATCTTTAACACTGTTGAGATCCTGTGTCACAATGATCAAATCAAGACAACTTATTAACACCTAAAGTGATGACAAAAAAATGATAAAAAATTAACAAGGTCTATTTTTGGAAATGATAAAAAATAGTCTAAAACTTTAATTTGACCTTGAAATTGAAAATCCTTTGGACAGACCAAAAATATGATAATTTTTTATCAAATTTGACAGGTTTCAGGCTCAAAAACAATGAAATGATAATTTTTTAACAGATTGAAGTTCAAAACTTGGTAATTTTTATCATAAATTTGTGGGAAACTGCCAAAATTTGGGTCGTTTATTTTTAACTCTTTGTTTTGATACATATCTCTTTAAACTATACGCAGAACTACAATTTCGAATAACTTGAACAAAAATAGATAAAAACTTAACCAAAACTAGTATGTACTTGTAAATATTACACTAATTAAGTAGTGTGTTAAAATATTATCAAAATTGACATAAATGGTTAAAAAATGACCAATTGTTTGCATATTAACAAAATCTTGAGTTTCAATGGAGCGAAATCAGAAAAAGATAGAATTCAAATGATAAAATGTTAACAGACAATATTTTAACAATATACTTTCTGTTATAGTTTTATTCGTCTTTGCCAATTAAAGATACTCAATTAAGACTTTCAAAATGCTCAAGAAGCTGATCTACAACCTAATTAAAAACACCCTAGAATAAATCAAACACTAATGTTAACAAAAATACTGATAAAATATTAACAAAATACTAAACAGAACTAACGTGAAACACCATAACAGCCAGTAACAGCGTTTTCTCCAAATCTAGAGTACTTACAAATTACGAATTTTCATACTCTATTATCCTGAAACGTTGCATGCGCATATCTTTAACTGGTCAGATTTAAAGATTGGTTATCTGTAAATACATTTCTGCAATTTAGTTTCACTAATTTAAGTTTTGGAACCCTGATTTGAAACCTAAAAATTGCCCCAAACTGACTTAAAACTTGATATCTTATATTTTTTCCTTGCTAAGATTAAGTTCAATTTTTGCCAAAATTGTTAAAAATTTATCATTTTTGTGTCCAAAATGCATGCAACAATCGTTATTTCTATCTGATAGATTCACTTTCTCATGAAATTGTCTAAAATCTAATTTACTAGGTTCCAAGGGCAGCAAACCATTTTCGTAATTTTCTGAGTGTATATGTACCATTTTAATATATGGCTAAATTAAACATAGTAATAAATTATTTTTCATTTGGGGGATTTCAGACTTTTTAGACTTTCATTGAATTGATAAAAAGTAAACAATGTTAATTTTTTATCATATCTTTGTCAAAAATGAAGTTTTTAATATTTTGAAAAAATATATTTAAAGAACGTAGTAATATCTAACTTCTGTTAAATTTTCAACCCATGACAATTAAAATTCAGAAACTTATTAACAAAACAAATTTTTGGACAATTTTATGATGTCCTCAATGGTGTCTCATATTATTGATCGTGTCCCTACAGTAAGAGGGTTTCAGCTTTTCATTGTTAAAATTTGTTTTTAGCTATCATTTCCAGCTCATTAGCGATAGGCTAAAGTTTAACAGTCATCGGGCTGATTTTCAGACAGCGCCAGCAAAACTCCTCACGCCCCGCCACACGGAAGACTAGATTTAATCCACCATTTTTGGCGCGATTTTGGTGCTTCCGAAAATTACTTCTTGCTGGCGTGGTGTAAGGAGGCGATTCATAGAAAAGGTGGTTTTTTTGTGGTTTGAAAATGGAATAACTTTGGAACTACTTAACCAATTTTAACAAATGACCCCTCATTTTTCTCACAAAGGTAACGACTTTCAAATAAAATTAGTTTGGTTTTCAAAATTTGAGGGGAAAATTTTGGCCTCTGACCACCCTAAAATTAAGAAAAGATACTCAGGATTATTTGACATTTTCTTGTACAGCAGCCTTGATAAAAAAACTGTGGTGTGACAACTAACACTGACCATTGTCATGACAAGAAATAATTTTTTACAAAAAGATATTGAAGATAGACGACACAAAAATGTTAGACAATCAACCAGCAAGCTGTAAAAAAATGTTTTACATAAGCAGAATAAATAAAGAAAGCAGAAGCAAAAAAGGTTTTCAACGTTACTAAGATCGATCCAACCGATATTACAAATCCTAATCAAAGCACGTATCACAAAGCACGATTTTCTTTGTGACTGCTCGTGCAACTCCTCGGTACTTTGACACCATTTTGCATTTCCCGCGCTTGGCGTTCGCGTCGCCGGGATGGATTGTTGTTGTCGAAATCGGGGAAAATCGGAAGAATTTAAGCGTGAAGAACGAAGAACGAGTTACCGGCCTGGGGATAGGTCATCTGGATGACCTTTTAGGCGTGAATAGAAGGGACATACCGCTGGAGTTCGAAAAATGGACCCGATCAGAAACACGAAACCAAATTTTGTCAAAACTATCAGCAGACAAAATTTGGTCCTGGCCATACAAATCTTGACAAAGTTTTAGGAAGTTGATATTTATTAATTATACAAAGAGAAGATAAAAACATGTTTTAAAGCGCGGGGCCTTCATATTCTCTTTGATTTTTTTAATAACTATTCCTGCACATTTAGGTATTCGATGAGCGAATCCCTTGATTGTACGCTCACGGTAATAAAAAGTCATCTGTTCTATATATAACGTCTTTTGTGCCGGAGTTCTAGGCAGAAAAATTACAGGTTTAACTGTAGCATAAATACAAAGAAAGTAGTTTAGTTTATTAAAGCAAGTTAACCAAAGGATACATTGCAACGAATGAAATACTTACGCCTTGCTTTCACATGGTCCGCCATAAACAGAAGAAGACTCAAAACGATGAAAAAAGTTGCAGAAAAAGCCATTGAAAATGCCATTCTCTTCATTCGTCCTCACGCTGTCAGCCTTGTTAGCAAATTACGTTTTCAAAATGCATAAGGTGTACACTATCAAACAAGGCTAGTTAAAGTACTTGTAAACACATGTATTTTTATGACCCCCGTCATATTCTATAATTACCCATAAATCATTATATTATCAAAGAAGATCAGGAGGTAATGAAACGGTGAATCAATTAGATCACTTGAGAATTTAACAGTGAAAAGCTTTAGATTTATTTAATGACTTATGTCCCTCAAAAGGCGGTATTATATTAATCACTTATTTACAAACAGTTATTTGTTTGTTGAGCCTATGAAGATCGCCATAACACTTTTTTCTTATTGTGTGTTTATGAATTAATAAGCACTTGAACAAGCAATGGGAATGTTTTTGTTCCATGTGACCTGGCCTTAAAACACTGAAAACGAGAACGGCATTCTAACAAATCTAAATTTTAGCTTCAAAATGTTTTTTTTTTCTTAATATTAATATTTAAATTTTCAATTCAAGGTTCTATTTCTACAAAAAAATAATTTTAGGAACTAAAACAAAACACAACGACCAAGCAGTCCTGCTATTTTACATTGTGGTCTTCGACGTTTTCACTTCAATAATTTTCAACCTCGAACATTTCAGCTAGAGGTGTGGCTTTGTCCGGTAGCTTATTCAAAACACTATCCAAATAGAACATGGTAAATTGTGTTTCTCTTACCTCGTCTTTAGTGATTGGTCTGGTTCAGCTACGAAAAATCTCAAAAGTCAGCCGCCATCCTAACCAGGTATTTACTTCCATTAGTATATCGAACAAAAACAAAATCAAATCGTTTTACTTCGTACTCAATGAAAGTGAACCAAAAAGGTCAAAAGCAGATCGTTAGCAAAAAGAAGACCTTTTTGTGACATTGCCATAGCACAGTCCAACCAAAAAACCATCGATAAAGCAACATTAAAACGACATTTTCATCACCTTTGATTCATTGGATTATCTGGAGATTTTTGCCATTCTTTTCTTAACATTTGTTTCAACTGCGAAAGTCTCATGTTCGAATATTCAGCCTTCAATCTAGGTAATTCTCTTTCCTCAAATTCTAAATATGCAGCTTTCATACGTTTTTCTGGATGTCGGTCAACTGCATCTTTGTCACTGATACTGAGTACACCAATAGCATCATTCATACTACGCGCTTCAACCGCTCCTAAGATTAGAAGAACCATAATAGTAAAGTAAAAGTAAGTAGCAAACGAAGGCTCCCTTTTCATAAAGCTGTCTATCAGAGGGTAGGAAAGGGCGCCAATCCTTTCCTTGGAGTGCCCAATTAACTTTGACCGTTAATTGCTTAGCGTCAAGCAAAGCGTTTGTTTATTAACAATGATACTTTGCCGGTTTCTCAAAGTAGCACTCTTGTTTCTCTAAGATTTTATACTTTTTTCTCTTCCAAAAAAGACAAAAAATAGAAAGATTTTCTAATTTCAACCCTGAAAATTGTCCAGAATAACCAAAAGTCGACCCTGTCAGATACACATCCGAAAAATTAGTAAATTTGGGACCCTGTAAGATATCTTCAGAGTCTAAAAAAAGGGACCCTGCTCAGCAACATGTCCCCGCACCCAATTCCCCCAGGGTGTGACATCATTTTGAAAGTATCATTTTTTATCGAAGTGTTGTTCAAAACATGAATGCCCTTATTTCTAACTCTGTACTTTATATTCCTATTGCTTGATCCTTGTGAGAGTTCAAGACTAATCCGAAAGATTTTTTTTCGCAAAAATTTACCTTCAGCAGCTAACATTTGGGCCATCTTGATGTTAGGGTTTTCCTCTTCCATTTCGGGGTTTTCACTCAGTTTTTTTTGTTCCTTTTCTTTTTCTTGTGCCAACAATTCTTGTTGTCGTTTCTCCTTTTCCTTGACCTTGTCAATTTCAGATTGAGTCACCTTTTTGGTTGCACCTATTATTTGAAAAATACGTAGATCACGATTCCTAACCGCCCCTGCTACCTCCATAACATGTTACACCGTTTTACAGGAATCTACGTTTCTTGTTTCTTTCAAGTGTGATCAGCATTGTTTCATTTCAATTATGAAATTGTTTAAGAATGGCATTAATTTAAAAAATGACAATAATTTTAAAAATACTACATGTTTTTTTTACAAGCAAGTGTCTATCCCTATATCAGGCTCGCATTATGCTTAGCGGCATTCTATTGTTCTCAAACAATAATAGAGTCATTGTTTAGGTACCAAAAACTGAGTCTGCATATGCCTATAAACGTTATGCTTATAAAAGAAAAAAACATGTATTATTCAGCTAAAGATACAAAATCGAAATAAAAAAGGAAAGTTACAACTCGTGAAGGCTCATATCAAATTCCTATCAAATATTTACTTTGAATCACAAACATAGTATGAATTGGACTGTTCCATTTTAAAAACCATACAGGGGTTGGAAAATGGCAAAATTTGGAAAAAAAACCATGGAAATATTCTTCTCATACATTAAGGTGAGGGTGGACTAAAATCAGTGTTTTACCCCCTGGAAATTTTAAAACAACTTTTTACCTCCTTTGAAAAATGAAAAACACCCTCTGGAAATTTTTCTCGGGTTACTCTCTGGAAATGTTCGTCCAGCCCCCTGCCTGTATGGATATAAAATCAAATGGCCCATTGAAGGGGAAAGAAAATTGAGACTGACCTGAAGGAATCTTTTTACTGGTACCACCCAACTTGGACTCTTCAGCTTCCAAAAGCTTTTTGGCTTCTTCCCTTCTTTTCAAAGCATCTTGCTTTTTTTGCTCTGCATTGTCCTGTATTATAAAAGATGTTATGATAAAAACAACCTACCGGGGATGCCAGTTACCACCCTCTACTATATGGATGGTCCCAATGGCAATGACCTCTGGAAACTTATCTCTAAGATACTAATTTTTAAATTTTCCTCAGACAATGTTATTTACATACAAGAATATGGGTTCAATATTTTACTAAGGACTTGAAAAAGGTACTTTGATGTTTGATTGATGTTTCTGTGTTCAGTAATCGTTGATTCTTGAGATCAATCAAATAGTCTGCAACATTAAGAGGCCAGAAACTAAGTTCCACCATACCTTTCGTTCTTTTTTACGACCGTCCAATTTATTATCATCCTTCCAATATGCATCATCAACAGCCTTTTGCTTTTTGGTTTGCTCTTCTCTTTTCTCGTTTGCTTTTCGTTCACGAGCTTCAACAGCTTTAGAATTTTGACCCCAGGATGAATTTTTCTTTGGCATAGTTTGGTGTGCAAGAGATGTCCTATAATAAAATGAAAGATAATTAATAAAGTAAAATAGCACATGAAGAGGAAAAAATTAGCAGCAACAAGATTGAGCACATGATGTCACTTGCGCGGTAAATTCTTCTTTTCATTTTCAAAGCATGGCTCTAAACCTGCTTAAGACAAAATATGCAGAACAACCTTTATATTGGACTTTGTACCTAATGCTGAGCTTTCAATTTTACCCAGGGGGGTCTATGTACAAAAAAGCGGGTGGGCAGGTGTTTTGAAAAAAATTTTGCTGTTTGGTATTTGTGTAATATACAGAGGGGGTGTTAGGGTCAAAATTCAGATTTGCTGCTTGGTATTTTTGTACTATACAGGGGTTGTTAGGGTCTAAATTCGTATTACCTTTAAAAGGAAGAAATTTTGGTGGGAATTTAATTTGGCGGATGGCTGAAAAAGTTTTTTCAGAGGGAATTTAATTTGGCGGATACTCTTAGGTTCCAAATAAACGGGCCCCCCCGCTTGTTAATTTTTCGAAAATTTTCCAACCCCCCCAGACCTTATTAGGACCCCCCCGTTTATTAATCTCTAAGAATATTTTCAGCTGTCAAAGAGAAGGCCCCTTACTTTGCTCTAAATAGCCTGATTTTAGCCTATTTTTACCTTATTTTTGGGTTTCAGAAGTACAATTTCCAACCCCCCCGGCAATTAGGTCGCCCCCGTTTATTAAAATCTAGAAAATTTTCCAACCCCCCCCCCGTTTATTCGAACCCCCCCCCCCCCCCCCGTTTATTTGGAACCTAAGAGTAGCTGGATAAATTAAATTTGACGGGAATTTAATTTGGCGGTTGCAGGATATTTTTGGCCAAAAAGGTTATTAAATAAGCAAAAAAACCTGTTTTAAGGCTTGAAATAGCATGAATTTTGGGGAATGCGTGAAATAAATTAAATTTGGCGGGAATTTAATTTGGCGGATGGAGGAAAAAATAAATTTTGGCGGGAACTTAATTTGGCGGATTTTGGCTAAATCTGCCAAATCCACCAAATTTTCTTAGCATCTGTGTAATATACATGGGGTTTTAGGGTCAAACTTCAAATTGTCTGTTTACTATTTGTGTACCATTCTGCAGTTTGGGACAAAAATCAAGTACTACCAGTACTGTTTACTATTATACTATATACTAGGATGCTAGATATATTTGGCCAAAATTTTGTACTCTGTCAGATTCATTTAGGACGTTTTAAGATATTTTTAGAACAGAAATAAAGATGGAGCAATGTAAGACTTTGAGTTACCAGGTGCGAAGAAAAAGCAATTTGTTTACATAAACTCCGAGCAAACTGTAAAACATTGTTTTTCAAACATTGAGACGTTTTACAATTGAAATCTATGTTAGACGGTTTGCAGGGTCAAAAATTGTATCCTTTCAACACAAAAATCCTAAAAAATGTTTGGAACAATGTTTGAGCAATTTCATTATTTCTTCAAACAAATGAAGTCGTTCTATTGCCGTTTTTTATCCCAAATCGAAAGTTGGTTTTCAAAAGAAGACATTACATTACTAAAAACGATGATTGAAGAGTGGGGGAGTGAGCGCAAATCATCAAACACACAAAACTCAAATGATTGAAAAAACTGAATTTTTTTGCATGTAAACCAGGCTTTAGTATAAAAACAATCTCTTTTAGTCATCAAAAGACTTAAGATGATATAAAGAATCCCCAAAAGTCATTACACATAAAATAATTGCTTTATCAAGATTTCTAAACCATTCAAAATAGAAGCACAAAAATCTGTGCTAGTTCTCCCCTGGCGACCAGAGTCATTAGTGAAGCTATTGTCTTGATCTTTGACTATTTTCAGTCCAGGCTTTCTTCTCTTTTTTTATTATTACGTGTACAGCATTTTTAATCATTGTATGTATTGGGTTTGTTTTCGATTACAGGAATTGAGACATAGTATCCTCATGTCCTTGAAGAAGGACAAGAAACATCTGTTGGCAACAGGAAACAGTATACCAAACATTGATGCAAATCTTGGACCTATCAAGTTACACCTACAATCCAAATGGGAAAATAGGTCTAACGTGGCACATCACAGTTAGAGATACAAGCAAGAGTCAAAAGTTACCATCTTTCGTAGCACCAAAGATAGACATCAGGATCGTTATTAATAACACGTTAACTGCTGAGCCCCTTTTAATAAACGAAAATTGACCTCTTGGAATTTCAAACAATGCCTCTTAACACTGCTATAAATCAAACAGTGTATCCAGTAGATCTATTGTGGGATGTACGATGGAAATCATCATAAACCATTTTTACCGCCGTAAAATGTGATAACACCCATAATTTCTATATTCTGCTACAGCCCTGGCAATTCAGCTTTTTTTGCTGCGGCAAAATGCTCTTTATCAAATTTGCCTCGGCAAAACAGCATTTTGCCGCGGCATTTTTTTGTTTATTGAATTTTGACTTGGGAAACTCCTATACAGCCTATGTCATCCAAAGTACTAGACGTCTCCTATATGATCAGAAAACAAAGACCTTAAACGATTTGGCACTTTTGAAGTTTCTTTGATTTTATTAACATTGTCAGAAAATTTACCGCGGCAAAACTTTGCCACGGCAAACAAGGAATAATCAAATTTACGGCAGCTTTTACCGCGGCATTTGCCTCGTGCCGCGGCCAATTGGCAGGACTGTGCTATTATTATTTTGTTTCTTACGTTTTAGATTTTAGATAATAAGGATTATAGTAGAAAATAAGGTTTCTTACTATCATTTTTAAGTTTAATACTTTTAATGGGTATCTTCAGAGAAAAAATTTGTAAGAGAATAAAAGAATAAAAATACTAAAAACAACTTGTTCAAACTTCAAATTATAGAAAACTGGGGGTAATTACTGAGGCCCCCCCAGCGGTTTGCGTGATGGTGTGATTGGGACTTTTTTCTTGCGTGATGGTGTGATTAGAGATTCTTTTTGGCGTGATGGCGTGATCAAGATTTTGGCGTGATGCGTGATAGGGCAAAAATTTGAGGCGTGATGCGTGATTTGGGCAATTTTTTGCTACTTTTTTGCGTGATGACAAATTTTAGCGATTTTCGTGATGCGTGATGGAGAAAATTTTTTTGCGTGATGGCGTGATTAGGGGTGCCGCTGGGGGGGCCTCATTACGGAACAATTTTGACTATTTCTGAGAAAATTAATGCTACATATCATGTAATTTCTTTCTATATATTCTCTGCCAAAGTAAGTGTAATCAAATAGCCCTAATACACCGTTTAACAGTGTCGACTGCGCACGCGTATGAACAATTTTCCATTGTTTTGATTTTGGCAACCACGGGAAACTTCACTCTCCCCCGTAAAAAATGGTAGGTAAACATCCAGTTCTCATAAGAAAACCCAGCAGAGAAATGGTAGGTAAAGAACTCCTTTTAATCGTAACTTCTTTTCCTCTAGATGAATTTTTGTGAAATTTTCAGGAGAGATACATAAAATTGTCATTAATATCATGTTCAAATATCTAAAACATTCTCTTTAAAGGAAAGAAAAAAAATGGCAATGTTTACATTTCTCTAACCTTCCACAGTACTAAAGTGAGCATTTTTACCTACCACCTCTACGGTGGAGATGGCGAGACTGTTAAACGGTGTATTGTTTTTACCTGAGTATCAACTACTGATAATGATCCCATGGATGATGGATGAGTATTGAATATTTGTACAAACGAAGACTGTTATGTCTTATGCACAAAATATTTTAAGGAAATATTGATTCAGAACTATCAAATATGTTTTGTATTTTGAACTCAAAATCTACTCCTCAACGGAGGGACAATCAAGTAAAAATTGCTAAACAATTCAAAACAACAAATCAAAATACTTTTGTTGTTAGAGCTTCCAAGATATGGAATGCAATGCCCAATGAACTTACCAATGTATCAAAATTTGACATCTTTAGGAATAAATTGAAAAATTTTAAAGATAAGATCAATAAATTTTCTTTTACATGTAATTCATACAATATTAGAGATGACTATATATTTATTTAGTTAATCTTTATCAAACAACTTTATACACATCATTTCCCATGAACTTTGCGTTTCATTAAATTCTTTGATTATGAAACATAAACTTTGAAGTCCTATCTTAGCTATATACTTGGTAAACAAAACAACTCGTTTGCTTAATTTCCCTATCTCACTTTGATGACCTAGATTTTAAATTGTTTTTTATTTTTTAGATACATAGCTTTTAATTTTATATTGCACATGCGTAGGTTTTTATGACTCATAGGTTACATTAGGTTAGCTCAAGTCTAGTTCTAATTAACTCCTATAACAAAACTAAATCTCACTAAAGCCACATAAGCTTATCAAGCTTTTACTTTTTTTCTCTGGTTAAATATCCTTCAGAAATCTCTGCACTAATAATTCTTTCATCTCTATTTACAGCATATACATAATTTTAATGATTTGCAACAAACGCAAGATTCTAAGGCATTTCCATTCATTTGTATCCTTCAATTATTGACAGTGTCTCATTTTTGCCCCATACTTTTCCTAAATTTTCCATCATCTTGGGGTAAAAATGGGACACTTCTGACAGTGAAATTGTGGAGGCGATTTTTAGACTGATTCCTATATATTTGCAAATAAACTCTTGGTGTTTTGACACATTTTGAACTATTATTATGGGCACCAAAATTTAAAAAATCATTGTTGAAGTATTTTAGTTTGAAATGACTGTTTAAGAACAGTTTTCTCTGTTCCATATTTATCTCAACATTCAAATTCTTGTGCAGGGCATTGTGGGACACCTTTACCTTGGAAAACAGCTATGATAGTGTGGTTTTTTTATTCAAAAGTATATTATTTTGGTGTAAAAAAAACAAATAAAACAATTTCAATAAAGTTATTGCTGTTCCTGTCTGTTCCTGTACCTATGTTTTGAAATATCGCTTCTAAAATTATGAAAATTGTTTTTCATGAAACAATGTGATTTATGCAAGGTGTTAGATTGGGCTCTTCCAGAAAAAATCTGTTCATGGGGGGTGGAGGATGAATTGTCCAGGGGTATTGAAAAAATACCAAAAAATTCCAATCTCCAGGGGGTAAATTCCAATGTCCAGGGGTAATTTTTTGTGTCCATGGGGTTGATTTGATGTTTGTCCAGGGGTATAACCTGTGTCCAGGGGGTTAAAAATCAAAATGTCCAGGGGTAATTCATGAAGAAAATAATATAATATCCTCCACCACCCATGAACGGATTTTTTCTGGAAGAGCCCATTCAAACTTTACATTAGATCAACTTTAACAGTTCTTCAGTTTCCAGGGTCATGAGTTTCATTGTAAAGTTTGACTTTCAGAGAGGGTTTTGTGGCCTCAGCTTTTTTTCGACTACCATCAAATTTTTTAGACGTTTTACTATAGTCATATGTTGAATAATTAAAAACCCCAGACAAAACAATAACACATTAGGCAATCATTGTTCAGGGCCAGTGCTATTTTTTGTTTATATGTGTTTGTTTGTTCTGCACTCATAAGAGCTAGAAAAAAAACGTTGAAATCGAACAATTTGCTTTTTCCAGATTTTTTTGCTTTTCTGCACCAGAAAATCAGCGGAAAATATGATTCGGCCAGGTGGCATGCACAGAACAATAGTTAGATAGCCACCTTAAGGGGGTAGTCATACTAGATTTTGAAAATTGGTGAAAAATTTATCAATTTCGGGATTTAGGGCTTTTTAGGATCCTTTATCCTTCCTGAACATACCCTGAAAATTTCAAGGCCGTAGCATAAATATCTGCCGATATATTGGGTTTCTTATGAGCCCTGATATACAATTTTCTCCTTAGCAACGGGAAATCGCATCCGTTGCTAGGGCCTCATTTCCGTATGGCTGCTCTAAACATAGCATCATGACATACCAAATGAAAGCTCTTTTTACGCCCTTTTTGGGCGTCTAAGTCAATACCGCCTTTTTTCCCCAGGATTTCTTAATATGACGTAATTAAAGATGGTAACCAAAGAAGTGGTATTTTCAAAAACATTCACATTTTGGAGGCAGTCAGCTGTGTTTTTGACATGGAAACTAAGCTTATGTATTGTTTTGGATTGAATTATGATATTATTGAATGTTTCATTTCATTTCTCACATCTGGGAAAGCTTTGGAAGCCTATATTTTGGGTGAAAGCAACAATTTGATTCTGCGAACTGATGTTTTCGAACAGTAAAACTTGTACATCGAAAAAAACTTTTCAAAGTGATGGACTATAGACTTTGAATAAAGTTTGAAGCAAGGAACCAAACACATTCAATGATGTATCCATTATGAGTCTTAAATCCAGTGGAAATCTAGTCTTTGATGAATCATGGCACTCATGGCGCCAGAGGCGATCCTGGAAAATTGAGTAAAACTATGCATGATTGACGTTCAACCTGAAGACACGTTTCCCTAAGATCAACACTGAAATTCAACTGTAAATGATATAAACAGATTTGAGAGAGCACAAGGATGATATATTTTGTTGGCAATATGTTTTTTGATGAGAAAATGCACTTTTATTGACTTAAAGCCATGTTTACGCGTTGTACGCAGAGTTGACGCAAAATACTTGGAGATTCCCGGAGCACGTGGAAGGCCATTTTTTCAAAAAACTTGGACTATTTTAGTATTTCCAGTACCTTTTCAACATTAAAAGTTATGTGTCAATCCATTTTGGTCAACCACAGTAAAAATTTTGTAAAACGGTCTATGTATCGCAGAAAAATTGAGAAAAACCTCTATTTTCAACTTTCTGCGCCGTTTTCTCAAAACATGTTTTAGGGGGTTTTCGCGCACCTTGTCAGCCTTTTCTCAGGACTGAAAAAAGCTATTGACTTGAAATTTTCAGGGTAGTTTTCCATTATGGTAAGCCTCAGGATGAATGAAGCAGTTTTTCAAAAAAATCATTTTTTGACTTTTAAACTGAAAAAGTACAAATTTTAGGTTCCAGACCCCCTGGCTTGAAATTTTGAAAAAATTTTCCACTCATTCTGGAGACTTTCATAATATTAACCTTCACCAGAAAAAAATTTTTGAATAGCTTTCTTAGCTTTTCCTAAAAAGGTGACACAATATTTTTATAGCTTTTACCCCCTGGACGATATTACCCCCGTCTTTGCTATTTTTAGAATTTTTCATATCCTTTATAGTTGTGCTACAATTGTGGAAAGTTTCATTGAAAAATATTTACTACTTCACAAGATATAACAAAAAGTTTAAAAAATGACATTTCAAATTTCTCATATGACTACCCCCTAATGCATAATTATTATACGTGTGTACTAATTTTTTCTCATCATTGTTCTGATGCTGGAGATTTTAATTATTCAACATGACATGCTATGAGTGCAAAAGAAGGTCTATACAGAAGGGATTTAGAAAATAACATAAAATTTTAAACAAGCAAAAGTTTCTATGATCTTGGTCAACCCATATGTTGACCTTGTAGATAATTCTACTTTTATCCTAGCCTTGGTAGTTAAAATTTCTCCGGGAAATCCCTGTTGTCTCAAATACAAAAACTTCCAGAGTTTTCCGGAGCAGCTACAAAACACTATAATTACTTCAGTATACTTCAGTTTGATTTGATGATATTCATCTGTCCAGCTCGTTGAGCCCAACACGTATAATTTGATCGAAAAGAGCATTTGATTCAGCCAATCTTGTTTGTCGCGACGTAGTGTGAGGTTCACAAATAAATTTGCGAAAGCTACTTGGTTCGATTGTTCGTAGTTGGCATTTTCGACCATGACGGCTTGTAGTTGAAGACGAGACACCACCTTTTACAGTGCCATCTCCTTCAGTGTGGCTGAAATTTGGTACTATACCCTCTAGTATCGACCAAATATAAATAATTCTGTATCTCCCCCTCCTCCTTTGTAGAGAATACATTTTCAACATTTTCAATTGTTCCCAATAATCGAAAGCACTAAGGCCTTTGATTTTATTGAATTTTATTGAAGTTCTTTTGTACGGATTCAATCTGTTCAATTTGGTGGATGCTGTTTGGTGAACAAAGCTGAGAACAGTAGTCGAGGCGAGGGAGAACTAAGGATTTCCATAACGTTATCGTAACATCACTGCTTCTGTTGTTGAATGTTCTCAAAATCCAACTAGAAATGTCCTTAGCTTTTGCTATCATTTTATTGATGTGATCAGTAAATGAGCAGTCACTACTCATCCACACTCCAAGATCTTTGACAGAGTTTTCGTTTTCAATTACAGTTTTGTTGTTAGTGAAATAGGTTGATAAACTTTTTGATTCAGTATCTTTGAAACCCTAACCCTAACCCGTATTTCAAAAGTTCGAATTTACAACTATTTTAGTTTCATGTTATTGTTCTCAGTCCAATCATAAACTATGTTGAGATCATGTTGCAACTTGAACGTGTCAATTATTCCTTGGATTTCTTTTTAAGCATCCTAGTATCGTCAGCAAAGCTTGCAAGGATTGAATACCTGATATTATCATCAATATCAGAAATCATCAGAAGAAACAAAATTGGCCCAAGTACTGTTCCTTGAGGTACTCCTGATATGACAGGGGCACTTTCGGATTTGAAGCCATTTACAACAACAGATTGTTTTCTGCCTTTCAAAAACGATTCAATCCATCGCAATAGCTTTCCTTTGATCCCGAGCTGAGACAATTTGTGTAACAAAATTGCATGATCAACTTTGTCGAATGCCTTACTGAAGTCCAAATAAATTGTGTCAACATTTTAATACCTCTCTCAAGGTATGATAGTATTGTATCATAATGTTCAAGGAGTTGACTCAAACAAGATCTACCTTGTCGAAAGCCATGTTGGGAGTCATTAAAAATGTTATTCTCTTCTAGATAATTAACAATGTTTTTTCGCACAATCTTTTCAAAGGTTTTCATTATGTGCGAGGTTAGTGACACTGGCCGATAATTTTGGGCTTCACCTTGGTCCCCACCTTTGTAAATAGGAATGATATGACTGTCTTTGAAGAGATGTGGTGTTTCCCCGTTATCAAAACACTCTCTCCAGATTGAACAAAAAGGAGTTGCTAGTTCTTGACTACAATTTTTGAGAAAGATAGCAGAAAAACCATCAGGTCCTGGTGCTGCATTTTTGGATATTGTTCCAATCTCCTCAACAAAGTCCTCTTTTGTAAAATCAATATCAGTCAAAACAAAATCACTGTCTTTATCATTATATTTTGCGTTTTCGAGTGGTGTACTGAAGACTGATAGGTACTGTTTTTGAAGAATGTCTGCCATTTTTTTACTGTCAGACACATAATTGTTTGTTGTTTTATCTATTAAAAGGACCAATTCTAGCTTTGGTCTTACTATATCTTTTAGCATAAGAAAAGAAATATTTTGGATTTAGTTTGATCGCCTCACAAGCTTTCTTTTCTGCAGTTGTAGTACTCTTCCTGTATGAGGTTTGTAATTGTCAACAAGTTGGGTTTTGATTTTTTTAATCTGAAAACAGTTTCTTGCCGAGATGAATCTTTTTTCTAGCTTAGAACGCCTCCTCATTAGAATCCTCCTTTCTCTCAGAATTATTTTATTTTTGTTCGTTTTGTAAGGTTTCCTAATTGGAACAAATTTTTCTACGATTTTTTCGCATATTTTTAACAGTTTTTCAAATTTTTCTACAGATTTTAATTCATAAAATTCATTGTCCCAGTCAATTTGAGACAGTTCATTTTTTACAGATTCCCAGGCAATTTCTTCGTGATAGAAATTGAATTTTTCAAATGATGAGTTACTTGGAATTCTGTTGTTTGTTTCAGTTACTGCTTCTATAGTTTTATGAATTTTAATATTTACAGATGAATGGTGCGTTATGTTTGGGTTCGTTGGGATGCATGAGTAGCTATGTACTAATTCATGGTTGTTTGTCCATACTAAGTCAAGTATATTGCCATCTTTGTGTGTTTCCTTAAGGATACACTGTTGTAACGTAAATTCATTTGCAAGTTCACTTAACAGATATAAACATTGCTTCTCATCACTAGAAGCTCCTTTTGTAGAACTCCCACAAGGCCAGGATGCATGTGGAAGGTTAAAATCTCCTAGCAAGAATATGTCTGGTAAGGTATTTTCCGCAAAAGTATTGAAAGTATCTCTCATCTTTTTTAATATTTCAGAAAATTCTATCGAGGTTGATGAATGACCGTGAGATGAGTCATCTGGTTGTCGATAAATAACAGATATCAATATGTTTAATTTCTTGGAGTGAACAATTAGCAGTTCATTCACACCGTTTGAATACTGCAACACTGGTTTAAAGGTTGAACTGATGTCATTTCTAATGTAAAGTGCTACTCCTCCACTGTGTCCACCATATTTCTTTTTGGTTCGTGATCTATCAGCTCTAATTATGAAGTAGTCGTTAATTTCAACTTCTGCATCCTTGTGATCAGCAAGCCACGTCTCAGTTAGAGCGATGAAAAGTGAATTTTTCTTATGTAAAATATCACTTACAAATGGAACAAACGATTGGACAGTTAATGGTTTTAGTCCTTGAATGTGGAGTAGCTTGAATGATTCTAAGCTTGCATCATATGCTGGTTGTGCATGTGGTGTTGAAAGATTGGTTGAGTTGACCATTGGTTGAAATTCGGGACTTGATTCATAAGCCTTGGTGGTGGTTGAGGTTGATTTTTGTTCATCTCTGCAAACTTTTTGTCCATTGTCTGTAAAATCTCGTCTTTCAGATTTTGGATGAGTATTAGAAAATCCCTCTCCTTATCACTGGCATCAGGAATTTCGCCAGGGTCTCTCAAATTTGTATCCTTCCTGTATTTTAACGAATTCTCAGTTAGTGTTCCCTTGACATGTACAAATTTGCACGATTTGTCAAGACATTTATTGTATTTGATAGAGTTGTAACACATCCTTGGGTGGAAAAATTTACAGTTTTTTCCTTCATTACATCCCCTTGGTTTTTTATTTCCATGTCTCAAAAGTTTTTTACAAGCTTGGGGGTGCTTGTACTGACATTTTTTACCTTTTATACCAAACTGACAGTCCCCTCTCAAATAATATTTGCACATTACCGTATTACTTTGAATAAACGCCCGGGGCGTTTATTTAATTCTTTCGATTTTAGGAGGGGCGTTTATTCGAGGGGGCGTTTAAAAGAAGGGGGCGTTTATTAAATTATTTGAGTCTAACGTCGAATGTTTAAAGCAAATCTACTTTTGTTTTAGTTCTATACCAGGATTTCAGGGCAAATTTCTTTTGGTCAGCGACTATAACTGCATCAAAACTGATCTGGTTACAAAAAAGACTAAAATCTTCCTTTTCAATCCTAATCAAAACTTGTATCAAAGTATTTAAGTTACAAGTTTCTAATAAACGCCCCTCCTCTAGAGGGGGCGTTCATTTGAAGGGGGCGTTTGTTAAATAATTTTCCTTTTAGGGGGGGGGGGGGGGCGTTTATTCAAGGGGGCGTTTAAAAGAAGGGCGGTGTTTAAAAGAAGTAATACGGTATATCCTTCTTCTCCTTTGGATGCTCAGTACCAATATTTAAATGCTGTTCGGCTTCTCTGGTATTTTTGAGTTCATTGCTTTGAGTATTTAGTGAAATTTGAGCTACTGCTTTTGAGAAGTTCTTGTTGATAACATTAAGTTCACAACTCTGGCAGATATAGTGGAATCCTGGTATCGATTTAAAGAATGGCTTGGGCAAACCTTTGTCGTCAAGTAATTTAAATTCTGAAAGGATTTTACTATAGCATTCACAATGAACTTCTTGTCCACAACTTTCACAGCAAAGAAATGGTTGACTTCCATGTTTGAATCTATATTGTTCATCGCATATCTGACATATATCAGGAAAGAATGATTTTACTTTAACAATAAGCATGTTGATTGCATCATCTTTCAAGAATTTTAACTTCATGGATACTGCAAACTTTTTCATTGCGGTCATTTGAATGTATGACTACACTCTACAAATCGTTGGTGATACCAATTTTAGAATATTGCTCCGTTCTATTGAGTCCAAATACTGTTGGTCTCATTCAGAGACTCGAATACATTCAAAAATCCTTTCTAAGAAGGATAAAAAACACCTCAAACAATTATTGGGAGTGTCTCAAGCAATCCAAAATCTATTCCCTTCAAAGAAGAAGGGAACGCTATCGCATCATCTATGTTTGGAAGGTGTTAGAAGGGATAGTACCTAACGTGAATAGCAGCATGAAAGCTTACGAAAATCCCTGGCTCGGCTGGTTGTGCCAACTGTCTATCTCCAAGAATCAAACATCCAAGCTTAGAGATTGTACTCTTTCTGTACAAGGTGCAAAACTATTCAATGCAATGCCAAAGAGCATAAGAAATTTAAAAAACACTTCAACTGAAAAATTTAAAAATGCCCTTGGCACTCACTTAAAGTCAATCCCGGATGAACCCCAAATTCATGGATATACTGGGTGCAGGAGAGCTAATTCAAATTCAATACTTGACATGAAAAATATCTGCTGAGATTCTTTTTCCCTCGACAGGTTAATCAAATAGAGGCGTGGTTCACCAAGAATTTTACCTGAGCACTTTGTTCGAAACACCTACAAAGTAATATAGTACTAAGTAATATCAAGATTACGAGATTTGGAGTGTGGGCCAATTTTACTTTCGTTTTTAGTGGTTTCATTTTCGATTTCAAGCCAACATCTTAGCAACGGGGTTCTCGCCCATAGTCAGGGGTTTGTGCAAAAAACTAAACATACATTCTATGTTTAATTTTTTTGCACCAATTTTTCAAAATGAAAACATTTAAGATTTTAAGTTCTTCTTTTATTCAATGATTTTTTACGGCACTTTGTTGACAATCTAACTCTTGCATCAAATGCCGGCTTTCTTCAGTAAATTGAAGATGAGAAAAAACCTAAGCCACAGATCACAGATTGAAACAAATATATGAAGGGTGGGATTTTACAGCCCCCTGTCGTGCAAAGCACTGAGAGGCCACGGATGCCAAAAAGAGGAGTCGTTTAAAATGTGGCAACTTCATTGGTGGAAATCTGATGAACAGCTGCGAAGGAGCACTGGGAAGCAATCAGTAGAAGAGACCACTTTTATTTTTGTTGCAGATTTTGATATAAACTTCTCTCAGAGGGATTACTTGTCAATGTATTGTGTCAACTTGACAGCATTGTATTGTTGTAAAGGGAAAGATAAAAGAGGTAAGTCTAGCCTAGTTTCTAATCCTGATTTAGGAGTTTAACTTAGAACTGCTGATGGGTCCGTCGTACCATATCCGGAAATTATCAGTGTGCGAAAGTTCTGGTTAGTTTATGATAGGCCCCCAAAACCTGATAAATCAGACTGAAATTGTCCCTGCAGGCTAGTTTTACCTTCACAGCGTTTACAAAAACGTATAAAAAGACGTGTGTGTGTGTAGTGTGTGAACAACTAGAACAAAAAAGTTTACGTTTAGATTCCCACGATATTTTAATGGTGAATGTGTTTCAACACTTTTTAAAAGTAAACTATATTAGCAGCTGCAAGCAAGAAAATAAACATTTAATCAAACTTACCAATCAGCTTGGTTAATTTCTTTGGATGAGAAAATAAGAAAATAAAACAGTCTTCTTGTTGTGGAGGCGAGACGGCAAGACGATGTCAGATAGTTCAGTCTGTATCACAATATGACAGTATGATATATAGTGTGGGTAGACACTCACGTCCACGTCTTTAAGTTGATATAATATCTATATCACAAAAATTGAAGTATATTTCAATATGAGCCGACTGTCCCGCAAGTGATAATTATTAAAAAAAGAAGTTTGGTTTTCAACAAATAGCTGACAAAGCAGAAAACTACACGCCCATTCCATCTGGATACGCCCTCGCAGAAACACGCCATTCTTCGAATTTCGAGCGATAGGCGTTGACATGACTAAATTTCATACACTGTAAGAACATTTCTAACACGGCAGTCCCGAACCCGAGAAGTCAGACAGATGACAGAACCACAAAGTTTGGAAGTTTTGAAAGTATCCTTTCCTTTTTTTTCACATTTTGTAATATTTGTCCTCTACATTATTTACCTTTTTTATCATGTACCTGTTTGCAACTCACATAAGTTATGGTATGTCCTAACATTACATTGTGCGCCGCATATCTCCGGCGTAGATTTGAGTTTTGAGATCTGCTGCCTTCAACTTTTCCCTGTTAAGTTGGCGCAGCTCCGGCGTAACATTTCCCTCCTTTCCAGACTGGGATTTATCTTTGCCTTGGTTGGCTTGGATTATTTGCAAAAATATGGGAATGAAAAAGTCGGCCGTGGCTTCTTTACAATAGTACCGTGATGTGAAGTCGGGTAACTAAATTAGACTACGCGTTAAATTAGAAAAACCATGGTACATGGTATTTGGCCATTCCTATTCCCCTGTGCATTAATCCGATTAATACAGTGATTTGTTTGTGTGATTCTACCCAAGCCCTGGTCGCCAAGAGGGTTAGAATTGCAGGAAATTCGGCCATCGAGATCACATGCGTTTGGTTTGGGAACGCAAAACACGAACGCGAACTACCCATGTCTATACTTTTCAATATATCTCCAGCAGTGAGGCTGGAACTTCGATTTTTGAGGATTACGATTTTACCAGTTTTTTAGCGATTTTTGCCTCGCTAGCCCAAATCTCGCAACCTCTTTACTAGCCTGGATATCCAGGCTGTAAATTATTTCACAGTCTAGTTTTAGATATTTTATGTTCTGATTTACAGCCTGGTCTCCCTAGAGCGATTTGCATTCTCTTTAAGAGAATGCAGTCCGCTTGCTTGCGCTCACTTCGCTAAAACCGTAAGGGCCAATCTACACGGTGTTGAGCAATTCTAAAGCAAAAATAGGATAGTCCTCAAGCTGCTAGTGAAGATAGGGCTTTCTGTTACACGAAAACATGAAAAAGAAGAAAACAGAGGCAAGTTCATTTTCCAAGAAAACATGGTTGGTCATGATAATGCATGCAAACTTTTTTATGGACTTTGGTGTAATCTTTGGATGTTTTTAATAGTTTTAGATCTTGTAAGACTGCTTTTTATTAATTTCTGTTTTGCTGCCCTGGGTTGGCTAGGAAACATGGGTTTTCACTTTCATTCTCTAGGGAGACCAAGCTCTATAATTTAAGAACTTTGTATGTTGAGGTAAATTTTGTTTTTTCTTAAATTTTGAGCTTGGATATCCAGGCTACCTCTTTACCTTAAGGAAGATCGAAATTAGAGTTTTTCAGCGTTCCGAAAAAAACGCATAGCAGAAATTTTTTCATCTTCACAGGATCGATTCTCAACAACAAAATACATCTTTTGGTCTTTGGGTTTGTTTCTGACGTTTTTTCTTCAAAGAATATCGATCACTTTCCTTTTCCCCTTGAGCGCGTGAGAAAAAAATGACTAGCTCGTTTTCGTGCGGGCGAATAAAGATGAGGCGGCAATTTTGCACTGAGGGTGCTACTTAGTTTCCGCCCTATTTTGCGCCCATGATAGAATGGTTCAAACACGGGGGTAGTCTAAATGATAAAATATGTCGTTCTGTAAGTGTTTATTTTCTGAGAGATACAAATAGTATATTTGAATATTATTAACTTATTTATTAAAGTATTTTTGAGCGCAAATTTAAATATATGGTTAAACAGGTTAAATAAAAAACGAATGATAACAGTTCTGTTTATTCCTCAAACCCCCAGGAAAAGTTTTTTTGCTGACTTAGCTATTTTACAAATTTCGGAAAAGAACTCCCATAGGAATTCCGATACCTAGAACCCGATTGGTTAATTTCAGAACGGCTTCAAGAAAGTCATAATGGTAGATAATTTTAAAAGTTTCTGAGGGAATGTGTGTAATTTATCGATGTTGATGGCTTGTTGATTCTTTCAAGAAAAAAGATAACAGGTATAGCTTTTTTTAATCCTAGAATATCGAGGTTCCAGCTACACTGTCCAGAACTAACAGATTTTTTGAAATTCTGTAAAAAGGTCTAAGTTCCTGAATAATTTTACTATGTTCTGTGAAAAAATCATAACCATCAGTCAAATACTCCTTCATCTATTTAAGATTGAAGACAAAAATTTGCGAAGAAAAATAAACCTTGAGCACAAAAAATGCTTTTTTAAACACTTTTTTCCACCGAAAAACAAAAAACTTTTACAGACTTACCTTCCCCAAACATTGAAGAAGCCTCTACTGTACTAATTAAATTAAATGAGATAAGATAAGATAAAACCTTAAAATCAACCAGAATTTACAACCTTTTGCCAAAGCAACAGACGTACTTTTCTCACCGCCATTTTGTTTTAGAATGAGAATTCTAGAGAATTCCATTCGATTCCAGCCCCCGTGGTCTTTTTTCATCCAATCAGATTGCGCGATTTCACTTTCGCTTTCTCTAGTCCAATAAGACTGCAGGATTTGAGTCATGTGACATCTCTATTGCAAAACCCGGCCGAATTAAAATAGAAATACTGGCTACAGGAACTGAAAGCAAGCAATTATGGCCTATGTTTGGTTTTTCTGAAGGACAAAAGGTATAGGAAGCTTTACTGAAAGAGGGATGAGGCTGGGACAATCTATTTAAAAGCTATGGACAAAAAAAGGCACTTTCTTGGGTGATAATTAAGATTTTACTTAGAAACTTTAATTCCCTTACCCCCGTCTTGGCCCCCCCTGATATGAACAAGGGAACAATGTTGGCCACCCCTACTGAAAATTTCAGATCAAAACAAACAAGGAATTAATTCCTGTAACTCGAAGAAAATTGGAAAAAGGGTTTTTGACTGTTTCTGATCCTAAAGTGCTATTTTTTGGTAAAAGCTATGCAATTTATTATTGGATTTCTAGAAAGCTTACCCATTCATTGTCAATACATTTTTTATTTGAAAGTAATCTCTTCATGGAATAAAAAGATATCTTCAAATCTTGTAGGGTCATTTTTCAAAAAATTTTTGCCAAATTCGATTTTTGCATTTTCCCATTTTACCCTACGCAAACGCACGTGAGATAGTTATTCGGTCGGTGGATAGTCGTCCACCGACCGGTGGAAAATTGGTTGTCAGAATAGTCATCCAGCCGTCGAAATACTTTATTGTATGAAAATTTCTCGGTCGAGTTCAGAAAACCGCGAAATGAAATTCCAGCGAAACTTCAGAATTTTGAGCTGTGAACCGCGAAATTAAATTCCGCGAAAATTTCTTCCCGCAAAAATTAGCGAGTAGCGATCATACATACAGAAAATTAGCACAATCGATCGCAATCGATCTTAATTGATAACAATCAAATTTTCATACAATAAAGTATTTCGACGGCTGGATGACTATTCTGACAACCAATTTTCCACCGGTCGGTGGACGACTCGATTTATCCAAGGCGTTCGACACAATCAGCCACGGTTTGCTACTGAAAAAACTACCGGCCTACGGGATCAGGACGACTGAGCTGAACTGGTTTCAAGACTACCTTTTCAATCGCCAACAATTTGTTTCGTATGATAAAGCCATGTCCCAACCGCAACCGGTCACCTGTGGCGTCCCCCAGGGAAGCATTCTTGGCCCACTTTTATTTCTTATATTTTTCAATGACTTTCCTGACTGTCTTGAGAATTGCAAAACGATCATGTTTGCAGACGACACAGTCATCTACACTGCGGCGAAAAGCTCCAAAGAAGTCAACGACATCCTAAACGCCGAACTCAACAACGTCCAACGCTTCATGACCGAGAACGAACTTATCGTTAACCTGAAAAAAGGAAAGACTGAGGGGATGTTGTTTTCCACCGCTAAGAAATTGCACGATTCTCCCAAACTGAATTTACTCTACGGTGAAACACCCATTAACAACGCTACCAGCTACAAATATCTGGGAATTTTGATCGACCCAGAGCTTCGACTATCCGAACATTTTGAAAAAACAATTAAGATATCAACTTCACGTTTAAAGCTACTGACTTTAATTCGATCGAACGTAACTTCATTCGCAGCCTACCAAATATTTCGTGCTATGGTACAAACTATCATCCTTTACGGGTCATCAACCAACCTAAACCTCAACAGATCTAGCATCGACCGCCTTGACAGTATCGATCGCAGGGCTAAAAAGATCATTAACAAACGGCAAATAGATCGCCATATTATCGAGCCGACATCGAATGTCATGAAGCGTCAAGCATGTTGCCTTGTGAAGAAATGTATGCTGGGTAAAGCAAGTGTGTTGCTGGCTAATCATTTCGAACAAAATAACCACGGTGTCAATACACGAAACCAAAATGCTTTTATTCGTCTGCCCAAAATTCGTTTAGAAGTTGCCCGACGTGGATTCTTCTTTATGGGAGGAAGGTTGTACAATACGCTACCAGTGGAATTGAGAACCGTAAATGACTTTAATATTTTTAAAAACAAAATAAAGTCTCATACTTTCAATTTTATTTAAGTATAGTGCCTCTGCTTAGCCTTTAACTTGCCACTACACTATCTCTTTTCTGGATAATTTATTTTTGGATCTAGCGAGGCTTTGGTTTTCACTCTCGTTGCTACATTTAACTATATCCCTAATATTCTGTATCAATTTGTTTACAACACCACAACACTACGTAATGATCTTTTACCAGAGATAGTAAAGAGAGGCGTTTAGGATATTTTATCTAATATTTATTCCGTCTTATTTTTTTTTTTTTTTTTTTTTTTAACATTTTGAATATGATAATTTCACTGTTTTTGGGTACTTTCTCCTTTTCAGAGTTTACACATTGCGTCACACTTTTCAGTATTAATATTCTCAGTCTCGACATACTGTATTAATAGACTTCACATACATGTATACTCTTAGTCTTGTTTACATTAATTTTAAGATAACCTTTTGAAGTATCTATCGATCACAGCGTGGTTTTTCTGCGGGTATAACCTTTCATATTTAGTTTAATATATTCTCTATTAGTTCTATTTTATGTTTGCCTCAGTTATTTTTCATACTGTGTTATGCCTCGTGTTTTTCCTTACTATCATTTACTCATGCCTTTCCAACATTGGAAAGTACGTACACCTCTCAATCAAAACGAGATCTAACATCGTAATTTCTACTTTCATAGCGAATTTAACTCCTCATTCAAATAATTAATTTTCAAGTGCTTTTTCATAGCCAAATTCAATACGTTCGTAAACTATGCCAGCATGCCTTTTATTTAACTTATAATTTATTTATTATTTTAGATTTATAACAGGACCAAAGGTAATATCAGATACTTGTAACTGTTTGCGTAATCCTGTATAAATATTCAATAAAACTAAACTAAACAATTGATGGCTAATCGATAATAATCTATAATCGATGAAAATCGATACCAATCGATAATAAAATTCCTATCGATTGGCCATCGATTAGTAATCGATCGATCATCGATTACGAACGACTTTTATCGATTGACATTGATTAAATCGACAATCGCTGTTATCGATTGGGTACGCCTGGCATTATCTTTAAGAATCAGGCAGTATGAGGAAACTTAGGAAGTGACTTTCTCAGAATTGGCCCATTTTTATATATATGGTAGGTATGAATGAGGTGAGCATCCTGTCAAAATCTTTTGGCATAACTCCAAGCGGTTCAGGTTTTATGGCAATTTGAATTTTCAAATTTTAGGGTCTACCGGCAAGAAAAAATCAACAATTGAATGAAAGAGGTACTTTGGCATAAAACTATGTTTAAATAGTTGGAAATAAAACACCTAGAACTTCATAACATGAAAATATACACAACTTTTAACAAGAAAATCAAAAAATATCATCTCCAAAATATCCGGTCAACTAAAAATCATGGCTCAAAACCAGGTTTTCATTCCGCATGGCAAAGTTTGCGCCATTTTGGAGGCCAAATTGCTCAAAATTGGCTCACCTGTAAGAGCTAATTTTTCTATTTCCTAAAACTAGGCCCAGAATACTTTACAGGAAAAGAAATTGAGACCTATACTCATACAGATTTTTCATAATGGCGGCCTGAACTTGCGAGAAATTTTTTTTTGACAAAAAAAATCACTTTCAAAGGGTCATTTTTGGTTTTTCTTGTAGAGTAACTGGAGTACTTTCAGAATAAGAAATAAAAAAAAGGGTATTTTTTGATATTTTTGAGCAATTTAACCCCAAAAATTTTTTAAAGTATTGTCCGATTTAGGCCAATTTTGCCCCGGTAACGAACCGAATAGACATGGTAGACATGATAATCTCCTTTCTAAAGGTATTGCTGAACATTTTGTGGTATTTTCCTAATTTAAAAGTCAAAATAAACCAGCTGCGCTGGAAGGTCAGCCCAATAAGCTTAAAACGATTAGAAGGAAGTACAATCAAGAAGCCTAATTCAAAGTTAAAGCCAAAGAGGTTGAAAAGCTCATTTTGGTTTAACTTCAGACAAAAAAAAGTTTAACACAAAGTTGAATTTGTCCAAAGCAGACAGAGATGTGATAGATTATTTCATCCTTGGAATTTCACATAAATCTTTTCGCTAGAATGTCTTAAACCTGTTCTTTATTCTCTGAGAAAGTATCCGAGGCGGCCGCTTTATAATATGTTCACTGCAGCTTTCGTCACTTTTGTTCATTTTTGGCATTTTTATGTTGATTTATTTATTTTTTCTCCAGTCAAGGCCGCCCTTCGTTTAAAGTTGAGTGTGCACGGTTCCAGGGGGGGCATTGACCTTGACGGCCGACAGGGACGTGCCACTGGAGTTTGAAAAGTGGACCCTGTCAGATATGAATTTTTGGCAAAATTGGCACCCTGGTCAGAACGAAAAATTGAAAATTTTCCCATTTTCGCCCTGAAAATAAAAGTAGACGAAAATTTGAAAGATTTTCTGTTTTGCACCCTGAAAATTGTCCAAAATAATAAGAAATCGACTCTGTCAGATACACATCTTGAAAATAAGTAAATTTGGGAACCTGTCAGATATCTTCAGAGCCTAAAAAAGGAACCTTGACGAAAGGCACGTCCCGTACCCAATTTTGCCTGAGTGCCTCCCCCGGGGCACAGTTAGCTGTCTAGTACACGGTTTTTTTATAAGAATGGTGTAAATCAAATTCATCATGGATATTCTTAGTCTGGACCCATACAAATTTTTACCCCATTTCACAAAGCTCACATGAGATAAAAATTACTATCGAGTTCAGAAAAAATCACCAGTAGACAGGGCCCCATCTAGGATATTCTTAACTTTTTTGGGAAAATCATCCTAAAATATTCTTACAGCATTCTTAGGTTAGAACTAGACTTAACATTTCGTACATACGTCTCAAGCTTAAATTGACATTTTTGTGAAAGGATTGAGCCTTACTTGGGGGTAATTGACAAATTTATATAATTGAAAATGCTCTAAAAACTGTAAAAATGGCATTCTTAGCTTGAGTAGTAAAATTCCATGATGGTGATAATCTTAGCAATATTCTTAATTTTTTGGTCATTTTCATCATGGACATTCTTATAAAGTGTATATATTCTTATAAAAAAAGCGTGTATAACCACTTGAAAAGAATAGTCAATTGATTCAGATTGATTTAAATGGCGTGTTGAACCTAGTATAATGTGAATGAATCGGGGCATTTTATATTGAGGAAGCTGCTTAGGAAATTCCGTCCAGTTTCGATAACTCATTCAAAAGTTATGACGATTCTAAGTTCATGTTACGCCACACTTTGACGTTCCTTTCTTACACACAAAAACTCTCCAGACAAGAAGCCTCAAAACCAATCATAAAAAACTTTCTTTTACACTCTCTATTTATTTACAATGCAATTTGAATAGCTTCTTTCAATTTATTGAATAAACAAAAAAAAATCATTTCTCACTTTCTTCTTTTAATTATAGTGATATTTTATTATTATGCGCAAATCTTTTATTTAATTTAATGAAGTTATGTGTTTCTTTTCTCTTCCAAGGAAAAATATTTTTTGCGCCAAAGTTTTCCCGATAACTAAATCATAATGAAATCGGAATTATACCAATAAATCGGAATAAAAAGCAAGACTGGAGACGCTGGAAAAAAGAGATTTGAAGGGTCACCGGGGCTGACCAATAACAATAAAAGCAAAATGGAAAAGGCTCATTTTGTCATTTTTGAGGCAAAAATAGGCCAAAATGACCCCCAAGGCTAAAAAGTTTGCTGATCCGGAGCCCGAAACTAATGAAAATTAGGAATTTTAGAAATTACTAATAAGTTTTCCCAGGCTTTGTCATTTGAAAATTCCAGGCGTGTGGTCAATCGCACTCCTAAAAAGTACTTTAGGCGTGTGATAAGGAGTGCTATGCATAACTTTAAGTAGTAAAATCCAAATTTATGGCGTGTGATTAATCACTCTCCTCAAAGATTTTAGGTGTGTGTGGAGGTGTGCGCGTGCTATCACACGCCTCAAACGATGCAGCCTGTTTTCCTAGACAAGACAAGACATACACCTTCCCAAAAATGGGAATAGGCTCTAACCTAAGTCAGAGATCACTGCACAATATACTACATAAACTATAAAAATAAATAATGAAAATAAATAACAAAAGAATAAATGACTGCTATTAAAATAAAAATCTACGAAATATTGTTAATCAACTTCCACCATCTCAGTCTATCAGAGGCAATCACATACCAATTACATTTATCAATACCAGCTTTTTTCAAACATTTAGAAATTGATCTACCATATGTAAACTTTGGACAACCTCTGGGCCTTTTAGATCGAACCCAACAAGATATCATTTTTCTCGGTAACCTTTCCCACTGCATACGCATTACATGCCCAGCCCATTGTAATTGCTTTTTTACAACATACAAATTTGGTTTGTTAGTTTTCGATGTCTAGATCTCGAGATATTTTGGTTTAAATATTGTAAATTGTCGATATTTTTTGCTGAGTCAGCAGTTTTTCAGCATATTTACCCACCTTAAAAATGAAATATCTCAAGATCAGAACATTGAAAGTTGACAAACCATACCATTTTCGGATACTACTAATTCAGGGCTATCCAACTGTGGGAATGATTTTTTTCTGAAAATGCTCTCAGAAAAATGCTGACGTCATCGGAAAACGCCAAAAACGTCAATTTTTCACCTTAAAAATGCCATTTCTCGGCACCAGGTGATTGAAACTTAACAAATAACCCCATTTTCTTTATCTAATTTTCACCCTGAATCTGTTGGTAGCGTCAGATATTTGATTTTCAGACTTTGAAAAAACCGTTAGTAAAGGGGGGACCCTTGATAAGTTCTATTAATTAACTAAAAATCGATTCACTCGAAAACTGCAGGAGATTCGAAGGGCAAATTCTTTTTGTCAATTCTACACCCTATTAGGAGCATAATATTAAAAATTTGCCCTGATCTAAGGGGTGCCCTACGAAAACCATTTTTAAGGCCTTTTCTGAATCTCGGACGCTAGTCTAAGATCCTGCATCGATGCCGAAACACAGTCAGAAAGAGAAAACAAAACTCCTGTCGTAAGTTTGTTTAATATAACTGAATTTTGCTATCTGCATTCCCGGCAAAAACAAGTTGAAAAGAAAACTGAACAAGGCACAGTGGACCTATTTATTGCGAGGGTGTCAAATACCATGTGTTCAATAATACAATCTGTTCCTCTAAAGAATCCTGCATTGTAACACACATGCGTAATTTGTCGTTCTTTTAAACCACATGTGGACAGGGAAATATGTAGTTTTTTATGAAATTTGTCGTTCTTTTTGTCTATTTTTAGTAATGCAGGATTCTTTAGATAAACCCTCATAAATTCAACTTTTATTTCCAAAAACGGCAATAATTGCCGAAAACAGCAATTTTCATTTACAGAAAAGAGCAATAATTGCTGTTTTTATCTTAAACACCCAACCGTTTCACCGAACCTCCAAAGGCATTTGATTTGAGTTAAGGAAGGGGGTATTGAAAAATACACGATTTCTCTTTCGATTTTACAGTAAGTGAAAATACAGACCAGATATGCAACAGTCCCATGTTTCGACCAATTGTCCCAAGTTAGAGCAGTTGACGGTAGCTTTCAAAATCTGCTCCCCACAAAGCTATGATTTTTAGGGGGTCAATCTGGGTCAATTTTTGCTTATTAGTCTACCTAACTCAGTACAGTAGTTTTTAGCTTTAGTAGATCTTCCACTCATGTGAACCTTTGCCAGTCTTTTGAGCTGATCTTAGAAAGCTTGTAACAATATTGTTAATAAGGTGCTTTCAAATGGCACTGTCTACCTATGGGTGGGAATTGACTTGTACCTTAACTTTTCCCTCTTGAATATGGGAGTCTACAACCAATTTGAACGTCCTTCCCATTGACACAGCATCATCAACATAATCAAAGATATCACATATATCATCCAAGGTGCTGTCCTTATATCCTTAGCTGTTTTATAAATTGGTCTGTTCTTGTTTGTCAAAATATCTGCTGAGCAATAGATAATATGGTGATCTGATAGCCCTGGGTCAATGGCATGGACATTTTGAATCTTAGGTTAACATTGTTTTGGTATGATGATGTGGTCAATTAGTGTGGCAGAAATTTCTGTTATAAATACGGTTCTGCTCTTTAATTATATTGCCCAGTGTGGAAACGATGCAAAGTCCACGCCAAATTGTTATTATTTTAAATTGATAGATATCTACAGCAAAAACCAAAAACCCTTGGATATTTGATTTTCTCATGCTTAAAAATTGCTCCAAATAAGCTTTATATTCTATTTACACTCTACGTCGTTATATGGCAGTCGAGAGAAAGGTGGAGCTTAATCCTAGCATAAAGAAATCGGGCGTTAGGATGGTGGTGCTCCTCTCGTCTTGAAAAGCTTCGACTTTCGCCAATACCTTACTTTATACCGCTCGTTATGCGAATACGCCAAAAGTAATTACCATAGTGTCCCCCCTGGATTCAGGGGGGAATGGGTTTTGAGGTCAAAAGGACGTATAGGGGGGAAAGAATTTTTTTTGAAGCCAGGGGGGGGGAAACGAGGGAGGGGGAATGGAAAATTTTCATTCCAGGCATGGGGGGGAACTCACCAAAATCAATTCAAAATTGAAAAACATCTGGTTTTATGAGATGATATAGCATAATGCTTAGTTTAAAAACAACCAACCTTTCCATATATTCTTGAATTAGAACTACCTTAGGGAAAACAATAAGCGTTAAGTTCATCAAATTACAGCTTTTTAATTTTATGCTTGAGGGGGGGGGACAGAAAAATTTTTGGAGGCAGGGTGGGGAAAAATGAGGGGGGGATGGAAAATTTTCATTCTAGGCATGGGGGGGGGGAAGAGACCCTGAAGGACACTATGAAATTACTGCCTCACTCCAAAAATATATTTGGCGTACTGTGCACCATTTCCAGCCTGGTATATATATTACACAGTTGGTGTCTTTTCAGCAAAAGGTTGAAATGAAAAACAGCACTGTTGATATCACCAATAAGATCAATATTGAAGTCACAGAGAATGATGAAATTAGTTTGTTTCTCATTTATCAAGCTAATAATTTGATCGAATTTGTCCAAAAATGTGGCTCTGTCTCATGGAGGTTGATACAGACATGACACTATCTTTTTACGATTCTGTACATTCAAGCAAAAGTATTTCAAGGTCATTATAAACAAATGCTTCATAGGTACTCAATGCCATTGAGAGTTTCTTTTGGTAAATCAATAAATCAAGTAAATCTCGTCAGAGAAGTTCATAGTTTTTGGACCTACCCCGGTGGAGCTGTCCTATAAATTAACCGTTGTATGTTCGTCTGTTTGTTCTTTCGTTAGTTACTAGCTTTTCTCGATATTGGCTCATTAGTTTTTTCTGATTTTTTGCACAAAGATGCATAACTATAAACCCTCGAATGTGACGGAGCCTGATTTTGGAGAAAAAATTTTGGAGCAAATTTGGGCCAAAAAACGGCTAAAAAACAGGTTTTTTGGACTTTTGGATCATTAAATTTTTTCTGATTTTTTGCATGAAAGTAGGGTACCATCAATTTTGTTGGCTCAAAAAACGCATATTTATCTATAAAAATCACTATTAATAAGCATACATCAATGTTTGTAGTCAAATTATTCAATTTTTTTATGAGATAGATGTTTTTTTTGCTCATGAGGGCTTACTTTTAATGAATATGTGTGTTTAGATATGAAATTTTGGTTGCTTGACGTGTTTTTATAGAAAAACTGGCCAAACTCGATATTTTTTATAAGCACATTACAATTACTTAGGATTAGCTTTTCTCGAGATTGGCTCTTTCATTCTTTATGAATTTTTGCACAAAGATGCATAACTATAAACCCTCGAATGTGACAGAGCTCGATTTTTGGAACAAAATCTTTGGGGTAAATTTCAGCTAAAAACGGCTAAAAAAGGGTTTTTTGGACTTTGTGAGATATTGGATCATTGTTTTTTTCTGCCTTTTTGCATGAAAGTAGGTAAAAGATGGCTCAAGCAGATTTTTGTAAAAAAAAAATTTTTCAGCTCAAAAAACGCATGTTTATCTATAAGAATCACTATTAATAAGCATACATCAATGTTTTCAAAATTACTGAATTTTTTTATGAGATATGTTTTTTTGCTCACGAAGTCTTGAATATGAAAGAATATTTCAAGAGCATGAAATTTTGGTTTCTAAACGTTTTTTTGTTATTTGTGTTCTGAATGATTGTTTAATGGTCACGCTCACGTAAATTATATATGTGTTAAAATGCATAACCAGGTAGGTCCATAAAAGTATCACTTGTTTATTCTTACTTCATCATCAGAGATACCGCTTTATAAATGGGTCTCGGATATGTTGAGAATATCAATCAGAGTATCTTCCAGCATTACTTTTATCTGGTCTAACTCTGGATATGATCCCTTGATGTTTGAATAGGCAATTGGCAATCCACGGTATTCTTTATGTCATTATAGTAACCTCAAGGAAAGCCAATTTTGTTTCCTCAGTAACAATTAGCTCTTGAGATGGTAATTCAAAAAGAAATTTCATTTGTATTCAAAATATTGTTTGTAGTTGGTGGTTCTGGGGGTGCTTTGCATTTTGGATACAACGAATCAAATTCCTCCAGAAGTTTAAACTCATCATATTGTTTGGTGCTGACATCACCACTAATTTGAACATCCATCACATACAGTCAATCTATGACTTGTTTTTCCTCAGCACAGTTGCATATTGGACATCTTGGATCCATTTTTCTTTTCAGTTTTGTGGTTACCGCGTTTTAGACAGGTTTCCATTTATTTTTCATTTTTTCATTTCCCTTATACCTTGAGGAATGAATGGTGTTTTCATAATTGAAGATTTTTGAATTTTTCCCTTCAGCATTGTTATAAGCCTGAATTTAAAAAAAATGTTGGTTGGTTTGCCAACTGACCCTACCTCCAAACCTTCAAAATTTTCCTTTTTAATTTTTTAAGAAAAAAAAAACAGGAATGACAGGAATGAAAAAATTCAAAGGGGCAGCTTTGAACTTGAATACTGTTCAGGAAGATCTTGTGGCTGGACCACCATAGTAAGTGAATTATCTCCTTTTTAGCATTTATACATTTATTTACATAAACCTTAAAAATTCTAAGAAATTCTTGACCATAAAAAAGCTTAAGATATACCTTTCAATCTTGTTTTTTAGTCCTGACGGCAAAGGTAAAGATGGATTGGATTTGAAACTTGGTGATTTGAATTTGGAAGATGTTAACGAGGATCAGAAATCAAGGCTAGAAGAATTTTTAAGAGACAAACAGAAAATTGGGTCAGAAATTAAAGATGGAGACTTTGAAAGAATGGAAGAACTTGGTGCAGGGAATGGCGGCGTTGTTATGAAAATGAAACATATACCAACTAATCTTATAATGGCTAGGAAGGTTTGACTTTTTCTATTTTACAAAAATGTATTTTTTGCCAAATTTTTACTTTCGAGAATTAGTGAAAATTCTATTCTATGGACCAATTTTAGCAGGTGACATTGTAAACCAGTGTGAGACAAGTGCTGGAACTGTTCAGTTTTGAAAATGAAATCCCTCCAGTTGAGATTTCTAACTAGAATTCTCATTGTAGTAATAAGCATTAGAGGAACAATGATATTGCCTCTTTTCTAATTTTGTATGTTCTCCCAGATTGACCACAATAGTTGACACCTTAATACAAAAGTAAAAAACAAAAAATTAGCTTCTGAAAAAAAATTAGCTGCTGAAAAAAAATTTATCCCAATTTTTAAAAGGGGAGTCTAATCTAATCATTTTTCTTATTTTTGCTTCAATGTCTTCAGTTGATACGACTGGAAATCAAACCAGCCATTAGAAATCAAATTATGAGAGAGCTGAAAGTATTACATGAATGTAATTCACCCTACATAGTTGGTTTTTACGGTGCATTCCAAAATGATGGAGAAATATCACTTTGTATGGAATATATGGTTTGTAAAATCTCTAAATGTTTTTATTGTTCAATACCAATAATGTGCTCGTTTTCCATGTTAGAATAACAGGAGGGTGTATCACTTTGTATAAAAAGGAAGAAAAGAACCTTCCTTTACTTGCAAATAAATGATGTATCATTTTTCATAACTTACTGTTTTGCTTGACAGAAGGGTGTGTACTGATCTTCGTATAATTAAATAATAAGAACAGCATGGTGTTCTGTTTGTTTTTTACTCATTTCTTCAATTAATTTTTTCCAGGATGGTGGTTCTCTAGATGTTGTCGTAAAGAAAGCTGAAAGAATACCTGAAAAGATTTTAGGCGTTGTCACTTATTGTGTAAGTACATGTATAATCTTCCAATCACCTCCAAGCTTCAGACAAAAAGACTAATCGATGCTAAATTCGACAATTATTTCTTGAGTTCTTTCAGGAAAGGCAATATTTGAAGTTTCACTTCAAATTAATTTCCCTATGCCACCAATGGGAAAAAGGATCTAAAATAAAATAATTTTTTTGCCAACCATAATTGGATAGGAAGTAAATTAGACTTCTGACTCGCATACCATTTAACAACTCACGTATACTGAGCAACATAAGAGTTGCCTGTTAGAATACCTTATTTTGTTTTTTTAACAGGTATTGATTTTTCAGTACACGTTTTTTGGACCTACCCCGGTGGGGTGGAGGTCCTATAAATTAACCCGTGTTCGTTAGTTAGTTAGTTAGTTAGTTAGTTAGTTAGTTAGTTAGTTAGTTACCAACTTTTCTCGAGATTGGCTCATTCAATTTTTCTGATTTTTTGCACAAAGGTGCATTACTATAAACCCTCGAATGTGACGGAGCCCGATTTTCGAAAAAAAAATTTTTCCGGCCGGTAGAACCGGAAATGTCCCGAAAAAAGCGGTTTTTTGAGATTTTCTCGAGATTTTAATCATAGTAGTTTTTTGCGATTTTTTGCACATAGATGCACAATTAGTACTGCCGAAAAGGTGTCGAAAACCGTTTGCCGAAAAAAATTTTTTTCCGGTCTGTAGAACCGGAAATGTGCCGGAAATCGTCGTTTTTTTCACATTTCCGTCACATTTTTTCAACTTATTTAATTGTTTCTTTACAGAAAAATGTTCTTTATGATGATGCCCAAAACTTAGCATTGTTTGATTTCCAAAAAATCATCCTTTGAATCCGGAACTCCTTAAAAATCGCCGGAACAGGCGAAAACCGGCGTAAAACGGTTTTCCTTCATTTTTTCAACTTATACTCCGACAGATTTTCATGATTTTTTTGCACAATGATGTAAAATGGCAATGCCCAAAATGTGACAGAGCCCAATTTTCGAAAAAAAAATTTTTCCGGCCGGTAGAACCGGAAAAATGTCCCCCGAAAAAGCGGTTTTTTGAGATTTTCTCGAGATTTTATCATTAGTTTTTTGCGATTTTTTGCACATAGATGCACATTAGTACTGCCGAAAAGGTGTTTGAAAACCGTTTGCCGAAAAAAAATTTTTTTTTCCGGTCTGTAGAACCGGAAATGTGCCGGAAATCGTCGTTTTTTTCACATTTCCGTCACATTTTTTCAACTTATTTAATTGTTTCTTTACAGAAAAATGTTCTTTATGATGATGCCCAAAAGGTGTTGAAAACCGTTTGCCGAAAAAAAATTTTTGCCGGTCTGTAGAACCGGAAATGTGCCGGAAATCGTCGTTTTTTCACATTTCCGTCACATTTTTTTCAACTTATTTAATTGTTTCTTTACAGAAAAATGTTCTTTTGATGATGCCCCAAAACTTAGCATCGTTTGATTTCCAAAAAAATCATCCTTTGAATCCGGAACTCCTTAAAAATCGCCGGAACAGCCGAAAACCGGCGTAAAACGGTTTTCTTCATTTTTTCAACTTATACTCGACAGATTTTCATGATTTTTTTGCACAATGATGTAAAATGGGCAATGCCCAAAATGTGACAGAGCCCAATTTTCGAAAAAGAAATTTTTCCGGCCGCTAGAACCGGAAATGTCCCGAAAAAAGCGGTTTTTTGAGATTTTCTCAGTTTTAATTTTCTCTGAATGATTGATTAAAGTGTCGATATTATTTTTCTTTCACCGTTAAACATCGATGCGTTTCTTAATTGCTTTCTCCGTTCCAATAGATATATAAATCGAAATTTAAAATTATACATTACTTCCATTAAATTCTAATTATTCGTTTTATAAATAGGTAGGTCCATTAAAGTATTACTTGTTTTTAAGAAACTAGTTTTACCAAGCAGCCTCGATGTTTCTTACATGTTTCTAAACTTTTTGACATAATCGGCCTATTTTTCATGCAAAGAAAAAAAAACATTTGTTTTGATTGGAAGGTTCTTTAAAAAAACAAATTAAAAAATGTTATTTTTTCATTCTCAGCCTCAGCATATTTCTTAGGCATTCTTGTTTCTTAAAAGTTTTTTTCCTAAAAAAATAAAACGTGTAATCCTTCAATAATATTTCATTATTTTGTTTATTTCAGGTGCTGAAAGGGCTAGCCTACCTACGTGAAAAACACTCCATTATACACAGAGGTGAGACTTTCTTCTCAACTTTCGTTGGGTTTAGAATCTGAGAATGTCTGTGTGTGTCCCATTTGGCTGTGGTCGGATTTGGCTGAAATTGGGCACACTTGTTTCTTCGGTGAATATCTTGGGGGTAATTTTTAATAGTAATGTTTTGCTACAATCTTGCCTATAAATTATTTGTGAAGCTACTGCAGTTGAACCGTGCATACGTTTGACTATTAATGTCATGGCCTGAAATAATGATTTCAAGTGAGTTAGACAAGAAAAATTTCCGTTCAGGGTTGCTTTTGCTTGAAAATTATGATTTTTGGTTCGGGCAAGGAGTAATTTTGATTGTACAATGTCCTTTGTCAGAATGCAACTTTGTGCGTTTGCTTCCTCATAGTTAAAATTTTTCTACATGTGTTATAGTAAGAACCAAAGACATAAGATTTTTCTAAATCATTATCGAACTGACAGTATTTAGAACTGTAGGCGGCAGCCGTATTTTTTTGTTTGCTTGAGTATGACTATCAGATTTTTGTACTATAATTTTTTGCTCAGAATATCATGCTCTACCCAATATTATTAATCGTTTCCATGGAATTGGCGTTTGAAAATCGTCAGCTTTTTTCCCACTTTTTTCCTTTATAGTTGGGCCTGCTGACTTTGGCCCATAAAAATTATTGTCAGGCCTTAGCAGTGACCCCTGCAAAAATGACTTCAAATACATTCAACTTCGGAGAAAATACATTTGATTGCGCTCTAGAAAAGATGCCATGGATCCTATTTGGCCTCCTACTATAAAGGGACGGTTAAACGTCGGATTGTTCTACAATTGGCAATGAGGCCAGAAGCAGATGTGAGAGGAAAGATCTATCAACAGCCTCCCCACATCCTGAAATGATGTATTTTCCAAACCAATGCTATTCCAAAGATCCTGTATTGCCAGGGTTTCAGCCTCCCCCCAGAAATCTAAAGGGCACCTAAGCCAGGTTGGGGTTGGGGGCTAATATTTTGCAATTCTTTGGGGTTACCTATTCATTGGGGTTAGCTAGCTGTTTTGATGGAGGCTCTTGGGGCTGTGTATGTTTTCCAAATTGAATATTTCAAAATTTTCAAATTATTCAGTTGTTTTACCCCAGCACCCAGTTTCCCCTTCCGATTCTCTTGTTTCTTTTGTTTTCCATCACGTCATCTTTTGCTATATTTTTCAAATGTGATTGTTTTTATTTATAGCCGCCATCTTTATAGCATAAAAACAAAGCTTTTCTCATGCGAGTGCGCTTCTCGCATCGTGCTAGCATAGAGAAGCTAAAACCTCCGAATAAGAGTAAGCAAACATGATAGCTAGTTGTTTTTTTGGCTCTGTTTAACTGTTTAACACTCACACTCATAACTGATTACAATCTTCTGGTATACAAAAGGTGTCAATTCAAAAAAATTATCGGCTGAATGGGGGTACCTAACTCAAAGCAATTTCTTAAGGGGCCCTAACTCGTTGGGGGCGCCATGCTTCAATGATTGCTTTCCCTTTCCATGTATATATAACATGTCATCCAACCCAAAGTCAGCACTCTTCCAAGAAATTAGTTATTTAAAAATGTTTCTAGTAACTTCTTCACCGTAACGAAATCTTTGTATTGTTAAACTCTGTATACATTCTTTGTATTGTGTCGAGAATAGTTTTCAATTGCTTTTACAGACGTGAAACCATCGAACATATTGGTAAACACGAGAGGTGAAATCAAATTGTGTGATTTTGGTGTTAGTGGTCAACTAATCGATTCAATGGCAAACTCGTTTGTTGGTACTCGTTCATACATGTCGGTATGTTTCAACATTAATCTCAGTACTCAAAAGTTCTGCCGTCTCAAAAAGAGATAGAAGAGGCCTTCTCAATCTCATTATGAAGCAAATTTTTTTGAGATATTCCCCTTTGGTCTATTAATTTTGGTGGGGGTTAAATTTGGGGGATTTGATAGCAGTGTGCATATATTTAAAGCGAATCGACTAAGTCTCCGCCGAAATAAATAGCGTTTCAGTCATCCGCCAAATCAAATTAAGTACGTGCCAAGCTTGATTAAAGTAGTAACCTGGGCTAATTTTGTTGTCCATCTTCTATGCATCACCAAGTACGTTGAATTTTTCAAGACAACCAAAATTCAAGAATCTCTTCGAATGACCCTTACTGCAAAGTTCAATTTGGGTCCAGATCTAGTGTTCGCCCCTCAGTTCTTGTTTAATGTCTTTCGTTTTATGTAAAAGATTTCTCTTCTTATTTTTCTTAACAGCCTGAACGATTACAGGGAACAAAATATTCCGTCCGCTCAGATTTATGGAGCCTGGGACTCAGTCTAGTGGAATTAGCCATCGGCCGTTACCCAATTCCATGCATGACTTCAGATGATATTACAAAAATACTGCGTGGTGACGCCAAAGGGGGCGTTGTGGTCCCACCCGGTGCGGCCGCCCCAGCTGGCGTGGAAATAAAGGCGATGGCAATCTTTGAGCTTTTAGATTATATTGTAAATGAGGTAAGATTTGACTTCTTTATAATAACAGGCTTAGGAAGGAAACTAATTGCGTGCTTATAAAACTGGTTACTTTACCTCGCCTACCATATTATCAAAATCTAACCTGATAACTTGAGTCCTTTAGTTATTAATTTGTTTCCTAGTCTATTTTGGGTAATTGACCTTGGACTCTTGATTTTGAATGGCCAGTTTTAACTCAGTCTTCTTAAATGATTTCATAAAAATATAATTGTATTTACCGGGGGGGGACCCACTAAAAAATTAGAACGTTTCCCGACGTCGTGCGGCCGAAAAAATGTCCCAAAGTGCTGGGAGTTTCGATATTTTGAAAATAGATATCCTAACCTAAACTGGTTACTAAACCTAAGTTTTAATATTTGACAATTTATGTTTGATTAATACTTTTTCTTGGTTCTTTTAATATCTTTCAACGACTTTCTTCGCACCTTACAGGAACCACCCACACTACCGAAATCCTATTTCTCAAACGAATTTTGCGACTTTATTAACTTATGGTAAGTAATATTATCAGCCCGGTCGACCCTGATGCTTTCTTTTTTTATCTATTCGAAATTCTTTAGATAGTTATTTACTAGGCACTAGTATGGTAATTTCAAAATATTGCACTGGATATAAACTCTTGCATAAGCATAAACTCGCTTATTAGCGGCCTAAAGCGTAATGCTTAAGAAGGAGATCAATGTGCGATTGACCTGGACTATACCGATAGCAGTTAAGTGAGGCAGCTACCACAACATTAGAAGAATATCAAATTTTAGACATGGTGTTCAACAATGTTATAAGTTCTTTCGTCTCAGACGGATTTCTGCCTCAGTTTCTGTCTCAAAAGAATACATGAATGATTTACCAAAAGTTCGAAAAACCCTGCTTTGACCACTGGATCAAACTCAAACGTATTTTCTTTTTCTTTTTTCCATTCAGCTTAAAGAAGAATCCGAATGATCGAGCCGACTTGAAAGATTTAATGGTTTGTTTTTTAAGAGAGCGTTCTGCCTTCTCTTGGTTTTCAGTTTCTTGTTTTTTTGACCAACAGGTTTTGTTATAATTTTGACAGGAGTGAGTTCACAGCTCAAGTTTGGCTTTAAATGAACTAAATAAATTAGAGAATACCTTCAAGTATTTTTGTCTAACTATTTTCCAAAGTCAAGAATTTTATAAAATGGGTTCTTACTCGTTCTTATGTTGAAGTTATATTGTTTTCTTACTAAAAGTCAAAAATTTGTAGCTTGGAAAATAGACAAAAATTATTTGAGGTTTTGCTCAGAGCATTAGAAGGAATCCACTTAAACCAGCTGATTAACCCTTGTTAAGGCCCTCTTACACGGAGCAATAATCAATTAAGATAAGATAAGAATTTATTATTTTTACATTTTCATACACGTAAAGATAACAATAATCAATATTATATTTTCTAAATATTTTTGATTTGATACACAGAGCAATAGTCCTGCTTTACAATAATAGATGAGCAGGAGAAGGTTTGTGCTGCTACTTGTGCAGCTCTTGTGATCGTTTGTAGTGCTGAACTTTTGAAAAGAAAAGTGAAGAAAAGAGAAAAAGTTGGCTGAGTGACGGCGGGGGCTTTTATCGAAATTGTTCCTTCTACAAGGCATTAGAAAGCGGTAATCTAGGTATTCCCGAGCCAAGATTACTGCCAAGTTCTAACGATCCCAATTACATCAATCATAAATCAGTACCTGTTTCCTATGTTTTTGTTGGAGATGAAGCTTTTCCTTTGGGTATTCACTGTCTAAAACCTTACAGTCAACAAGGCCTTACACTTAGAAGTCGTGTGTTCAACTATCGTTTATCTCGTTTCCGGAGAGTTACTGAAAATGCACTTGGCATTTTGGCAAGTAGATTTTGAATCCTTTTGAACAAAATCCCACTTGATCCTGACAAGGCTGTAACGATCACACTAGCTTCACTTGCTATTCATAATATACTTATGGAAATCTCAAGCGACTCTTATACACCAGAGGGCTTTATCGACGAAGTCGACGAAGAAACTGGTTAAGTAACTGAAGGAGCATGGCGTGAGCAAAATTTAGCTGACTTGGCTTTCCTCGAATTGCAACAAAATCGAGGAAACAATGCGTATAACCGTAGCTAGCCAAGTTCGAGAAATGAACTTGTGTCTTCTATCACTTTTTAATAATTTCACAAAAAAAATACAACACAAAACACACTAGCTGAATGATCAAATGAATGGAATATTTTTGTTTACATAGCCAAATCAATAGATTTTTCTTCCTTTCTTTTGTTTTGAATATCGTAAGCTCGTCGATTATAATCAAACTAGTTTGATTATAATCGACTTCTCTACAATAATCGGAACAATGGGAGTTCGACGTCATCAAGATAATGATTTTATTATTTTAAACTTTGATACACGACACAATAAGATAAGATTATCGTTTCGTGATTATTTTAAATCTTATCTTACACGTTTTTTTTTTTTTTAAGAAACTAGTTTTACCAAGCAGCCTCAATGTTTCTTAAGAAATCGGCCTTTTGAGCCTTAAATGTTTCTTACATGTTTCTAAACTTTGTCAAGCTTAAAGGACGCATGTCCATAATACAATAGTGTAATTGACTAATCTACGGTACTTTCCTATCTTCTATATAGATTTTTTGACTTTCTCAAGTGTTTCAAACTGTTATGTATGTATATTTCTGGAACCTTGATTGGAAAGTTCTTTAAAAAAAACGAATTAAAAATGCTATTTTCTCATTCTCAGCCTCAGCATGTTTCTTAGATGTTTCTTAGTTTTTAGGCATTCTGAGCCTCATGTTTCTTAAAAGTGTGTTTCTTAAAAAAAAAAAAACGTGTAATTCATTATTGCTCCGTGTAAGAGGGCCTTTAAATAAAAAATTGTTTTAACTTTTTCAGGAACATCAATGGGTTAAAGGAGCTGAAGAACAGATAGATGAAATAGATTTCGCCGGATGGGTCCAACGCCTCGATGACCCTGGACGACCTACCAATGTGTAACAAGCTTTCACCAACAATTATATTTGCTGAGTAATCAACAATCGAACAAAATGGTATAAAGTCTTCATGTGTAGTAACGTGTACAATGAGAGCATTAGAAAAAGACATGACGTAATGCTAAATGGAATAATATTTTGTTTTAGCCTTTGCTCAAGCTTGACAGTTTTTCATGCTAAAACTATTACATATCAATAACATACCAAATACGAAAGGTTGACAAATGACAAAATACCAAGCCTCCTCAGTAGCGCGATCCATCTTTAGTGCTAAATGACTGTTATGTAGTAGATTCATGATATGCACCATTGCAATGTCTTCTGACATTTCATCACTAACCCAATATCTGATTGGTTGTAAATGACGTAAAATCAGTCAATACGTCACTTTCAACAAATCAGATGTTGGGTCCGTGGAAGACATTGCAATGGTACATATCATGAATTAGTTTTGAAGAGGCCTGTTACGGAAAATGTGGAATTCGAAACACCATTGAATTGAAACGAGAGATATTTCGAAAAGCCTTTTTAACAATCCTCAATTTTTTTTTACCAAATTATAGATTGTAACCCTCTAGAAATGATATTACCGAGTTAATGTATCGGAGGATATCGAGGGCGACGGTAAGTGAAATCGATACAAAACAAAGTCGATAGTTGATGTACGGCTCTATATTGTCTTTGCTCACCTAAACAGACGACGGTATTTTGATGTTTTCACCGTCGTCGAGCAAAGTGGACGGTGATTTTGGAGACATGTCAACTTTACTTTATACCGTCCCCCTCGATTTATCTCGAATACATGAACTCGCTATTACTGAGGTTAAGCATACAAGGATAATCACGACGACGGACGAAAAATGTGTAAGGCTAGTGAAAATACGAAATTTAATTGGTTGAAACTCACTAGCCTGTTAAATTTTCGTTCGTCGTCGTGATTTTACCGATTTACTTAACCTCGTTATTGTTGAGTAACAGGGAACCAATGCAGCTCTTGTCCAACTACGGTTTTCCATAGGAAAAAACAACCCTTTAGTAACGTAAAGTCAGGGCCATCTTTTTTAAAGTGAATCTATCTATACTGATATAATAATAATAATAATTACACGTTTTTTTGTTTTTTTTTAAGAAACTAGTTTTACCAAGCAGCCTCAATGTTTCTTAAGAAATCGGCCTTTTGAGCCTTAAATGTTTCTTACATGTTTCTAAACTTTTTGACATAATCAGCCTCATGGAAGGCTGGATTGGAAGGTTCATAAAAGAAACCGAATTAAAAAAAGTTATTTTCTCATTCTCAGCCTCAGCATGTTTCTTAGATGTTTCTTAGTTTTTAGGCATTCTGAGCCTCATGTTTCTTAAAAGTGTGTTTCTTAAAAAAAACAACGTGTAGTCCTTATGATTTGAGAAATTTCTCCTTAACTCCTGAAAAGAATGATACCGCCAAATTTATTTTGAAGAGTTCTTTGAATTGTATACATCCTTGTTATTTCTTCTATATAAGGTCTTTAAATAAATGTTGTCCTGCTCTTAGTCGAGTTCATTGTTGACCATCAGTCTTCACTTATGATGGAATGCCAATACACACTTCTCGAGATAGATCAACAACATTTTGTGCATCGTTTTGCAATGAAATAATGACTTCAAACGAAATTTACACATGGAACATGTTTTCCCAAAAGATAGTTTTTCGATACAAAACCGCGAACGCTTGCAAACATTAATTAAGTCTAACGACGTTGAAGTGCCGTAGCAACAAGTCTTTGAGAACGAGGCTCGCAACATTTCGAGAAGTGTGCCCAAATTGCGAATACAAGGAAGAAGAAATTTTTTATACCATGTTATTTTTCACCACCAAATTGGGGACGAGATGGAGTTTTTACAAGCTCTTATTTGATTTGGTTGGTCGTCAGTCAGTAATAAAACAATTTTGTTACTTTTTCTAAAGAACGCGTCATTTTTGTTACTTCAAATGACCAATTATTAAAGTATCTTATAAAAACTCCATCTCATCTGCCAAATTGTTCTCCATAGCAGTTAGCATTGGAATGTTTTGCGGTATTTTTCTCCTTTTGAACTCAACACCCCTAGTTTGTTTAGTTGATAATTGTTTTTAATAGAATTTATATTGTGAGATTTTTTTTTTTGGAATTTTTGCTGAATTATATTTAGCTATTTGTTTGTTTGTTGTTTTTCTAGTTATAAATTTGTTTGTTTTTTTTCTGGTAAAATAATGATTGCATTTGAGTATAAAACTTTCTACCACAACAGTATGACACGGTTTCTTATTGTCAAAAGGATGAAAATGTTATGGAATTCTTTGTTTCCGGCAACACATATCATATTTTCATCTCACTTGATCCGAGTTTTTTCTCGCTAGCCATTATCAAGATCAGTTAGAAAACATTCGTGAGTGCTATCAGAGCGAGCAAAGAGATTGGGTTCGAGTTTGGTCCTAGACATAGGGACGCCCTGGGCGCCGCCATAAAAATAGGGACGCCGCCATATGCTGTAATTAGACTACGGATTAACATTGAGAATCTTGAAAATAACTGAAACTGAAAATTTTTCGTGCATTACCCACTTCTGTTTCATCTTTTTATGTATCTTTGTAATTATTATGTACTTGAACAATGCGTTTTCTTAATATTTGTTTTGTTAGAAATTCTTTTCTTAACCATACTTATCATACTTACTTTTTTTTCGTTGATCTAGCTTGTATACCAAACTGCAAAATATTTTTATTTATTTTCATTAAAAATAAACCATCATAGAAAAAAAATGATCTTTTAAATATTGCTCTTAATGTTCCTTTTATTTTCACCTTCTCTATCTGTTTTTGTTTTGCTTCTTTTCCAATTATATCTATCAACCATTAACGACGCGGTCCAGCTGTTGAGAGGACTGGTAACGAATATACAAGAAAAATGTTTCCTTGATGGCACATACAACCAACCAAGGAAATTCCCGCCATATCCATTTTTTTAAACATAAAAGACATTCCACTGAGCCAAGTTCCGAACCAAGTTCAGGATTTAAAGGGCTCTGATCTTGTCATTAAATCTGTTTTATGACAAAAAATTCACAAACATCAGTTTTTTACCAGCTAGGAAAACTTTTCGATTTTCAGAACAGATCCCTGCGGTTTCCAGGGCACCAGTTTTATCTTAGAACAGCCCCAGGGACTTAGGCAAAATAAGCAACGGGTATGTGCGAGCCGTGCCCTTTTTCATAACTCAAAAGTCATAAAGATAGAGAGAAATAAATTAGAGAATATCCCTCTCAAAGGGCGTAATCTTTTTTTGACAAAATCCTCTCAAAGGTGGTTTCACCTCGCAAACCTTTCGCGGCAGAAGAAACTCGGAGAATAGGAAGAACCCCCACTCTAGCGAGGACCTCACTAAAAGCCGTTTCTGCGTTGAGAAAAACGTCTATTAAATAAATGCATTTGACCCCTTTCTGTTACTAAATAGAAACACGGAGAGGTCAAAAACCGGCTTTTTTGGGTGCTTCCGTTAAAAAATATGACGTCATCTTGACTTACGCGGCATACGTATACGCAAAATTGCATTACGTCTCCCGCACGCTGCCCTCAATCGGAATTACCCAAGCATTTCCAGTCGGGTTCAACTTGGACATACTTTAATGATCGTGGAATTTTTTTAGTCTTTGTGTTGGTTATTAAACGATTAAAGGACAAACATACTTTCAGGCTGAAGTCGACTGCCCAGAACTTTTGTGGACCTTTGCTCATGTGGTCATGGTGGTGTGGGCAGGATGAAAATTTAGATGTTTTTTTACATTTTGTGGTATTTTTACAATTTTTAGCTAGATGCGATGTCATAGAAGGTTTCTAGGCCCTTCCAGCAGGTGATAGGTAAACCTGATAAACAACTGGTTCTTTCTTTTATATGGTTTATATTGGGCCAGACGTCCGCGCTCTCGATAGGATCGATCATCGGAACGGCTCGATGACGGATCGATATGTGATCGATGGATTACTTAAAGGGACCCCTCGCTTAAAAATGATAACAAGACACTCACTTCATATTCATATGAAAAGCAACTTCCCAAAGTATTAGCACGCAAAACTCTTTCTTCGATCCATAATAGACCTTTTCGCCTTTGCGTCCGCCATCATATTGAATTGTATGCAAAAATTATGGTGGCCGAATTGCCGTGGTGAAATTCCCTTATAAAGTATGCAAAACATTTGCAAAAAGAAAGTATTAATTAAAAACTTACATGCATAATTGGCATTATATTAAAGTGTAATCTTGTAGAAGGAAGATTAAATTTGCTTCTCTTGAAAACTAAAAACAATTATATTCACTCATCTCTTAGAACAAGCACTTCAAAAGACCATAACATTAGACAGAAACTCAAACTGAAAAATCACCCGCGAAGGTAAAAAACAATCCTTATTCGGCTGACGGCAAATTATTCTCCTGGGAATAGAGCCGCCAAATGATCAAATCAAAACATTGAGAAAGTGTGACGACATAATTACTGCTTTCAGTTTGCGTGTTTTGAAAGTTTGATGTGTGTACTCCGTCTTCGTGGAATTTTTTTATGGCATGAAAACAGAATATGCAATGTCTTTAAGAACAAATTCCTAAAAGGCTTTTGTTGTTCTGTAAATATTTCCTTTTGGATTAAGAAATTCCATCCTTTATTGTTCTAATGGTTATAATATTTATTTATAACATGCTTTGTTGTCTTTTTAATCTTTGTGTAAACTTGCATATGTTTTGCATACATTCCAACTAAATCCAACCACGGCATTTTCGTTCCTGTATTTTTGCATACAATTCAAGATGGCGGACGCAAAGGCGAAAAGGTCTATTAGAAATTAGAAATTTTGATCTTCACTCAACTTTCAGAAGTTTCAAATGGCTTCTGAAGGCCTTCGAATTTTCTCGCGCTCTTGTCGCACCAAGTTGTCGATACAAATGCACCGGAAAATTACAGTGCGAGGTGTAGAGGCCGGCTCTGGTTCGAACAGTCTAGAATCTGCGCTCTTCTCCTAAGAAAGGGTTTGCTTGGAGTCGAGTTGCAGGTTTATGGAGAATCGGTATCGGCTTCAGAACTCCCAATGAGCCCCGGTTGTGTTGGTTTCAGTCAGACGGAGACGCCATACTGTTTTCAGAGGAATTTTTCGATATCTCTGCAGGAACTAGCAGTAAGTTTTATATCCTTTGAATATGCTGTTAGGGGTTTTTGGACCAATATAGTTTGATTTCCTAAAGATCACAAACAAGCGAGGGGTCCCTTTAACGATCCGGATGGTTAAATGTTCCTATTTAAGATATTTGGTCTAAATTCGTTTATTTCGTCTCCATGTCATTTAACATATAATTATAGCTAACAGTTAGTCACACTACTAGGAAATCTAGCTTTCAGAAAAAACAATATCAGTCATATCTACAGGATGTATTTGCACAACAAGGATGAGAGTTACCTGAATCAAGTTCGTAAGACAATTTATTAAAACTTGAAAGTTTGAAACAAAATAAAACGTGCAGCAGCCAAATATCAACCAACCAAATTTTGTCATTCAATTCCCGAGACAGCGCTTCGATTTTTAAGGCCTTGTTTATACGCTAAAGTAAAAATGATTCCGCACATGTAAATGGGTCATTGTTTGAGGTCCGGCAAAATTTCCAGGAAATAGCCTGTCCGGCGGTGCGCGGATCTAGGTGGGTTCCGCCTCCCCCGTAGATCTTTTTCTTGTGAAGTTGATCTTCAAATTCGTTTTCAAGGTTGGCTTGGCTCAAATTTTTTCATCTATGGCTCAAATTTTAGGCAATTTCTCAAAGATTTTAAAAATGTTAATTTCATTAAAAAGCGCCGGGTTATTTTTTCATGAATCCCTTTAGAAGTTTTGCGGCGCATTTTTTTGCTTGAGAGTCAAGTAAAAGATATAGCGCTTTCGCAGCATTAATCTTTGATACGCATTTTGGCGGGACGCTAGTGTGACTAACTGGCTAAGTGGATGGTTCCTTAGTTCTTATCCCTCAGAACACTTGATACATTTAATAATAGAACGAATGATGAACAATCATTTATTAATACTGTTGAATATACAATACATCATAATCCTGTACTCATAACCANCACACACACACACACACACAGATTATTCGTTTTCAGCTTTGATTGTAAATAGAATTTTGTAGCTAAAGATTTATTCATCAGTATCAGTTGTGAAAATCAGTGTCAGGATGATTTATTAGTAATCATTCCCTTGTTTGACAAAAGACGAGAGAAAGAGTTAAGTCCAAAATTTGTGGTTTTGACCGTTGAAGTTTAGTAGTTTAATAGCTTTGCCCCTGGTGCCATTTTGTGATCAATTTCATCAAAATTAGTTTGATAGGACATCAGATGGAAGATTACCTGGAGGTATTTTTGAATAATAGATATTCATTACTTCACCTGATCAAAGTTTGAGTATTAAGTTCAGCAAACAGGGGAGTGGCAGAAGTTCTTGGTTCACTAAAGGTCATGGTCTTAGTGCAGTGTTTTGAAGGTAAGAATCTATGTGTGACGTATTGTCACACAGTCCCCAGAGTTTGACTAGCATAGCGAACATGAGAACAAAATTGCATATAATGTTTAAAGGATTGGAATTGGAACATGTGACGAAGTTTGGATTTGCCCCCATTTGCCCTTCTCAATGTAGCAGCAACGAAAGAATTTGAACCTTCCAGTTTAGATGATTGTCAAGTGAACACCCAAATACTTCACCTCTTACTTGGGGATAGAATTTCCCGCAAAGCTAATTCTTGGAATACAGTCCATGTCCTCCAAGGGGAACGAAAAATACAAACCAGTTTTGCTAGCATTCAAAGAAATTTTGTTGGCATTAGCCAGCTGACAAAACTCTAAGATCAGCATTAACTCCCCACAAAGACTCCATACAGTTTTTTGAAAAATTTAGTAAATGAGTATCATCAGCAAAATGATTTTCAGAGGTTCTTCAGAAAAGAGGACCCAGACTGAACCTGAGGAACTCCATGATTAATGCTTTAAAAGGAATTTGAGCGAAAGAGAAACATACTGGGAGCGGTTTAGTGAGTAAGATCGGAACAGTCATTAACAATGCCTCTGACTCCGTAGTGATCGAGTTTTTCAAGTAAGATTTCGTGATCAACTGTGTCGAAAGCCTTTTGTAGATCGACAAATACACCACAGGCAGACCCACCATTGTCAAGATAGTTTCGGATACGTTCGACAATATTAATGAGTGTATGCTCAGTAGAGTGAGCCTTACGAAAACCAAATTGTCGAGAGTAGATTTGATTATGGTTTTCAAGAAAATCAGAAAGACGTGAGTACATCACTTTCTCAAAAAATTTTTCAATGTTAGATAAAAGTGAAATTGGCCTATAATTAGAGACTTCAAGGGGAGAACCTTTGTGTTTGAAGACAGGCACAACTTTGGATATTTTGAGAGTAGAGGAAAAATAACTGAGAAAGGGTAGTTTTCAGCGCCGATATTGGCACAGAATATCAAGTCGAAAAGTTTAAGGTTTTATAGGAATATTGAGGACCCTGCTTATTTATTGAGAAGAGCCAATCACCTTCGCAATTTCTTGATTAGTGGTTGTGTAAGGGATGGAATAGATTGGATCTTTCATGAACTGCTGAATGTGTAAGAAGGCGGCCTTTTTTCCGAGAATCAGCTATAGTAGTGAAAATCATTGAAGGAATTGGCTACTTTCTCAGGAATCTGATGTCAAGAGTCACCTGTGATGATTGAAAGGGGTGATTCGAGTTAGCCTTGTTGAGATTAATCGCGAACACCAGACCAGACTTTTCTAGAGTTTTTAGAATGGAAATCAAAATATCTGATGTAGTGTTTTTTTACTACGTCTAGTCAAAGTGACTATCATATTTCGATACCTACGATATAATCATAGAGTCGATCTTTGGACTCCTTAGTTTTCGCCTTAGCGGGTTTGTTTGGTAGTGGTCACGTTTTTTTGATTGACTTTCAAATTCCGGGGTTATCCATGGTTTGTTTTTGCTTAACTTGACGTTGGTAAGTTTGACTGTGGGTAGATGTCTCTCTACAAGTACTTCATTCTGTCATTAAAAATATTGAAACAGAGTCTGGATTATGACCAAATCTCAAAAAAAGGGCCCAATCAACTTCAAAAAAATCCAGAATAAATCTTCTCGGTGAAAGAGACCAGTCTTGCGAAAAAAAGTATTATCTCAGGGAAACTTACCTTCAATGAGGAAAGAGACAACTGGGGGGAGATGATCTGATATGGAAAAGCATTCGTTGCCAGTACAGTTCATTATCAGATGGGCTAGAAATATATTATCAATGAGAGTCCTTGAGTCCTCAGTTATTCTTGTTGGTAAAAGGATCTGTGGAAGTATAAGATTAGAATCGAGGATATCCATGAAGGACATTATTTCTGAATCATCTCGCATTTTAAAAGATTAAGATTGAGTCTCCAGAGGAGGAGTTGCTTTTTCTCAGAAGAAATTTTATAAGCAGAGGTTTAGAAAATCTTGATTGAAGCCAACCATTTGGATGGCGATATTATACAACAATGATATGGTACTGTTGGTAGGATAATTTCAGCAAGCATTTCAAGACTACATGAAGATAGCAAACTTGGTCCTGTCGTCCTAGGTTTGTAAAAGAAAGAGTGTGAAATATATAAGGCTACTCCACCTTTAGAAGATTCAGTTGGTGTAAAAAGCTTTTCGTAACCTGGTATAGCAAAGTCCTCTTTTTTTTCGAGAGGACTTTCTGTTTCGGTGTCAACAAGGCTTTTGGTTTCTGAAATCCCTATGACACTAAATTTAGAATTGAGGAGGGCAAGCAAATCTTCAAGGTCGTCAAAATGTTTTGAAAGTGAAGCAATGTTCAGGTGAAAGGCAGAAAATTTAGATGGAGTGTTGGCTGCAAGCGATTTGAATTCATCGCAGTCAACATAACTACAGCTATGAGCTTGAAACTGAAATTCAAGCTCATCATCAATGTTGAGATCAGATATTAAGGATCGAAGTTTATCACTCATGTCACCAGGAGCATCACCATTAGAATTATTAATGTTTAATTCAACAGGAAAAGGAAGGGAGTAATTGATGCAATTCGGACAAAACCAGGTCCCAGAAAGGGAAAGGACTTGAAATTGTTTTAACGTGAGACCAGAGCATTTTCTTTGGTGGATCCAATGGTCACAAATATCACATTGGATTGAGTTACATTTTTCACTGACATTCTTAGTACAAACTGAGCAAGGGAATATTTCAGGCATAGATTCTAAAAAACAGACACACTCGGGACACACAGCACAGGTCAGGCAGAGAATAAAAGGGATGGAAGAAACTTATACAAACAAAACTGAAACAAATAGGTATAAAAAAAATAATTAGATTTTTAAAAAGAAAAAAAAGAACAAACCTCTGACAGGAAGCAAAAACCCGGAATTTGAAAAAGCACCACTGTCTTTGAATGAAAAAACAACCGAGTGTACAACCATGCTAGCACCATCTGAAAATCGTATTGGACAAAGTGCTTAGCAACTGATTTGTTGTAAAAAAATGTAAACTAATATGGCGGAGAAGTAAGAAAATTGTTCGAAGACCCGAAGACATGCAAAAAATGAAAATAAGCTACTCAGTAGTTTCATGTTATTAATCGGGTTGAAGAATTGTTGAATATTTTAGTAGATGGCCTTATGCGAAACTTTGATTTTGGCATTGCTTTTTCCTTTGGCTGTGACAACCAAGGATTCATTTTGAAACTTGTAGGAAATAAGGTTTCTCTTTTTAACGAACGACCATCCAAGAAAGTTCTCTAAGTGGTCGTTGAATTTTCACGCATATAGATTGGCAAGTCCGGTAGTTCAGTTCATTAAATTGACATTTCAAGTTTTTTTTGTTTTTTAAACATTTTTCTGAGTTTTTTCTGTTCACAAACCTGACAATTGTTCTTTTTGTTTTGTTGTTTCTTGTTGGTGGAAGTCTGTGGATCTATAGTTCTTCGTTTACTTTCCATCAATCTTTTCCAAAATCTTAATTACTTTATCTTCCCATTTCTTCATCTCTACATCATTGCTATGCCACTGACTTCCCATTATTTCGCCTTCCATATTGATTTTGCTTTTCTATGTTTATTGTTTGTTCCTTCTCACGTTGTTCTAGCTTGTTCACTTTATTTTTAAGATTTTCAACAGTTTTTTGCAATTTTTTGTTTGACTCGACCAAGTTTTTTATGATTACATTTTTTATTTCGGTTATCTTTTTGGATGTTGAGTTCATCTAGTGTTAATTTGTCTAGTTTTTCATTTATTTTGTTAAAGTTTTCTTTCATAAATTCTTTTTCTTGTTGGTTTTGTTGATTTCTTGTTGTAATCGACATGTTGAATGTTCAAGATGGTGTGAGCGCCAAAAAAACTTTAGAGCTCTTTACTCATCGAAGTCCGAGATGAGATGAAAGTTGGCAGTTAATCCACTCTTGGATTAACTATATTTTTCAAAATTTGAAAATGGACCACCACGGTCAAAACAGGCATAGTGTTTTGGATTAACTGCTTGAACCCCCCCCTGCTTTGGTGCATATGCTGGATGCAATATCTCCAAATCATGCAATCACTTTAATGTTTGATTTTTTTTTGGATTGAAGCAGATTTCAAATGATTATTAATACATGTAACCTTTAATTTTTAGAGTTACGCAACTAAATAATTCTTAAGCATGGGTGGCAAGATTCCAGATAATGTGAAAATGGATTTGCGGTCTGTTTTATTAGCAGCCAGTGGTACAATGCAATCTAAATTGGCCAGAGAGTATTATGATATTATGGGTGAACATCTACCTATCAAATCACTTGGCTTCAAAAATATTTATGAGTTTCTCTTAGCCTTGGAAGGGGACGTTTGTCGCATGGAATTCTCACTCAAGAACAACGATAATATTGTCTTTGCAATCTTGGATAACACTTCCTTTACTTCGGAACATGCTAAGAAAGCCGCAGCAAAGTAAGTTTTAAAGTTTTATCATCAAAGATTTTTGAAAATTTTTACAGGAACAAGATAGAATATTCAACAAATTAATAAGTATTTCAATCACAAAAAGCGTATCCTTGATCAATTTTGAAAAAGAGAATGAATATTATTTTGCAAAACTTTGATGTATTTTGCTTTTTAAAATTCCATGAAATTGAAACTCTTTGCATTGTCTGGGGGGGTTGCATGGTTGGCGGAGGAGCTGAATCAGCCCTTTTTTCGGATGGAGTGACAGAACTTGACAAAAATTTAGACGGAATTTTGGAAATTGGGCCCTCTGATAGAGATGGAAAATTGAACAATTTTAGTGCGGAAAAACAGAATTTTGCAAATGTTTTCCGAAATTTCGGGATTAGCAAAAATTATTCTGAATTTTTGACAAAAATCTTGAATTTCAAAGGAATTTTTGGTGGCAGAATTTCAGTCCTTTTTTAGACAGTTTGACAGAAATTAGGAAAAAAATTAGTGGAAATGCGGAATCGGGTACCCCCTTAAACCCCTCTGTCTGTCCAAAATTATATTTTCAGTAAACAGAGAAAAGTTTTTCCCCAATATTGGGGGACAAGCTGGAGTTTTTACAAGCTCTTATGTGATTTGGTTGGTCGTTAAGTTAATTTCATTACTTTTTCTAAAGAACACGTCATCTCTATTACTTCGAATGACCAATTAGTGAAGTATCTTCTAAAAACTCCAGCTCATCCCAATATTGATGTTCCTTGATTTTTCAAGCATTCCTCATTTGTGTTTTTTTCTTGCACTAAGTGAATATTTGATTTTTTTCTCAACAGAACGATAACAGGGAGTGTACCACACAAATCTCCTGAAGAAATTGCACTCATATCTGATGGCCAACCCGTTGGCAAATTAAAACCTTCAAGAAGCGATAGGAAGAACAAAAATAATGGAGGTTTTAAAAGAAAATCACCAAAAAAGATGGAACTTCCTCCACAGCCAATACAAACACCGATGGGACTCCCTAATCAGTTTGACTGGAACAGGCTGAACCAATTGACGAGAAATACAAGAGGCGAATACACTTTGATTGGAAGGCTGAACGGTATAAGAAATGATGTGAGTGCTTTCATTCATTAAAAATCTTGAAATTAAGAGAAATTTGAATATAGTGGCTTTAGAAAGAACATTTTTAAAGCAAGCCCCTTTTTTGCCCTTTATTAATGTGGGGGGGATGCGACACCTTCCAGAAATATTTACGGAGAACGGATACCAGGGTACGCCTTTGTTTAAGTTTTTTATAACTTCCAACGTACACATTTTTTATCTTATTAAGACCGATGAAATGAAAGATTTTAAATTAAATTTTCAATAGTTAAACATTTTAATCATTAAAATATTCCAAACAAAGGCTAGAATCAGGCTTTGTCAATAAAAACAAACAGATTGAATACATTTTTAGGCTGCATCGTTTGAGGCGTGTGATAGCACGCGCACACCTCCACACACACCTAAAATCTTTGAGGAGAGTGATTAATCACACGCCATAAATTTGGATTTTACTACTTAAAGTTATGCATAGCACTCCTTATCACACGCCTAATATACTTTTTAGGAGTGCGATTGACCACACGTCTGGAATTTTCAAATGACAAAGCCTGCTTTTTGGAGTAAGAACTCAGAAAACGAAAGGAATTAATATATACACATAGTGTGCAGAGGGGTCCTGCCCCCAGCATTTTTCAGGGGGGGCTAAGGAAAATAGCCTCCGGCTAAATTCTAGAAACATAGCCCCCACTTTTACAAAACAAATTTTGCATGCAAATTTTGGATAAATTTATTGCGCCGCTGCAATCAGGGACAAAATACTTGGGGCAAAATTATTTTAAAGGGAACCAGAGACCACCTTGATTTCAAAAGGATACTGTGCATAAAGTGGAGATTGTCATTGAATGATTTTAATTTCAGAGGATGCACAATAAAAAATGCTGAAAAATGAGAGCTCATACAAGTCTGTAGCACAAGCGAAACTAAAGTTATGGCATTTTAAAGCTCAACAAGTAGCCCGTTGGGCGTGAAGGCCCAGCAAAAGCGAAAAGTAGTAAAAACGTGTTAGGGGTCATCGTACAATACTCTACAATGTTGCATAATCAAAAAAGAAAAATACAAAGACGGGGGTTAGCTGGGGCAACAATAAACGAGACGATGCGCATCACCTATATCAAATGCAACAACAGAGTATAATTTTTTGTTCAATAGTTTTTCTTTTATAAAATAACGTTTGGTTTTTGTAAAATAAAGTTTCGTTTTTCCTATGCAAAGTATAAAGTTAGGTATAATGATTTCGTTTGCTAACTCAGCTTTTTTAGATTACAAGCTCTTTCGTATTGAATAGATACAAATGTGAAGCATTTTTGATGAAACAGAGAGAAATCAAATATTTGTTTATCTCGCAAAAAAGACAATAAGCCGAATCTGGTCTGATACAATTGTGCTCAACAGAAACGGGAATACTTATGTTAGACAAACCTAAGTACATAACCTTTAAATAGAACGGTTTTTTTGTGTATTGGTTTTTTCCAATGTCCTAGCACCTGTACCAAACCCTACTCTTTATGTAGCTGACGATAGTATGTTGTTACGTTTAAGAGATTTTGTGTGAAGCGTGGTTCAAAAAGCCTCTAAGCAAAATTCTTATGTCTCTCAAAAGAAGCCAATAAATCTCTTGGGACATTATTACAAAAAAATTACTATTTTAGTTTTTTATGACACTGCAATAGGTCTAAAGTTGATTCTAGTTAATTGTTTTCAACAAAATGCATGTAATTAAGAAATAACCTTTCATAACAAGAAAAGATTTCAAACACTCATTGTCTCTAATAACCCCAGATCAATACAGTTTGTTTTTCCTATGTAAAATAAAGTTTAGTTTTTCCTATGCAAAATAGAGTTTTTTTTCCTATTATATATAAATAAGCTTGTTTTTCCAATGTAAAATAAAGTTTGGTTTTTAATTCCAAATTTCTTTATTTAAATTTCGATACTAGTAGATAATATAAGTAGCTGAATATGAGAGTAGTTAAGTAAGCTAAGTCGATTTCGAAGTAGTATCGATATGTCGCAAGTTTGATTAGCCGAGTAATCTATTAACCATGCAATCTAGTATTCTGCAAGCATGCATTCCGAGTAATCTAGTAATGCCGAGTAATTCGTTGTTCCAGGTAATCTGGTGAGGCGAGTAATCTGAGGTAAGTGGTTGAAGGGTTTAACCCTTCAGTAGGGGTTTAGTAACACTTTGGTCTTGAAATCTGTAAAAAGAAATAAAAAAGGAATTTAGAAAGATGTATACTATTCATCATCATATCAATTGGAAATTAATTAGTCAAAGAAAATATTTACATGCAAAGTTATTCAAGAAAAGCACAAAAGCAGTCAAATTCATGGCACATGCTGATAAATTAAATTTCATTTACGAGAAAGCTCTTGACTATTGACTTACTGGAACTTTTTCCATGAAACAGTTAAATCGAGCAAATTACTGTATGAAAGTTTTCCTGGCCTTTTTATCTTTAAAAATAAACACTTAAAAGGACAGAGATGGTTTCTATTATGACAGTTACAATAGAAAAGACAAAGATGCAGTTTCCTAAGGAGTTCTTGTTCATCATCCAGCTTCGTTATTACATATTCCTGCTGCAAGCATGAAATGATGTCAAGTTTAGACCTGCTTTCGATCCCCCTCTAGCTCATAAGTACCACCTGAATAAATCATTCATGGTAAGACAGATGACAACTGGTCAGGAGTTGTTTTCAAGCTGAAAAGAAGAAACATTAATTTAACATCAAAGAATTTGAAAATTTACCAATTTTATAACCATTTTGAAGCAGATGAAAGGTTGTTCTAATAATATTTCTGCTATGTTTATTCTATGTACCCTAAAGGGAACTAATTTTCACGGTCCGTGAAAAAATCATTTAATTTTCACAGTTGATCCTGGTGTAACACATAAAAATTACAATAATAATTTTTGAGAAAAACCCTGAAAATTAGTTCCAAAAGTTTTAAAAAAGACGCAATGAATTCCCAACATTTTGTAAGAAAAGGCAGTGCGCTGACCAATGTAAAAAGAGTTTTTTTATCAAAGCTAATTCAAAAATGTACTTTTTAAGTTGCGAATTTGTGCGCAAAGGTGAAAGTTAGTGAAATTGTATGCTTTCAATGGAGTTTGTGGACGAAATCAGAAAGAAATTGGCTAAAAAGATTTTCGTCACAATACTTGCTTTTTTATCGGCATGTAGTTGGAACTCCCCCCCCCCCTAATCGGCCAAATGCCGATAAAAAATTTGAGAATCTTTCGTCAAAGACCCCAAAGATGTAAAAGAGAATAGACCTTTTTTCAAAGAGGAGGTCCTGTTGAATAATTATGTAGTCCAGCCATAAAAACAATGATAAAGCCATGCATAATTACTGTATCATGCATATTGTAATAATTATGCATGGTTTTATCATTGTTTTTCTGCTGGACTACATAATTATTCAACAGGGTGGCCTCTTTGAAAAAAGGTCTATGTATTCAAACACAGCCAAATTGACTGTCCAAAATTTTACTAGGCAATGGTTGTGGCCGTTCTCCTTCGTCATGCTCGTTTTCGGGGTAGAGCGGAAGAAAAGGCAAGAGGAAAACCGGGCAATTAATGTCTACCCCCATATCGCCCTGGAAATTTCTGGGGGTTGCCAGGGGCTTGCGTAAATGATTGGTTTGATTGACTGTCAATTACGTTTGACTCGTTCGATTCATGGACAATGATGTTCGATTGCGTTTGATCAGACAAGGCCGCGACCACAGAATTCCCTCTATCAAGCACCTCCCTCTATTAAGCGTTGTCCCCTATTTAAAAAGCGCGCACCTAAAATCACAAAAATTAAATGCGGCACACTTAGTTAGAGTAAGTACTCTCGGGTACCTAATAGCCGGGGGGTTTGGAATAAGCGGGGGGGTTGGAAAAAATCTCAAAACTTAATAAGCGGGGGGGGTTGGAATAAAAATGTCCTGGGTGGAAAACTTTTGAAAAGGAGGCTAATACAGCAGAGTTAGGACAAAAGAGGGAACTTTCAAAAACATTTTCCCAAAAATCAATAAGCGGGGGGGTTGGAATAAGGATGTCCTGGGTGGAAAATTTTCGAAAAATTAATTAGCGGGGGGGGGACGGCTATTAGGTACCCGAGAGTAATATTCAATTGATTCGATTATATCTCATAATCGAACGGCAATAAATCCTGGGTAATATTTGATTGCGATTAAATTGTATTCAACAATCGAATTAATCGCATCATTCAATTGCGTTCGATTGACATTGTCTGGAAACGGGCATTGGGCTGCTCCAGTTTAAGTCTGTTATAAGGCGGTGGATGACACAGGTTGTCCGAGGTAAAATGCTTTTTTGAAAGTACTGGATTACCAATACAGAATCACTTTTATAGCAGAAAAATCTTGAATCTGATATTGTCAGATTGTCTAATCCTGAACACCCCTTTCTAATCCTGACCTACCTCTAATACTACCAGATGGTGTCAATTGAACAACTTCGAACAAAAATCGCAATCGAACCAATCGAATGTAATCGAACGCGATCGAATAATTGCGATTTGATTGTCGAACGTAATCGAATCTTAATCAAACGGCCTATTCCTGGGTAATATTCGATTGTGTTCGATTGCGTTCGAGTTATGTTCGATTGATAGTTGACTATGTTCGATTGGTTCGATTGATTGTCAATTACAATTACAATTGGATTAATGTTCGATTACGATTATGTTCGATGAGTTTGATTGCGATTAAATCAAATTGGATCACTCTGTTAGAGGTTTTTAGCGTGGACGGCCGAGTGCTTAAGTACCCTACCAAATCGAATAAAATCTAATACACAATTGAATCAATCAAACGTAATTGAATACAATCGAACGTAATCGAATACAATCGAACGTAATCGAAGCAATCGAAAAGTAAATCCTGGGTAATATTCCATTGCGATTCGATTGCGTTTGACAATCGAATTGCAATTATTCGATTGCATTCAATTGCGTTCGATTCGTTCGATTGACACCGTCTGCTGGATACTAATTTACAGAAAATACTGTCTTTACCTTAAAAACTTTAATTGAATAGTATGAAGAAGAACTAATCTACTGGTCCAATATAAAATACCATCTAAATTTGGAAAAATTGTTTATTTTAGAAGTAGGTCTGGATTAGAAAGGGGTGGTCAGGATTAGACGTTTTGTGGCCTATTCTACTCGATCTGAAAAATTTTATTCCAAAAAAAATACATACCTCTTGTTTTACAAATGAGCAAGCAGCAAACAACACAGTAAAAGGATGAATAATCACGAAAAATAACGATTGTATATCAATAAATCTGTAAACAGCAACAATCAATGAAACAACAGCGTCTGAAAATGTCAGAGTTTGTCTGATATTTCAGGAGGAGAAAAAAACTTTGTCTCCACTTAATCCGCCATTTTGAGCTATAAAATGCAAAGAGCGCGAGATCTACAACAACAACAACTTAGATAGACTAGTAACTAATCGTTGTATTTCACTCTGCAGCTCCGCTTGCAACAGACTCACTCCCTTCACTGAATACAATACGCAATACGGATACTTGCTAGTCTACAATTTAGAAGGAGCGCGGTTTTTGTAAAAATGAAAAAGAAAGTGGGACGGACAAACAGACAGTTGCTTTTGAAAGGCCCGTTCGCTAACGCTAGCTGGGCCAAAAACTGTCCATTTTTTCCATGAAACAGAGTGTCACCCAAAAATTTTTATTGTTAAAGTGGTTAATAAATTGACACTGACTGATGATTATGCTATCAAGGTCATGATTTTTAGCCATAGCAACTATAACACTTTGAGAAAATCAAAAAGATTTTCGGTAACACTCAACCAATTTTTTAAATTTATCATGAATGTGGTACACATGATATGAAACAGAATCGGCTGTAAAAATTTTATTTAACTTTAGAACCCTATATAGGGTTAATGGAAAGGTTTTCAAGATAGATCAAATGCTTAGATTTTGATACAAAGTTACTATATCAGCTTAAAAAATGTTTGAGGTGATATGGTTAAGTGAAAATTTCATAATTTTTATTTCAGTAAAGTAAGATAATTTTCCGTCATTCCGTAACCAAAAATGATTTCTCAATCAAAAACCAGTCTTCCCCCAATGGCAATTAATTTAGGCCCTGGTTTGAAGTACTCAGTAAAGGTAGAAACTTGCCAAAATATTTTACTCTAAAAAAATGTTTCCTTAAAACTTTACAGCATTTTTAATTTTTCCGTCATTCCGTAACCAAGATTTTTGGAAAATAAAATCATCAACGTTCAATCCAGGGAAGCCAAACATTGCTGTAAATGAGTTTTCTTGATCAATTGTTTGCCTATGTTGGATTTGAACAACTAAAACTGCAGCATTCTTGTATTTTTTGTGATATGGCTGTGGCTGTTTTTTAGGCTAAAAAGCTTTAATTTCAAGGCTTTTTAGCCTAAAAAATGGCAAAATCATGTTTCGGAAGTGCTGTAGCTCTAAAACAACTGCAAACGAGTTTAAGATACTATGAAAATGATACATATAAATTGAAAATGTAACTGAAAAAAATTTTCAGTCCCAGATGCCTTTTGGTCCCTTTAATAATTGCCCCTTGGCACAAAAGGGAAATTCACCGGGGTGTTTTGAAACCACAATCGATTTGTAAGTGCTCTAAAGTAGGTTCGAAGGGTAGAGTTTTAACTCTGAGTTTTAACGCTAGACTTAAGACTTTAGGACCTTAGGATCTGAGGATCCAAAAGTTTAAAAATGGTCCAGTAGGGCTTGAAATATAGCCTAGAAACCAATAAATCCCTCCCAGATCGAAATAATCGATGAAATCAAGTTGAGGGCCTGAAATTGACATTCTCGCTCGAACTTCAATTTTCGAAAAATGGTAAATTAGCCAAAAGTGCAAATATATTATGGCACGGATTGTGGCAAATTTTTTTTCAAGAGGGATAAAACCTTCCCACAGCATAGATTTTTATCATGATTTAGAATATTTTCAACCTATTAGCTCTACCCCCAGTTCTATTACACAACACTCAGCCCCACTAGCAAGCTGGCCCCCGGTATTTTTGAAAAATACAGCCCCCAATCAAACAAAAATGGTTTAGCCCCCCTCCCCTAAACTCAGGGGGGTGCATTCTATGGTACAGCTACGGCGATCGAAATAAAGATATGGGAAAACTAGTTGCTGATTGGGCAACAAATCAGGCTACCACCCACTCTCAATCGGCCAACTTCGCTTTTGATAATATATTTTAATGATATTAAAAATACGACCTTTCTTTATTTGGTTCATGATAAAAAAGAGTCTTTTTTGTGTCCCTGTCTTTGCCTGAATAATCCAATAAGTCCAAAAAATCTAATTGAAACCGCAAGTTTCATGGTTTGTTCTGTAATATATTCGAGAAGGCACGAAAACATTGGGAGGGCTATTTTTAGAAGGTCAAAGGATGATAAAAAGTGGAAGGATAATCCTTTATCTAAATTTAAAAAAACTATTTCAAACAAACTATAATGACATGATAAAAATTCCTAAAAAACTCTATAAAATCTGTTAAAAAATGAACCTAGCCGAAAACTTAGACAATATCTTCAGCTCTATGATGTCTCAACGGTGGCAACCTCATCGTATTTGGTAAATGTACACTACTCTCCTGATCCTCGTAGGTCCCATAATGCGATCTATCACTGTCAACCATCCTGTCTTTTTTAGTCTTTTTCCCTTTTTTACGAACGCCTCCTCCTGAAGTAGAGGAACCCGTCCGTTTTGCTTTTGAAGTTCGTTGCGGTTTCTTTTTCGATTCGTTGTCACGTAGTTTTACATACCCGTTCCCTCGTTGTTCTTCACTGCCCCCGTCTATGCTATCATCTAAATCCGCGACAGGTTCTGGAGAGATTTTATTATTCTTAGTACCAGATGGTCTCTTTTTCAACGGCTTCTTTTTAGAAGGTGTAGTCTTTTTAACTGGTGTTTGCTGAGAATGTGTTGACGCTGCTTCTTCAGCCTGTTCAATGATGACATCATCCGGGGAATAGTCTTTCTCTATTTTATAGGGTGATAATTTGACTAGTATATCAGGGAAAGTTGTGCTTGATTTCTTGAACATCCCTTCAATAGAGTAAGTATTCATTAATGTTAGTAAATGTTTGTCCCAACGTTTTAAAAGTTCTTCCAGTTCGCTTGTCAACATTTTCTCTTCCTTTTTTAAAGATTTCAACGTGAAATTATTGATTGTTCTTTTGCGATGCAATCGCTTTCGTTTTCTATATTGTATCAACTCGTAAGTTCCACCTATTAGTAAGGACAATCCCAGGATGATTAAACAAGAATACAAGATCGGTTCAAACATGCCAGATTTAGTGGTAAAAATCAAATTGGCTGCGATCTCTGGTGATTGAAGTTCTTCCATTGAGCGGAAAGTATCGAACACAAAATCGTTAATATAATCCCGATGATATTCGATATATTCCAGTATTAACTCATACAAATCGCCCCTATAGATGGTCAAACCGAGATATGATTGGTCCATATCGGTAACTATAGAGTCAACATAAAGCTCGTCTGTAATTTCTTTTGAATGGTATTTAGCTGTGTAGATATCCAGCAGAAGACCGTCTATTCTACCATCGATGAGAGCTTTCGTCAGCTCTGGCACACTGTTTTGATATCGTTTGTCTGCATTACCTTTCATCAAAACCGATTTCTCGAACACTCGATCCTTCAATAAACCAACCCGCCCTTTATTAACTGTTGGTCTTTGAGATGCCGCTACTGTGGTGATGGCGGTTGTCAGGGCGGCAGTTAGTAAAGCACATATGGTCATTCCGCAAAGTATCCAGAATACGGATATGAGACGACCCGGGACAGACCGCGGAACTCTGTCTCCGTAACCCACGGTCGTCATACTGATAAACGCCCACCAAAAGCCTGAAAAATAAAAAAATGTTCTTTACTTAGTTTTAGTATTACAATATGAGAACTCGACAAAGATTTTAAATTAAGAAGACATTTTCAATACTCTCATCCATTGAGTTTCAAGCCCGAAGGGCTAGAGGTCAATCTCTAACCTTTCTCAGGCAAGAAAAATTGAAGCCTTAAAATATGCGCCGTATTTTTGATGACGGATTGAATCTAGCAATTCCTTTGTTTTCGAGTGATATATTTTTCGAAATTAAGCGGTAAATTTTAGTTTCAATCTGTCATTTGTGTAAAAACCAGGCGGGTCGCTCAAGGCCGCGCAACTTTGGTAGGATTTGTTGGCTTCAAATCCTACCAAAGAGATTGACCTCTAGCCCTTCGGGCTTGAAACTCAATGCTCTCATCATCCGGGACGAGATGGAGTTTTTACAAGCTCTTATTTGATTTGGTTGGTCGTTAACCAATAATAAAACAATTTTGCTACTTTTTCTAAAGAACGCGTCATTTTTATTACTTCAAATGGCCAATTATGAAAGTATCTTACAAAAACTTCATCTCATCTGCATCATCCAAAAGGGCAAAAATTTCATCATTATAAAGTCATTAGTCAAACTGTTCATCTGTAATGATTGCTAGCATTGTCGACTGAGCTTTTGGCCGTATAAAAGGTTCCTTAGAATCAATTATAACAAACCAAGAAATCACCAAGTTACTAAGTTACCAAGTTACTAAGTCAGTATCAAAAGAACTACCTTCAAAAGCACCGCTGACAAATCTTCTCGGGAAGTGTTCTTTATTCCACCATGTATCCACAATCCAAATCGCAACCCCGGCTGCAAAACATAACAATATTGCTACCCCGAGCAATGGCCAAATATCAATGATCGCCATGACAACCTCATGTGCAAACAATGTCGCCGAAATGGATGATTTGATAATAAACATGGCGGAAGAGAGCTGGATGACTGGGATATTCAACATAGGTAGAGTTGAATTGACCTGAAAATGAAGTTATTATTATCACATCTGAACTGTGTAAATTTGTTTACGTATAAATAAGGTATCTTTGATGAAACTGAAAAGGTCAAAAATAGAATTTTAAAAATTTCTGTCGGTAACCATCACCTATAGACCGAATCCGAAAAATCCAGTTAGGAATAACCATGCAAGTCTGTTTCTAACTGACATAAAGTTTCACCCAAAAAATTGAAGCAAAAATTTAAACTATGCACAGGTCCGAACGAATATTCACAACCTTGCACAAGTAAAATGTAACTAAAATCCGTACATATCAGGGGGGGGGGGGTGAAGCAGTTAGTACAAGACATCATGCCTACTAACTGCTTTCTCGGAAGAAGTTAGTAACACCACCACCTTGGTACACTTAGTACAGTTAGTACTAACTGAATTTAGCCTTGAAAAAGGCTTTTGACCTTCATAAATTCAATAAAATAAATAAAAATCAAATTTAATATCTTAAAAATGATTCAATATCCATAGCTTTCAATAGGAAAAAACAACATTTTAGAAAATCAAATTTCTATTGCAACCAGCAAATTGTTTTTAAGATTTAAAAAAAAAATTTCGAAAATTTGAAAAAAAAATCTACTTCCCAAAAAATTTTTTTGGGAAAATATGGTCTTTTTTTTTTATTTTCTCACAAAATCCTATTTTTTACACAATTAGTACCAAAATTTGGCAAATTTTTAGCAGGGGACCACCCTTTTTTGCAGTTAGTACATCTGAGTACTAAGTGATTTTATCCAATTCATATGGCACACCACCACGGTACTAACCGGCATGATGTCTTGTACTAACTGCTTCACCCCCCCCCCTGTACATATATATGCTGATCGTTTGTCGTTCGTAAAAATAAAAAAAATAAAAAGTCATGCGGAATCGGTCTGGTTTATGACCAAGCATGCAAATAGATAAGAGTCGAACTAATAAAAAGTACATCAATCTATATCTTGAAGGAGAAATTTCATGTTCACAGGATGCTTGCTGTTTTTAGAGTCCGTAAAATATTCTTAACTTGTTCCTAATATTTAATTTACTTTGTTCTTATAAAAAAGTGTACACTGACCTGATACTGGCGTCCTTGACTAAAGGTCGGCAATATAATGTCACTTTCTTCTTTGTTTTCAAAGGAGATCAACTGTGTCCTATTCTCTACGTATTTGAACGTAATATTCAAACAGTTGCCACAGCATTCTGCCAAAGCCACCGATATGATTTGTTGTAATAATCCAGTGGTCGGCCAAACTGTTTTATTGAGAATCTGAGCGCTGGTGAAAGGCTGCATTTGCATCCAAGATATTATAACGCTTTGATTGCAAATAGGTTCGACGTCTTTGGAGCATGGTGTTCGCCACGCTTTGGCGTATATGTCATCGTTGTTCGGATTATCACGGTCGAATCTGAAATTTGATTTGCATCTTGGGCGAGATGCTTTTGTCATGGCAACGATAACCAGAGCCGCAATCATCAATGAAACAAATTTCAACATCATTGTATATCTTTTGATTCTTTCTGTTCCATACAGACAGGGTTTTCAATTAACTTTGTTTTTTCGTATGCATATTGTCTGCCAGTCTAGAATACTGAATATTTAGAAATATCAAATTGAAATAAAAATAGTGCAACCCTATTGTAACTTAAATCAGATCGTGATTGTTTTCTGTCCACCACGGTGAAGCTCTTTAAGGTGATCGGTATAAAAAACAAAAGAGTCTGACGAATCAGCTCAATTTCGTTGGGTCTGCGCATCGCTTTAAAGGGACTGGGGATGACAACAAAGTTAAGTATGGTGTTGAAATAGGACGCTGTATCAGAAAAAAGTTCAATTTTTGAAACAAGATTCTTGTTATTAAATTTACTCGGTCATTGATTTTTCAGTGCATTCAAAGGTTTACCGTACGCGTAAGAAAATTATGACCATCTGTTATCAGGTAACCTGCTGTATCCATTGTAAACAACGTCCAAAAAACGTCAATATTTAGAAGATAATTTTTCTATCAAAAAGTACTCCAGAAGCAAAACAAACACTGTGATGTCTTTGAGACTGATATATTTGCCTTTAAGGACCAAAAATATCCCTATGAAAGATTTATTATTTTCTCTCCTTTTTTTCCAGAAAAGATTTTGAGCCCTCCTACACTCTCTCTGTGTGTTCTATTTTTTTTCATCTATATAACTTTTTGTACTTTTTTTGAACTAAATTCTTTCACATCTCTACTCTTCGAAAACCTTTAGCAAATAATTTTTAATTTAGTTACGACTACAGTATTGAAAATACAAAGGTTATCGATTTCAATCTACTGAATTTACCGTTTCATTTCTATCAAAACTTCTCACCACGACCAGTTAGACCTTTGATTCAAAACAGGTTAGATTTTTCAATAACAAATTGAATTGAATTCTATCCCTTTTTCATTTAATTTTGATGAGGTTTACTTCTTTGAAAAATGGCGAATTTTATAAATGTTTATTCTCTGATTTGAATCAAATGAATATAGAAACCCACGTCTCACCACAACCAACAAATACCGCGTACAAATTTACATATTTGTAGTAAACACTTGCTTAAGCGGGCTAAAGCCGAATGCACTTTTGTTGAAGATTTGAGGTATAGAGGGAGCTAATCTAAAGAATCCTACATTTGCTAAAATTAGACAAAAAGAATGACAAATCCGCCATCCACAACCCATCCACTCGGATAGTTTGTCCACTTCAATGTTTTGATTTCTCTTTTGGACTAGCTGCATATGGTTTAAAAGAACGACAAATTGCGCATGCGTGTTATAACGCAGGATTCTTTACAGGAATAGACTGATCAAATTAAATAGTGCTTATTGTTTGTTGAATTTGTTGCTGGAGATACTGGGACGACACTCTCAGCGGACCCAAATTTCACGCCATCACGCCTAAAAAAACTCGATTTCACGATCACGCCGCCACTTCATTTTCATGCCATCACGCCTTTTTTTCAAAATTTCATCACGCCAACCGCTGGGGGGGGGGGCTCATTCATAAAATCAGTCATAAAATGAACAAAATATTCCAGCGTAAGAAAACCCAAAACAACAACAATCGACAACCACCTAAAAATCCATCGTTAATAAAAAATACAACCGAGGCCATCAGAGAAAATTAAAAGCAACTTGTTTAAACAATTCACTCACGCTACAACAGAAATGAAAATGTGTTCAGCTCAGAGCATATAAAAAAATTTTAGAAAATTTTATTTTATTCAGATTTGTTTTGATTACTTCAACATTTCTGCAATGTTTATATTTACTTCACTGTATAAACATTACGTAACCAAATTTCCCTGTTCTCATGTTTTTGTAATGCCAACTTATTTATTAGAATTTGAAGTTTTAAAAGTGATATTCAGGTCCTTTATAATAACATTAGGCTCGATTGAGACTAAAAGAAATCACCGAGAACGATTTTACATGCTGACTAAATGTGGAACATGGGTTTAATTGAAAATAGCCTAACATTTCATACTAAAAATCATGAAAAATTAGAAAACTTTATTGAGTTAAGCCAGCTTGTTTCTTATGAAAAAGTGTTTGTTTTGAATCTACGTACTTTCCCTCGATTCAAAACATGTTGGTATGTAACACATTAAAAAGCAAAAAAAAATTATTACATTTTCTATGCATTCAATCTCCCTAATTTCAATCTACAATATCCATCCCTCTCTCTCTATGTAAAATGTGTCCCAAAAAAAGCGGACAAATTTTCCATAAAAATAAGATTACATTTCTCTGTTCAATCAGGTTCAATCAATAGATATTCAATTCCAAATGTAAAATGTGTCCCAAAAAAAGCGGACAAATTTTCCATAAAAATAAGATTACATTTCTCTGTTCAATCAGGTTCAATCAATAGATATTCAATTCCAAATGCAAAATGTGTCCCAAAAAAAGCGGAACTTTATTCCAACCCAGTTCCAACTGACTGAACTTTTATGAGTTTTTTTTCGCTCACATTTAAAATCAAAGACCAGGTCACTCAACCACTTTCGATATAACTTACCCTTTACTCACAAATAATAGCAGGTGTTTTGCTCATGTTTTGGCTGTGTAAAATGATTTGTTTTTATCACCAGATCACAGAGTGGAGATAATTATCAAAGTATTGTTTCGAGGAATATTATTTCTCATATCCTTCATATTATTTCTTGAAATAATCCTCTTTCTTTTATCTTTTTCACTCCAAATTATTTTCTTGCTTTTCTATGAATAACGTATCAAACGTAGACAGTAGAAAACTTTACATAACTAACCTTTCTTTCTTGATCATGAAAGTTTTCTTTATCCGCATGAAATTAGTTTTCTCTGAATAAGTATTCATAAATGAAACGCTAATTAATGACATTTTTAAATTACTTTCTACTTAATTAATTTGAAATTAATTAAAGAGGCTTCATACGATGACCAGTAAGTTTGATAAAAGTGGGTCTCCATAGTTTGAACCGCTATAATCCGAATGTCTCTAAACTGGCCAAAATCGATTTAAGGGGGTTGCGCTTACTTCAAAACCTATTCAACTTCAATATCCCCCAAATTCGAATGACCCTCCCTCCCCCGGACCTATTCTACTGTCTTTGAGTTAGGATGAAAATTTGAAAAATGATTTGATTGCAATTTTAAATTCAACATTTTTTTTTTAAGGATGAACTCAGACGATTGTTCAGCGGCATTCCGATCAAATATATCGGAAAATCGAATAAGTAAGTACAACATTCATCCTTAATATTTTTTTTGACCTACCCCGGTGGAGGTCCTATAAATTAACCTCTGTCCGTTCGTTCGTTCGTTCGTTCGTTCGTTCGTTCGTTCGTTCGTTCGTTCGTTCGTTCGTTCGTTCGTTCGTTCGTTCGTTCGTTCGTTCGTTCGTTCGTTCGTTCGTTCGTTCGTTCGTTCGTTCGTTCGTTCGTTCGTCCGTCCGTCCCTCCGTTCGTTACCAACTTTTCTCGAGATTGGCTCTTTCATTCTTTATGATTTTTTGCGCAAAGATGCATAACTATAAACCCTCGAATGTGAAGACGGGCCCAATTTTCGAAAAAAAATGTTTTTGGGTAAATTTGGGCCAAAAAAAGGCTTAAAAACGGGTTATTTGGACTATGTGAAAAATTGGATCATTTTTTTTTCTGATTTTTTGCATGAAAGTAGGTCTTCTATAAGAATCACTATTAACGATAAGCATACATCAATGTTTTTAGTCAAATTACTAAATTTTTTTATGAGATGGATGTTTTTTTTGCTCATGAGGGCTTAATTTTGAAGAATATGTGTGTTTAGACATGAAATTTTGGTTGCTTGGCGTGCTTTTATAGAAAAACTGGCCAAATTTGATATTTTTTTATAAGCACATTATCAATTACTTAGGTATTAGGTTTTCTCGAGATTGGCTCTTTTATTCGCTTTTTCTCGATTTTTAGAAGAAAAAAAATTTTGGGTCAATTTCAGCTAAAAAACGGCTAGAAAAAAGGTTTTTTTGGACTGTATTATTGGATCATTGTTTTTTTTTGCATGAAAGTAGGTAAAATATGGCTCAAGCAGATTTATGTAAAAAAAGTATTTTTCAGCTCAAAAAACGCATCTTTATCTATAAGAATCGCTATTAAGCATACATCAATGTTCTTAGCCAAATTACTCAATTTTTTGATGAAATAGATGTTTTTTTTGCTCACGAAGTCTTGAATATAAAAGAATATTTCAAGAGCATGAAATTTTGGTTTCTAAACGTTTTTTTAAAAAGAAACAATTGACTAATTTTAATAGATCGTCACTATTTGTGTTCTGCATGATTGTTTAATGGTCATGCTCACGTAGATATCAATTATATATATGTTAAATGCATAACCAGGTAGGTCCATAACATGGTTTCAGCCCCCCCCAGCCCCCCCCCCCAGAAATCTGAAGGGCACCTAGGCCAGGTTAATAGAGGGGGGCTAATGCCTTGCAATTCTTTGGGGTTACCTATTCATTAAGGGTACCTAGCTGTCTTGATGGAGGCTCTGGGGGTTGGTTATATTATTTTCCAAATCGAATATTTCAAAATATTTCAAATTATTGGATTTTTTTACCCCAGCGCCTAGTTTCCCATCCAATTTTTCTTTCGTTTCCCATCACGCCATCTGTTGCTATATTTTTCTAATAATGTGTGCGCTTCTCGTGCTACCGTGAGATTGGGTAACTTGCATCAGTGGAGGCTAACATGCATAGACCTCAAATAAATGACCTGGCTGGTCATTAAAATACAAAGTTAAATCAAAACAAAAATGGTAGAGTAGAGCTGCGAGCGGAGCTGCATAGTTTTATTTTAATGACCAGCCAGGTCATTCATTTGAGGGCTATGCATGTCAGCCTCCACTGATGCAAGTTACCCGATCTCACGGTAGCATAGAGAAGCTAAAACCTCAGGATAAGAGTATGCAAACATGGATAGCTAGTTGCAGGGCTCCCACAGCTCCTCAAATCTCCTCAATTCTCCTTAAATCTCAAATGTCTCCTCAATTCTCCTCAAATCTCCTACTTTTTCTCGAATTTCTCCAATATTTACTTCAAATCTCCTCAATTAAATTTGACCAAAAATAAAAAAACATTCAAGGTAGTATCACTGGCCTTTGAAAGATGTTTCGAAAGTTGATTTTTAAGAATAACATGCAAAATCTTTTGCTCGCTTCGCTCGCACATTTTCTTTACTCTAATATCATGTTTCCATTTACTCATTCTTTTTCAAAAACTCGAAATCAGTGGCGTTCTAGCAGGGACAGGGGCCACGACCACCCAACAGAGCTTTTTAAAGGGGGCGCTAAAGAGCAAGGGGCACTAAAGGAGGTTTTTAAAACGCCCCAATCTTAAAAATTATACTTTATGCATGGCTCCCTTAATTGCCGCCCAGGACCAATTTTACTAAAATCATTTTAAGTTACTTTCAATTTTTCTTGCTCGCTTCCCTCGCAATCTAGTTATTTGGTAATTTCTTTGAAATCTTGCTAATTTACAAGTTTTTTTGTGTAAAATGTAGCTTTGTTGAATGAAAACCTAACTGCGCCCCAAGCTGCCCCAAGACCAATTTGCTAACAACAATATTATTTAAAACATAAAAACTCAAATTTTCGCTCGCTTTCGCTATCGCAGTAAACAAAAATTTCTTTGAGTTTCTTTTTGATCTAGCTAATCTAAAATTTCTTTTTAAAATTGTCTCTTTTTCTTTCATGATTTAGGGTATCTTGGCAGTTCGATTTTAAAAAGCTTTAATTTTAGAATTTAAAAATCTTTTCAGGTTTTCAGCCACTGCTCCCCTTTAAGGATAATTACCTAGGACCCCTCCCCCAAGAAGGAGACTTTGGTAAACCTTTCCTTTGTTTAATTCGTAAAAAGCTCATTTTTGCAATAAAGGAGACAATCTCAAAAGATTTTTGTGCATCTTTCAGGAAGAGCCACCACCCCTACTGCATGTTTGGATGATGTCGATGTAAAACATTACCAAATTTTTTAATTGAGCAGTACAGTGTTGCTTTTTTAACAACAAAAAGCATCATTTTAACTTGACAAGTTTATTGTCAAGAAAATCTCCTCAATTTTTCTAAAAATATATGAAGAACTCCTCAAATTGTTACAGAAATCTCCTCAAAAAAGCGAAAAATCCTCCTTAATTCTCCTCAATTCTCCTTAAATTTGAAATTTTGAAAGCTGTGGGAACCCTGTAGTTGTGTTTTTGGCTCTATTTAACCGTTTAACACTCACACTCATAACTGATTACAATCTTCTGGTATACAAAAGAACAAAAAGTGTCAATTCAAAAAAAATTATCGGCTGAATGGGGTTACCTAACTCAAAGCAATTTCTCAAGGGGACCTAACTCCTGGGGGCACCATGCTTCAATGGGGGCACCTGAAAAGTGGGCCGAAACCATGCATAAAAGTATCACTTGTCTTTCCCTTGTTTTTGGACCTACCTCGGAGGTCCTTTAAATTAACCCATGTTCGTTCGTTCGTTCGTCTGTTACCAGCTTTTCTCGAGATTGGCTCATTAGTTTTTTTATGACTTTAGACACATAGGTGCAAAATGGCAATTCCCAAAATGATTTTTGAAACTCCCACCTCGGTTATTAACCCAGGGGGGGGGGGGTTAATGAGGGGGTTGAAAATATTTCGGACCCCCTTAATATTTGTGACCTGAGAGTAAAGAACAATTTTTTTTTAAATACATGTTTAATGCTGTAATGTATTCTAGATTTTTGACCGTACCGTATACATTTCTGTTCCTGAATGAACTTCTTTTTCTCTTTTAGTTCGTGTTTCATCTCCTTTTCGAACTATTTGTTGGCGTTCAGTGCTTGGATGAAAATGTTACTCAATCATCCTATGTTCGATTTCGCTCCGAGTATCGACCGAGAAATGAGATGGCTCTCTACTTCACATAAAATCATGGCGAAAGGCCTACCTTTCGAAAAACTACATTTGGTAAGTATGAACACGCGCCTTGGAACTGCCATTTCTCTGTTGTGTTAGAAGAGATCACCGAACAATAACAACCGTGGTCCAACTGCAATTTTTGCTCGCGGTTCGAAAAATTCGTTCGATTCTTATAATGGGCTATTTCAGAAATAGTCTTTTAAAAAAACCCATGTTGCGGAGGTGTGACGTTGGTCTTGCAAATAAAAGATCCTGGGGGTCTGTTTTTTTTTAGTTTAAAAATCCAGGGTGGTCATAAAAATGAGGTTGAAAATCCAGGGTGGTCAGAAAAATGATAAAAGATCTAAGGGTGTCCTGAATAATTGAAAAAATTCCAGGGATCACCTTTCCCAAAAGACCCCGTCACAACATAGGGGTACAAATCTTTCTGGAATAGCCTAATCTCTTACGAAATTGTTTTTAACTGAAAGGTGCCAAAAAGAACTTTTCGTTTGTTAATGTCATTTTGCAGGTCAACGTGGTTCAATTCTTTAGTCAAAATGCTACCGAAGATTTGTACATGATTGAAACACGTTATAATATGAGGTAAGTATCCCTTAAATTTTGTCTTTTAATTTATTGATTAGTAATTTATTAAATGCCCAGAAAAAAACAGCAGAAAGAGCACGAAAATGCGCCAGGAATGTTTCCCTGGGAATGAGAATTAGCCATCTTATAATGCCTCGAAAATTGGCTAGATATCTAGGGGGTTTCTAAAAATCTCTGTAAAATTTTAATGGGGATATGACTTTGCAAAAAATAAAATCAAGGTATTGGAAATCTCCATATTAGGGAAGCAGTGGCTTACTACAAAACGAGGGAAGCTGCAATGAAGAAATGTTCGAACGGACGCTCATCCATCAAATGTGTTGACAATCAAGAAGTCTTGGTCGAACTATCTATGATCAACGGTAAATATTTAAAAATTCGATTATTTGTTGATCAAAAAATTATATTCTTCAAATAGGGTCAGTAATCGAATTTTAGTTCTAATTCATGAGTTGACTGCGAGTGTTTGCTATGCGGGTTTTTCGGGTTCTCGTTATAATCTTTTTAACGAAACTTTCAACTATCTCTCTAGCACCACAACCAGTATCAATGGCTTCCATTACAAACACCTTAAACAACATCAAACTCATAACACAACCACCACCATTGATGCAACAACCAGCATTGCCTGGTCTATTGCCAACACCTTCACAACGACAATTTCACAAACAACACACAGTGTACGAGGTAGCTGACGAACGACCAGGGAATTCGTCACCTACACCTACAGAAGCTGAAAAAGTAGGCGACATTTCTTTTTTATCATTTTTCATGACCATTGCAACGACACTGCATCATTAAGCCAAAGTCTGATCTGATTGATTGTAAGTGACGTAAGATCATTCAGTACATCACTTGTAACCAATTAGCTGTTAGGTCCGTACAGGTCCGTAATGGAATCTCCGAAGACAATATCATAAAGCTTTTAGAGAGATTCTGGTACTTAGAAAGCTGATATCCTGACTTATAATTACAGGTATTTATTAATTTTTAGTTTTGACCCTTTATAATTCTTTACTCGTGAGCTTGTCCGAGGGTTTTTGCCTTGAGTCATCCGATAGTAGGCCCTTTTAATTCTGAGTATTAATAGTGTGTGAAAAAGCTTTTGAAATAATAAGAGCTTAAAATATCTTGGCTCTGGTTAGCTAAAGTTAAACAGAATACTTCTAAGAATGCCGTCATTTTTTGCCGACAAATTTGTTACACAGAGACAACACACAGGTGAATAATAAGTTAGTGTGTAATCTCGTCATCATTTGTTTAGATGTTGGAGTTTTTGATATTCAATATAGGATATCGTTTAGTAAAGTTTGGTAATCATTTATAGGCTTTAACAGAAGAAGAACAAAACATTGAGAGTTACATGACCCGACGCTGTGGCTTCATATTGAATTACAGGCAATCGAACGAGATGTTTAAAGTGACTTGTAAACGATCTGCCAGAACTGCTCGCAACGTGGCTGACCAGATTGATTTCATTGTGTCGCATGTTGAGGATGGATGTCGATTCTGGATCATGGTTATTGACCAGCAGGTAAAACATCGATTATTATCGGGAAAGTATCCCGATTGTATTGGGTGTATCGCGCTCTTATCATATGGGCAAAATCCAGTCTTGACGAAATTTACACATAACACATAACAATAAGTGTTATTCACAAGGGGATAATATGAATTTTGATTCTAAATCATGATTGTTGACCAGCATGTAGAATATCGGGTTTCCGTTTTGGTAAAATCGGATTGTTATTTTGGTTCAATCTTGATTATCATGGAGTAAATTGTCTTTACTTTATCGACATATTTTTGAGATTAAAATCGGTTCTATTTCTCGATATAATCAAGTTATTATCGGGGAAATTCGGGTTCGTTAACTCGTTTATTTTATGTCTGTACATGAAATATTTGCGAGTTTTCTCTTGTCATTGTACAATGGTAGAGCATCTGGCTACGGTTTGCAAGGTTGTGGGTTCAACCCCCAGCCAGGTCATACTAAATATTCCCAAAGTGGTACTTGATGCCTCTCTGCTTGATGCTCAACAATTGAGAGAAGGATCAAGGGTAGGTGGAGCAATCCAGGGAGAAAGAGTGGCCCCCTCTCCTACCTTCGGGTAGATAGCTATCGAAAGAGGAGCCTTCGGGTCGCCTCCGACTGCGGTCGCAGACTTACTTACTTACTCTTGTCATTAAAAAAAAATAGCTTTCGCCAGAGGGAAATCATCTTCTTGTAGGGGGAATTTTATCACCAGGCACCTGTGCTCTTACCTGACTTACATTCAAGAAACCTTGGAAAAATTTTGGCATCCCTTCGAAACCATCGTAAAGCATTACGTAATAGACCTATCCTATTTCATCTAGAGAACGAATTTCAACAAGCTGATGGAGATTGAACAAGCTTTGAGTGAGAGCTCACAGAAAATTCAACCACCTTCTATTAAACCAAAGCCGGGAACTCGTGGATGTGCTTTGTTTTCTGAAAGTCAGTCTTCATCTCCAAGATGGTACAGGTATGAAAGCACAGGATTAAGTTCATTCTGCCCCTTACAATCTCACCTGCTTTATTACGTTACCAATAGTTACGAATAATGAAAAGTCAATGAAGCACTGGGATCTAGGTTTTGCTGATTGTTGAATAGTAGAATGAATAATTCCGATTTGACTTCTTAATAGCTTAGGATGATGGTAAACAAGCATTGTAACCGTTCTCGATTTTACGGGAAAAAATACGGGTAATTCCGAATCGCTTGAGTCACTTCGCCACTCACTCATGTTTGAATTTGTGACGAAATTACACGCCCTTTCAATTCCACTTTCATTTTTTCTTGATCAGATGTTACGTTCTGCAAGACAAAGAAGACGAAGATTGTGAAACGATCACAGTTTTCTACGTTGATTGGGGAAATATTGATAATATTCCTTTCGAAAATTTCCGAAACACTTATCCTGATCAATGGAAACTGCCACCGCAAGCAATCCCATGCAAAATACACGGTATGAGATGAGAAAGTATTATATTTTGTTTTTATTTGAAGTACGAGAAGCATGGGAAAGTAATCTGTAGTGAGAAAGTCTTCGACCAGATTTCCTCACACTTCAATCATTTCGACCTAAAAAAATATTTTTTCACTGTTTACTATTTACCAGATTTCCTAGCGCTATTTAAATTTCCCCACTTCAAGGTTTTCAATGATATAATTCTGTTCTCATTTGATACCCTTATCCTCAGCATTTTAAACGGTGACTATCCGCTGCAAATATTACCTCCTTCCTATCAAAAAAAACAAAGACAAAATATCTGACTCTCTTAATTAGGCCTCGAAATGGCTCGTGAATTATCCGCCAGCAAGCGTGAACAATCTAGAGACAATTTAAGATCAGTGTTTCAAGATCAAATGATGAAAGCAACCGTTGTCAAAGATGCGGAGTACTCCCAGGTAAGGAGAATTAAGATCTGGTTATCCCGGTACTTATTTAGCTAATTCTTGACTCTGCAGTTGTTTGTGTAAACGATACATAGTGGCAATAGAAACACCGCGTGGTGATCTAGAGCTGAATAGCCCTTATGACTCCACTGCCACCTTCAGGGTAAACATTAAGCCCTGCAAAAGCTTTAATTGGAATGCAATTTTCAGATAGGAAGCGTAAATTGCCTTTTTTTTTCAGCGAGGAATGATATGAGTTAAAAATCTATTTTAAATGTAGATTCTGCTCATATGCCTTGTGTTAGCCAAAACCAGTAACTGATAACAGAGCTTTATACTAGTTTGAGTAAAGAAAACGATTTAGGTTGATTTCACACTCAAAGTTTCATGCCAACCAGGATGGCAATCTTCAGTGAAATCAATTGCACTGAAGATTACCATTCTGGATGGCATGTATAGTATAGGATTCTACTCACACAGAAAACTGCTTCGACTTTGAAGAAGATGATTTGTGAAATTCCCCTCGACTGCCACAAACAACGCCTTTCACAATTAGGGCGGTGCTCAGGGCTCATCCCTTAAAGCTAAAAAGCGTCAAATTTATTCCCAAGAATATTATTTCCTTTTACAGCCACATATTGTCGAGTTAAAAGAGCTTTGCACTCTGGAGAATAATCAAACATTTGACGTCAGCGAGTTTTGTTTATCTGGCATGGTACGAAGGATTGGGAGTGAGGAACAAGCCAATGAAGAGTCTGACGATTCATGGAACGAATTCTATTGTGAGTTGTTATTGTTTCAGTGTTAAAATTTCCTCCGTCTCAGTGAGCATATTAAAACTTCCAATTAGCGGACAGCTTAAAAGGCGAACACCTCTGATAAACGGACAATTCTATTGTAAGTTGTTATTGTCACAGTGTTGGATTTCCTCCGTCTCAAAGAGGCATTTTCGTTTCAAATTCTATACGATTCACCAAAATTTCTGGAATATGTCCTAAGTCCTAATTTGCTGTGTGAAATCCATTTTCCATACCAGACCAAAATCCTATAGCTTTGACCGCTGTTAGTTGGTGTGATGGTTATTTCCCATATTCATGATGGGAATCGTTGCAATGTCCTCTGACATTACATCATGGACCAATCAATCAACCAATCAGCTGTTGGGTCCTTGGAAGACATTGCAATAGTGCATATCGTCGCAGTAAAATAAGAGTGCTTTATGTCCAAAATCACTGTTTTGCAGAAATCGAGTTTAAAGTTTTCATTATTTGCTTGAGCCTAATGACGAAGACTTATTGTAAAATTTTCAAGTGTTTTCACTAATTCTGCCTTTTTGGTAGTTGTGTATCACATTTTTGAAAAAAAAATCAATGAGTGCGCCATTGAGTGTACCATAATGGCGCGCATTCGTCAACAGAAATGGACATAAGGCATTTTTCTTCTATAAATTTCACTGGAAAATAGAATTCAGTATAAATTGCTTAATAAAAGTGATGAAAACAATCCCACAATTTCAATTAAGAAACTGATAAACAAAAAGCAGGTAGGTATAATAAGTTTCTAGTCGTTTTATATCAAGAATCTATTCTTAATCTATCAATTCATAACATTTAAATTAGCTTAAGTCCACTTTATTCTAGCACATGTAAAAGTAAAAAGCCTTATGTCCATATTTGGACAGCTTTCTCCCAAATGAGATAAAATCCAAGAAATCTAAAGTCACCATTCAAAAGAGCACAGCCTTGTGTCCCAAAAAATGTAATAAAATTTTTTTTCAAAAAATGGACATAAGGCACTCTTATTCTACGATATCATGAATACCAGTTTTTATTTCCTGTTTTATTGATTGTGATTGAACTGTGCACAAACGATCTGTTTAACAGCTAATCTTTGAATGGAAAAGAATGAAACTAATGCAGACTAATAATGGCAAACGACCGAGCTATTTTGGGAGCTTCCTTATAAAAAAGTCACGTCGTGAATATCATGAAATTCAAAGATAGTGGCGTTCATTCTTCGATGCAAAGGAATTTAGCGTTCGAGTTATTCATGATATGCACCATTGCAATGTCTTCCATGGACCCAATAGCTGATTGGCTGAGATTGACGTATTGACTGATTTTGTGTCACTACAACCAATCAGCTGTTGGGTCAATGATGTAATGTCAGAAGACAATGCGATGGTGCATATCATGAATTGAATACAAACACATGAGTTGTATATGTGTACAGAAGATTTTTCATAACTCGAACCTGTATGACTTGAATGTCTTCTTTCCATAAGGTACCTTAAGCCATGATTCGAACAAATTTGTGTTCCCCATGTATGTTCGAGTTATGGAGACTCAATTGTAGTAATCTCTCCACTTATTTTTAGCACAAGAAGATGAGAAAAGAGCTGAAGAAGAAAGGAGAGATGAAAGAGAAGAAGAAGATGAAAGAGAAGAAGATGGTGCTTCAACCACCAGCAATAAATCTTCACTTTTCCCTTACAATTTCGAACAATTAGTCTTTGGTATGGTCTCCGAGGTAACAAGCGTCACTATTTCTCTATACACCTTTTTAGTTATACAGTGGAGTCTCTATAACTCGAGCATGCACCGGGAATTCTTTTCGAGATATAGAGTAAGTTTTTTGAGGCACTAGTACACGTTTTTTTTACTGCAAGATTATACTTTATAAAAAAAAGCTCCTCAAAAATGCCAAATACTTGCTTGAGGTATGTATTACATGCTAGATTTCGGATAGGTTTGAATCCAAACCTAAGAATACCGTAAGAATATTTTAGGATGATTTTTACCTAAAAATTAAGAATATTCATGATGAATTGAAAAAAACACCATTTTAATAAAAAGCGTATAACTGGAGGGACACGAAAACTCGAGTTATGGAGTCTCTACTGTAGTGTAGGCAGGTATAGGGAAAATTTTTGTCAAATTTCTTATAGCAGGAATTTCCACAAACTAAACCGCGGTATATCTTAAACTAGGCTTTTGGTTTTCAAGATTTAATTCTGGATGAACTGAAAAAGAGATGAAAATATTATGGTATATTTATTTTTATAGGATACTTATGTATCTACAATCACTGCAATAATTTTTGGCAGTAAACACTGATTTTTAAATAAACTTTTATCCCCCCCCCCGAGCTTTAATGGTTGAGTCTGCAGCCCTGTTGCCTTCTTCAACCATTGAAAATAGGGGGGATTTAGGAGAGGGAAGTGAGTAAATCCAGTGTTATTTTGAGGCTGGTGGAAATATATTATTGCACTGATTGCAGTTACCTTCCTTTCTTTATTTTGAATTGGTTGGCAATTACTTATTCTTCTTCATACAATTCATAATTTCATTCTGTATAGGTTCATAACGCCAACTTGATATACCTTCAACTTGGCAATTTAACATCTTTGAACGATTTGGAGAGGGAATTACTGAATCTGCAACTATCAAAGAACGAGGTTCGATGACATTTCAATTTCATTCTTGCAATTCTGAGAATGCTCACCGTTCTTATGTTTACTCTGTATTTTCATTTTTAAAAGTTCAGAATCGCGAAGAACGTTGATTCAATTTATATTCTATATATTCAGTAAATACAAGTTTTTGACAATAAAGTGGTCAAACAAATGGTTAAAAAGCAACGAATCAATATTTCGGATTCACCGCGGCCTTTTTTCAAGTTTTTCTATCGTAAATGTGTTTTAAACAACACAATTAATAAGCATATGAAATTTTAACAAACCAAGAAAATTTGATAAGCGTATGAAATTTCAGTGGCAGCCAATTTGGCGGGACAAGCTGGAGTTTTTACAAGCTCTTATTTGATTTGGTTGGTCGCTACATAGTATGCAGAGGGGTCTGAACCCCCCCCCCCATTAATATTTCATCCCCCCTATAAAGGTATCCCCCATATTTTCAAAATTTTTTGATCCCGCACCATTTACAGGGGTCCGAGCCCCCAGCATATAATTTGTACTCCCAGTATTGGGGAAGAATTTTTATTGACTTAAATCAACATAAAACATAAAAAACAAATTTTTTAACCAAAAAGTTACTGTCCCCCCATTTTTATTTGATCCCCCCCCCTATAAGCTCAAACCCCCCATTTTAACTGGAAAATTGCCCATCCCCCCCTATAAAGCCTTCCTTGAAAACTTGGATCCCCCCCCCCCTTAAAAAAGGGGGGTTCATACTATGCGCTAAGATGTAATAAAAGAATCTTATTACTTTTTCTAAAGAACGCGTCATCTCTATCACTTTAAATGAAAATTAGTGAAGTATCTTGTAAAGACTCCAGCTCATCCCAATTTGACAACGCGTGTTTCAAAATTTTCTTGTGATCCAAACCATCAGCACATCAACCTTTAACTTATATTTCTTCCAGGGACGTTTGGAAGTCAACAAAGGAGGTACTTTTCTGTACAGTGGCAATGGTTTGAGACGCCGTGTCATGGTGTTGGAAGCCGATCAAAAATCCGCCACTGTAAGACCATTTATACATGTTTAAATATCGTATTATTGTAGTGTGATGTCACTCATCCCGTTCTGCGCCTGTGACGAGCTATATGTTCATCGCTATGTGGCATCACTATGCATCATGGTAACTGTGTCTCGCGTGCACGGAAGCAGCGGTGTCTGGACAGCGCTAAGAGTTCGAAAAAGGAGGAATTCCTACTTCGCAAGGAATAAGACTCATTCCCTAATGGGGGGGGGGCTCATATCATCATTTTTGTAGTAGATCGAATCTGTTCTTTGCATTTAAAAATAAAGTTTTTGCTTTTAAAGACATTGTCTAATTTAGATAGACAGTCTTGACGTTTTCCATGGCCAGCAGGTTTTGACTTTCTCCAGAAACTGAACAGAACATAAGAGGAGAAGGGATCAATCATTCTGAGACTTAAATTATTAGTCCAATAAGGGTACCGTATCGAAATTCCATTACATATGATAATCTAGACGGCTTTAAGAAAGTTTCCACTCTTAATTGCATGCGTATTTTTAGGCGAAAGTCTTACACGTGGATTACGGGGCAATCGAATGGGTTCAAACGAGACAATTACACAATCTTGAAACAGCGTTGAAAAACCGACATTTTCAAGCACGACCTACAGCCTTGGCCGGTCTCAAATATCGATCCGTATCTGATGTGACGAGCTACGTTAAAGATTACGTGAAAAAGGTAACCTACTTCTTTTATGATTAGGAATAGCTGCATTTTAGATAATCTAACCATGTTAAACGTTAGCCCTTGACTCGATAATCATAAATAAGGTACAAGACCATATAAACCATCTTAGCTACTCAGTTATGGCTTGGGATTGGGATCAAAACTTTTAACTTTAAATAATTTACAAAATGAATGCTCTACCCGTTTAACTGTTGTTTTAAAAAATGCATCTGGTTCTAAAATGAAACATTATTTTACTCTTCTACTGTGTTGTGTGTCCTATTTTCGAACGTCGCTGCGTTCTACCATAGTTCTACACTTTCTCTAACCCTAGAAATTGAAGCAGTAATATCGTCAAATGTTTTTATTTCAGCTCATTCGTGCTTTGGTTGTACAAGAAAACGAGAATGGGAAGTTATTTGTGGAGCTGTTCGATGCAGAAACAGGTGCAAGTTTGAACAAGCTCTTGATACAACGTGGTCTCGCTGATCCAGCTTCTTCAACCGGTGTGGACGGAAATGAGCGAGACGAAACAGCGAGTGTTATCAGCGTCCCAAGACATGCAAAGCAAGGTAAGCTCCTTTTTGTCGTCAAGGAGAAACCCTTTGATGGGCAATACGAGAAATATTTTAAGAATGAAAATTATGATTTCTTGGAGGTTTCGAGACTGTAGATATTTATTCTGCGTATAGTTATTAAACATTTCCATAATTTCTTTCTCTTCAATTTTCAAACTTCGTTCATCACGTTTCTAGTTAACCAAGTCCGAAATCACATTGGCTAAGTGCGGCTAATGGTGATATAGCGTTATCGGTGCTTTTATGTGCTATTATATTTTATGTTTACGATTTTGAAATCTGTTTTTTATGCTTATGGTGATACAGTCACAAGTAACTATCCGAATAATTCTATGACCGAATCTAATCATTTTAAATTTCAAGGCTAGTATATCCCAACAAATCTAGTCAAGACAATGAAAATGTGACTGCCACTATATTTTCATTTTCAGTTCCCCAATCATCTTCTGCTTCGTCTGCCGGCTCATTAGACTGCAAGGCAAAGCAACAAACTGTTCCCATAGCAACTAAAAATAATTACAAGGCGGAAGATGTGAAAACATGGGTGGACCAACATTCTCCGCCCAAAGAGTCTGAGGAATGGCGATATCGACCAAGCACTCCGCCTTTTCCACCCCCAGATATTGTGTCTTCCAACACTGTCAAAGCGTCAAATAATCTCAAAGAGGGAGTTCAATTGGAAGGACGTACCATCAAATTAGGTGAAGGAGAGTCAAACGAACTCCATCTTACAGAGGGGAATAAACTAGACTCGGAGGAAGTCGAAGCACTTCAGAAGCGTTGGGGAGAAGAGAAGAAATCGTTAATGGATGTTCAAGATAAGTTGCAACACATGTTGAGTCTAGCGCCCGAAGAATTGAAAGAAGCGTTCAAGGAGAAAAAGAAGGAGAAGTTGCTCCTTATGCTCAGGTAAGAATACTTTGCATATTCGATCTGTACTATTTAGACCATATTCACCCATCCTGGTTCTGTGAGTTGCCGAGTTTGTGAACGTAACCTTGGAATGTAACTTGGATATTTTTAACCAATTCTGAAACATTTTATAGAGATAGAGACCTCTAGTGTAGTGATGAGCAGACCTCGTCACGCCTCCACGCAAATACTTTTGCTCTCGTCGTGATCAAGAAAATCACTAAGGTTTATTCGTCACGCGAAATAAGAGCATAATTCTAAATCACGCTTCAAAATTTTCCCAAATCATGCATCATGCTTTAACCCTTACGTATGTAAGTCTCCTCAGCAAATATCTTTCTAGCTTCACACACCGAAAAGATATATCCTCTGAATTTTTATTCTCTTAGGATGAAGAACTTGAGAGCAGAATTGAAGAAAGTCGAAACGGAATACTCCAAGGTTGTTCAAGACACGGAAGACTTACTCGCTTCTATTTAATAATAAACTTCATTGAGAAGATAAGTAATGGTTTTATTTGTTGTTGCTCGTGTCAGAACGGAGACGGAATACGCCAATGTTGTTCAAGACACGGAAGACTTACTCGCTTCTATTTGATAATAATCTTCATCGAGAAGATAAGTAATGCTTTTATTTGTTGTTGCTCGTGTCGTATCAGAATGGTATTTTTTTTAATCGCAGATTTTTTAAGTGAATCGTACTTGCGAATGAAAATGTATTTAATTGGGGTTTTTTGTCCATAATGTTGAATGTAGATTCAATTTATTTTTTGGTTACTAGACTTTTTAAGAGTTAGAGTTAGATATTTTTTTTTACATTTTATAAACTTTTTGCAACCAGTTAAACTACAATTTAAAAGTTTTTAGACTTCATTCAAAAGGACTAATTCCTACTTATGTCTACTCAAATCTTTCATTAAACTGACACCGTTTTCTTGGTGGTGTATTTAAATGGTGTAGTTGTAATGATGATAGGGGATACTACAGTGCGCTTTCACTAATTCGAACTTCCATTATTCGATTCTTTCTATAATTCGAACAAATTTTTAGTCCCCTTCAAGGGAAACCCTCGTAAAATACTTTCTATAATTCGAATCTCTCTTTAGTTTGAACATATCCGATTCTCCGTTTGAGTTCGAATTGACGAGAGCCAACTGTTGATTGTAGTAGGATATTGTTGTGTTTTTACATTTCTCAAAAAACTAAATTTTCTTTGTATTATTTTCTTAGATAGATTTTTATAAACTTTTTTTAGGTTCCCTTATTTTTTTGTATCTATGTTAATAAAAAGATGAAGATCTTTACTTGTATTAATGGGTATCAATTATTACTAACCTGTATTTTGTAAGTATCTGCTTGGAGAGTTCTGAATATTTTTCGTGCTTTTGGAACACATGCAAAGGGAATTCAACGGGATAAATCCGTTTAACGGTCGTCTCGCGGTGGGATATGGGATATATAGGGTCAGTAAAAACCGTATTGGTGGCGAGGCTTGCCGAGTCCCACCTCGGGAAGACCGTGTAACTAATACAATTATTCCCCTACTGCATTAAGGTGATATGTCATTTAAAGTTTCATGGGTTTGAAATCTGTTAAGATAAGTAGATTTGCTCTTGGGTTATTTGGCAAATTTCCAGCCTCGTTTTTTAATCTGACAAAAAAACCTTTTATTGACACTTTTAATTTTGGTATGAAAAAGCTCGGTCTACTAACATTACACCTGATTACACTTTAACTCGTCGTTTAAATTTTTTTCCCGTACAAGAAAATTAACTCGACGTTACAAGTACTAAATTCTCCCAGTCGAAAATTTTTTAAAACCCTGGGAACAGAGATCTGCACTCTGCCCGCAATCTGCCCACCACGTTGAAGCTCTTAATTCAAGGGATGAGTGAAAAGAAACTAGTCTTTAAGGCTGGTTTTGCAATCCCTTCCGCACACACCAGATATTCTCCAATGCTTGCAATGGGTTCACTACGTCTGCTGAATAATATGGCTTTTCACTCTCTCACACGGCAGTTTATCTTTTTTATAAAGCACTATTCCCGCATTCATGTGTCCAACGAAAGGCAAAAGTTTGGTAGTCTAACACAATACCACCCCCTCCTGGTGGTAACATTAAAAAAATCTTAGAATTGAGTCCCAATTGAGTCTACTTTTTGGCCCTATTGGGTATTTGATAAGATTACCGAAATTATGAAATTGTAACACTCGTTTTTGTTTTCTTCAACTATAATGTGGAGCAACGTAGACATTTTTCGCGCGCGATTCGCTTTTTATACCAAAATGGTAGGCAAAGTAGCGGTGTTCATGCAAGAGCACCAGATTCTCAAAGAAAGATATAGCATGCACATGGAACATTTTAGCCTGGCCTTGTGATTTAATTTGATTTAATTGTTTTTTTACTTATTGAATTTTAATTGGTGATTGGATACATAGTATGTAATGTCAGAAGTTGAGGATAGACAAACTCTTCTCCAAAAGCTGTTAAAGAAACTTCCTTTTCCTGCTTGGGTTTTTTTGCTCATTATTTTTGGACCCATTCTCCCTGTTGTTGTTCTCATTGTTTATTGTATTGATTGGTATTGCCAGGTATCTTTTATATATAATATTATATCTTACATACTAGCCGTATTGTATAAGGGTTGCGAAGCGATCCAGACTCCACCTCAATTCGCAAGTTGCTAGCAAAATAAGAGACACTCTAAAAATCCCTCTAATAAATAAAGCCGCTATAGAAACAGGGTCGTAAGCTAAGAGCCTTAATGCCCCAAACACACCACATAATCTACAGAGGCACAACACCGCCGCCGCCCGCCGCGCATCGCTCTTTTTTTTTCCTTCTAGTTATTCTAGTGTAAATGGTGCCTTAATCTGAGATCTCTAGCTATCAACGAGTGGGTGTGAGAACAGGACAGGTCAGCGAGAGTAGTTGAAGACATTTTTTAGACATTTGTGATTTGACATTGCGTGAGAAGGTGCACCGCTTCCCAACATATTCCTATGTATCCTAGGCTTTATTCATGTTACTTACTTTTGGTTACTTTTGGTTGTCTTCGAGCTTCATGCTCTGGCAAGAAACTTTCTGCTTCACACCACAATGCTGCATCCATCAAACCTGAATAAGGAAGGATGTCAGCAGCTAAACAGTTTTCATGTCAAGAATGGAGTTAGAGTCGGCTCTCCTGCACCCTGTGTAACCATGAATCTGTGGCTCGTCTGGGATCGAACTGAGGTGTCTGTCTAGAGAGTTTTTGAACTTTTCGACTGTAACATTCTTCATATCTCTAATACTCTGGGGAATTGAATAATTTAGCACCTTGCACAACAAGCGTGCTATCATGTAGTTTTGAACTATGGGTGCGAACACACATCCTTCCCAATCTTGGGAGTTCCCTGATTGAAATTTATTGTTGAGGTTTGGAACCAGATTTTCTATTTCCATGTATACAGGATCCGAAATCTCCCTTTCTTTGAGTGAGTAAAGTTTAGCTTTTTCAGACAATCCCAAAGTTTTTTGGAGTGCCAGTTATTCTTTTGAGAAATGATTTTTGGATTTCTTCAATCTTTGGGTAGAACTGACAGCACTTGGACTCCATAGGACTGAGCATTTCAAGACTGGAATAACCAATGATTTGTAAGAGTAAGCATTAGTTGGGGTAAACGCGAAGAGAAAGTCCGCAGAATCCAGGAAATCAAGTGCTTTCTCATGACTGAATTATGTTGATGTGTAAAGACAGCATCATCTGACATTAGTACTCCCAGGTCCTTCACAAATTTCTCCTTCCTATTTTTCCTGAAGGGATTTGTAGTGAGTTGGTTTTTATTTCTTATCTGGACCATAGCGTAGAAGTTCAAACTTTGTGTCATTTAGTTTCATGTTGTTTTCTTCAGTCCAGTCATAGACTTTTTCTAGTTCTTTTTGAAGTTTCAACATCCTTGTGTTTTGATGTTTGGTGGCACGTGTATATCAGCAAAATATTTTCAATATACAGTAGTATTGTCATCAAGTCACCAATCAATATTAAAATATAAGAGGCCCAATCACGGCCTTGAGGGACTCCTGAAATTACTTCTGGGCTGGACTTGACACATTTCCTATTACTGTTTGATCTTTCAGTAGGAATGATTCAATCATCTTGGATTGGTCCGGATATACCCAATGCTTTTAATTTCCCAAGTACAACGCATGATCGACTTTGCGAAAGCCTTTGAAAAATCAAGGTAACAACATCTCATTCACCCTCATCTATATGTCAAGAATGAGGTCGTGTTGCGAGAAGCTGACTAAGGAGGATCTCCCACTTCTGAAACCATGTTGGTTTGGATTGAAAAGGTCATTGTTGTTCATGTGATTTACAATATGATTTCTCAATGTTTTCTCGAAAATTTTTATCACATGCGAGGTGAGTGCAACAGGTCTGTAGTTGCAGCCAGATCTGCTTCCTCCGTTTGAATTGGTGTTATGGTGCATTTTTTCAGTTCAGTTGGAACAAGACCTATTTCTAGGCTTTTCTTCCAGATTAAACACAGTGGAACGGATAACTCATCTTTGCATTTTTTGAGAAACATAGCTGGAAATCCATCAGGTCCTGAAGAAGATGATGGAGACAGCTCATTTATTGCTTTAACGATGGAGTCTTCTGTTATGTTAATCTCATCAATCTTGACGTTTGTTTTGTCTTGGTTAGGTTGTGGTTGTGGTTGCTTTGGTTACTGAACACTTTAGCATATTGGTCGGCTAAGAATCAGCCATTTCTTTGCTTCTTTGTGTAAGTTTCCCATTGCATTCAATAGGGTCGATTAGACCGAATTTTCGATTTTTTTGCATAGGTAAAGAAATATTTGAATCTTTTTAATGAGTCAATCACTTGCTTCAACGTGACGCTTTGCATTAAAGATTTTTGAAGTTTTTTTCTCATTTGTAAAAGTTCATCTTTATCTTGTCTTTTGGATTTGAGTTGGTGTTAAAAGTTTTGTTGTAATTTTTCTTCTTCTTTTTGTAAGAGAGTGACGGTATCTCTCGCTTTTGATTTCGTTTTTGATGTGGTCTTGGCCTTCACGGGAACTGCTTTCGCATAGTCTGTAGCATATGTTGTTGAAGGTTCCAAAATAACATTGGTCTCAATCGAACTCATTGGCCAGTTGACATATTTGAGATCATCTTTAAGTTTCCAATCATGTCATCAGAAATAATTCAGTGTGTTGGAATTTTGTGCGTGGCTCTTGTTGATCGTCGTCCAAAGGAGTTTTGAACTTTCAGAGTAACAGGGTCTTAAGCCTTATAAGTACTAGTAATAACATGGTTTGGAGTGTGATTTGGGATTAATAACCCAGAGGTTCATTGAAAACATCTGTTACCAGCTTTTCTCAGGATTGGCTCATTAGTTTTTTCTGATTTTTGGCACAATGATGATGCAAAATGGCAATGCCCAAAATGTGACGGAGCCTGATTTTGGAAAAAAAAAACTTTCCGGCCGAAAATGCTGGAAATATGTTGGAAAAAATTGTTTTTTGGCATTTTCTCGAGATTTTATCATTAGTTTTTTCTGATTTTTTGCTCAAAGATGCGTATTACCAATGCTCAAAACATGGTCAAGTCTGATTTTTGAGAAAAATTTTTTCCGGGCCAATTTTTTGGCCGAAATATGCCGGAAATCGCCGTTTTTCTGGATTTTCATTGGACTTTTTCCATATAAATGGTTGTTTTTCATTTAAAGACTCAACCAACCTACGTCTCTCGTGTTGGAAAAGAATCTAAGGTTATGCGCCCAATCAAAGTTGTATTCAAAGACAGTCATAACAAATACAGATTCATGAAGAAGTTGACTGAATTGAAACAACACGAGAAGTATGTGAAATTAAGTATCACCGACGACTTGACAAAAATGGAGAGGGAACAAATCAAAGAGTGGAAAAAGAGAGCAGACGAGATGAATAAAGCCAGATCGAATGACGATTTTAAATGGAGGGTACGAGGAAGCCCTCGTGAAAAATTATATTTTAAAAAGATTTTTTGTACAAGAACGGTTTAGAGGCCCTTGTGCCTCAACTGTAATCACCTTACAAATTGTAAAGTAGCGTTGACTTTTATTAGCCTTTGTTGCTACCTGTTCGTCAACTTGAAATAAACTATTACATACATACATTCATTCAAAAACATTATTTTAACAGCAATGCCCACCATAAAGCATGTTTCAATTTTCAATTAAATTGATTTTTGAAGCTGGAACTTTCTAAAAATCGCCGGAACAGCCTATTTTCGCCGGAAAAACCTATTTTCACCGGAAAAACGGTATTTCTTGAATTTCATAAAAATTCCGGAAATATGCCGGAAATCGCCGTTTTTCTGGATTTTCATTGGACTTTTTCCATATAAATGGTTGTTTTTTCATTCAAAAACATTATTAATAGCAATGCCCACCATCAAGCATGCTTCAATGTTCAATAAAATTGATTTTTGAAGCCGGAACTATTTTAAAAGTCGCCGGAACAACCTATTTTCGCCGGAAAAACCTATTTTCGCCGGAAAAACGGTATTTCTTGAATTTCTCAAGCTGTATATACTTTATATATTTTTATGAAATTTTGCATACTGATGCAATATGACAATACCTAAAATGTGACGGAGCCCGATTTTCAAAAAACATTTTTTTCAGGCCGAAAATGCCGGAAATAATCTGGAAAAACCGGTTTTTTGACTTTTTCTCGAATTTTCATTTTTAGTTTTTTCTGATTTTTTGCAGAAAGATACGTATTCGCAATGCTCAAAAAATGGTCGATTTCGATTTTTGAGAAAAAAATTTTTCCGGTTGAAAATACCGGAAATTGCTTTCATTATCAGGTAGGTCCATTCAGCATGTTGCTTGTTTAAAGTTGTTTCTGCAAGACTGATGTAAATTTTACTTTTGGGTTGTAAATTCTCGTTGTCTGTTGTCAGATTGGCTTCGTTAACAGTGTTTTTAGCTAAGCAGTTACCGTTCATGGAGCATTGATTTTTGACAATGCAGTTGCATTTTAAAGTATAAATTAGTGCGACAAAGGAATTTTATTTTGCTAAATCGACACTTTTGCGAAGCATGGTCCTGAGAGGACCAAAATAGGGTGGTCTCTGTGTCAAAGTGTCCTTAAATTTTTTAGTAGATGTTTACTAAAATACCACTTGTAAACATGTAAACAATTGTCAAAAGCTCTTTGGGTCTCAATTTGTATATTTAAAGGCTTATCTTCTGAGCTTGGTTTGAAAATGTGGGCTCACCACACGGGCTAGGTCTTGTTGTGGCAAGTCTCGCAAAATTACCTTACCCACAAATGCAGCCTGGGAGTGTCTGACTGCTGCTGAGTGCAACCTGGAACAACCTCCGAACCCCTAAGGGTGCCCCTGTTCATACACGCTTATGCCTGATTCAGCTTGATTATATATAGGCCATGTACACTTATTACTGATTACTATGATTTAGTTTCTTGGGGGTAGTGGGATCATTATAGGGGTCTAATTGATGAAACTCTAAAAACAACATTATTTTTGTTATCAACTAACATTACGCTTTGAAATAATTTTGTCACAAAAATGTATGTCTGCAATTTACAATTTCTCTATATTTCACTCCCTGGACCAGGAGAAATTTGAATATATTAAAGATGTCAACAATGAAACATTGCATGTTTATACCACCAGAATTTGGAGGCAAAGAAATTTCACCCTTTGCTTTATGGGATCAATTTGATTTGGATTCTGTTGATCAAGGATTTGATGAAACTGGTCAATATTATCTTCTATTTCAAGACGATTTTGACCAGATGTGCATTATTCAAGCTGTTTATTTTGATCACGAGTTACTGAAACTGAAGAGCAATCTTATAGAAATCAAATTCCCAGAAATTGAAGTTGAGAATCCAATCAGGTCTTTTTTATTTGACAAACATGGAGCACAAGTTGTACATGCTATCCAAAGATATTCAAAAAATGGAGTAGATCGTGTTGATTTGTATCATTTTTGTTTTTATGGTCTATTGATAACCAAATGTGATCATCATATTGAGATTGATAACAGTCAAAAAGCTGATCTGTCTTTAGAATATGTTCGTTCTGAACGTTTTTCTTTTGTGAAATTTGATTATCAATGTCGTCATAGAGAAGTGACCACTTTGATGGTTCATGCTTTTAACCGATTACCTTGTCATAATAATGATAGAACAAAACAAAGAGTTGACTTGATTCATACATCAAATGGTAAAATTTGGCATTCAAGAACAATCTTGCTTGATTTAAATGTCTGTATCAGGTATATATCAAGTTTTAGTGATGTTAACTTGTTTTTAACAAGGGATATGCTTTATGTGTATGGTAATATTGTCAATAAAACTTTTAAAACCTGGCAGTTTGATTTAAATGGACAATATATAACATCATACTGCTCTCTAGCTCCTGTTGATGGTATTAATGGCTTGAACCATCATAACCATTACTTACATGTTTTATCTTCTGGGGAAAATGATGATGAGCTCAGACGTATATTGAAATTGCGACATGGTAAAGTGGAAGTTTTAGTAGAATGGGATAATGGTGTTTTAACTGGTTTTGTCCAGCCTGATCGTAGAGAAAATTTTATTGTTGATGGTATTTTAAATCGGTTTGGTCAGATTTTAGCACAATATCGTATTTTCAAAGAAAATGGTTTGTGTCAGTTTCATTTTGTTGATTTGAAAACAAACGAAACTGTGATGGAGTTTTGTGTTCCAAAAGATCCAATGAGTTATGGAAATTTCAACTTGAATTGGAATTCAAGAGAGTATTCATTGACATATTTTGATAATGAACATCTTTTCAAAGTATCCAGAATAAATTCACATCAAATCACTTTGAAGCATTTTGCCAGATTAGCTGTTTTGACTTCATTCAGTGAGGAATATTTGGCTAAACAAAATCTGCCAAAATCATTGTTTGATTATCTTGGAATTGACAAATAACATTCATTCAAGTTTTGTATATATTTTTTTATAGATTTATCAAAGGAGACTTAGCAACATTTGTACCGCTTATTGTTTTGCCATCCTGTGTTTTTGGACCTAATTTAAGGGGGGTCCTATAAATCAACCTGTTTATGCCTGTCCATCCGTCTGTTATGAGGTTTTCTCGGGATTGGCTCATTCGAATTTTCTGAGTTTTTACTCAATGATGCAAAATGGTAATTCCCAAAATGTGACGGAGCTGGACGAAGCCTGATTTTGAAGAAAAGATATTTTGGTGGTAAATTTCAGCCATAAAACGGCTAAAAAAGGGTTTTTCAGACTTTGTGAAATAATATTGATCATTATTTTTTTCCGATACTTCGCATGAAAGTAGCATCATTGGTAAAAGAAGCAGATTTTCACACAAAAATCTTTATCCATTAGAATCACTATTTATAAGCTTAGAACAATGTTCCTAACCAAATTACTCAAATTTTAGATGAGATAGATAGTCTCTTCCTTCCAACCTTAATACCCTTAATACCACCCAATGAGCACGGAGGACAATCAATGATGAAAATGAACGAAGAATTTTAATAAACAGTCACTATTTGTGCTCTGAATGATTGTTTTAATCGGTCATGCTCACGTAGATATCAATTGTATGTTTTAAATGCATAAACTGGTAGGTTCATAAAAGTATCGCTTGTTAGTATAAACTTCAGTAGACATAACCGCCTTTGCAGATTTACTTTTATCTAAACTATTCTTTACCATAGAAACAAACCATTAAAAAGCATATTTAATTCAAAAATGAGTTTTGATAAATACAAAGAAAAAGTGGAAGAAGGGGATACTGTTGTTCTATACTTGGTAAGTTACTTTTTCCAAAAATTAAGATTCTTTGTGTAGATTGATGTTTTTATTCTTACCATTCAAATGAACCTTGCTCACTCTGACTTATTTCACAAAATGCCAGGTAGCATTTTGCACCCGGGTGCAAACCAAATCTTGGGTTTGGTTTGCGAGATGACAGGTTTGTCCGAAAAGTTTGATATAGACCCTTTAGAGAGACTGGATTTCGAAAATGTTGTCCACTTTTTGACGTTTTTATCAATCTTAGAGAGACTATTTCCCCAAAATGTCTGCCAAAATTCTCAAATTTTAGTCCAAATTTCAAAAAAGATCATGACCCTAGGTATACTATTTTTGATTTCGTAATTTTTGAACCCTTACAGAGACTCAATTATGCTTTTAAATGGTTTTTGTACCCCTTTGAGGGACTTTTAATGGTGTGAAAAAGGTGACCCTTATGACTAGCACATATCCGGCACGGCACCCATTTTACCTTAGTATCACCCCCGGGTAGGGGTGCACCACAAAAAAGGCAAGGCAATGTATTCAGTTTTCTCAAGGTTTTTAAGGAGACTGAATATTTTTGCAATAGAACTAAGAATATAAATAAAAAGAAACTTTTGATGCTGCTCCTGATACATTAATTTTTAATCATGTTTAGACTTTTCTGTCCACCCCTGTCTTAGTGCTCCAGAGGAAACGCTTTCCCTCAATGGGGATGAAAATTTTTTATCGAAATCACCATGGAATATATATTGTTTCCATATCAAAAACGCCATGGGAATGGTTTTGGAATGCAATTTTCGCCACTTAATTACTAATAGGTTGTGATTTTTTAGCCAATTTTTCCAGTGGGGTCTTCACCTTCATTCAAGTCTTCCATTGGAATAAAATGTATACAGTAATGTCTTAACATTCATACTCATTCTTAGTCATAGAAGAAGATTTCGAAAAACAGGAGAAATTAAGGAGGGATATTTCTATTCAATATAGGGCAGAAATTCAGCCTTGTCATTTCAAATAGATGTAACGAAAACTCATCAAACCAAATATGGGGCCTTCCCACACAAAGATCTAATCGGTAAGGCCTTTGGAACCAAGGTAGGAAGATATTGGTTTTTCTGTTATAAATATTGATTTGAAAAATTGCATAGAAATTCTATTTATAAATCAATGTGAGCCTGGATAAAAATAAAATCTTCATTAGCTTTGGTCGTTGAAGCTTTTTATGAATTTCTTTGTACATCATAGCATAAAGAATGAACTTTTTTTAATTGAACAGTTAAAACAATGACTTGGAAATGAAATGTTCTATTTACCTAATCTTAATCACATCATCACAGGCATATTCCATGAAAGGAAAAGGGTTTGCTTACTTACTGCATCCCACACCTGAGTTATGGACAGTGACGCTACCACACAGAACTCAAATCTTGTATAGCACGGATATCTCCCAAATCACAATGGAATTGGATTTGAAACCAGGCTCTATCGTAGTTGAATCAGGCAAGTAAATACTTATTTTAATTTAGAATATTGTATGAATGTTTGTCTGAAAACTGCATTGGATGAAGTTTCTCGAGGAATATAAATTTAAACCTAGGACTGGATTGTAAAAAAAAACTGCAATTAGGCTGGACTTAAAAAATTGTTGGTTTGTCGTCACCCGACCGACCCTACCTCGAAACTTGCCGACCCAAAAAATTTTATTGCCATTTTAAAGAAGATTTTTTTTCCTTCAAAAACTTCAAGCAATAAAAAATCAAAACTCGTATCTTGTTTGTCTCAAGCATAAGAATCGTAAATTCCCTGCTAGCACTTCTGTTTTTTATTCAAAATTACCTAAATGTAAACAAACTGTCAACCCTTCCATGGACGAAAATTTCATAAATCGCCAAAATAAAAAAAAATTCCGACCGACCGACCCACCTCCAAAATCTAGGGTCGGGTGACGGCAAACCATCAATTTTTTAAGCCCAGCCTTAGGGTCTTTGAGCAATGGAAAAAGTGCTGAAGGTGAGTCTAGTACGGTTGCTAGAAAATTTTAGCAATTATTTCATTCCCTTAGGAATTAGATTCTGGTAAATCAATCATAGCGTTTTAACTTGTTCATTCTCAATATATTTTAGGTACTGGAAGCGGATCGCTGTCACATTCTATTGTTAGAACGATAAAACCTAATGGTCATTTGCACACTTTCGATTTCCATGAAAAGAGGGTAGAAAGTGCAAGGTAAAAATTGCGTTTTTATTCTGCTAGCATATATCACTAATTTGATTTATGAGTGTCAGAGATTATGGAACCAAACTGCATAGCTCAACCTTTCAGAAAACCTTTAAAGTGGTGGTATGATTTTCTCCAAATCAATAATGGCAGCGTCAACATTTTATTCATGTTTTATATACGGAAATTCTTCAAATTAAACAGCTCGTTAAAAAAATTAAGAAGGGGATATTGTATTATGGGGTATTGAATATAAACGGGGGTCTGGGTATAAATCAAATGTAGTCTTATTGGTAGACCTAGTCGACTTTTGTTTTCTTTTTTAGGGAAGAATTTGAGCATCATGGTATTTCCCAATATATTACCTCTAAATGCGCTGATGCATGTGTTGATGGGTTTGGACTGGAAGACTGCGCTGATGCAGGTAAGAATTTCAATTCTCGACTGTCTGTCTGTCTGCCTGCCTGTCTGTCTGTTTGTCACAAAAACTTTGCGGCAGCCCGGCCGGTGTGACTTCAAAAATTGTTGGATTTGACTGAAGTTTGGCACACTTGTTTCTTGGGTAAATATCTAGGGTTGCTTTTTTCATTGTTTAAAAATTTTGATTTTGGGGGCTGAGGACGAGCTTTTCACCAAAACGAGGCTAAAACTTTGAGGCAGCCTGGAGACTTCCAACAATATGGTCAGATTTGGCTGAAATGGTTTGTTTGTTTTGCTACAATCAGGCCGCGTTGCGCATGTTCAACTATTTGATTAACTACCATAAGTTTAAACATCACTGTCAGCTACTTGTAGAGATGTATAGTTTAATTTTTGCGATACTTTTTGGACCTACCTTCGGGTACCCCGGTGGAGGTTCTATAAATTAACCCATGTCCGTTCGTTCGTTCGTCCGTTCGTCCGTCTGTCTGTTACCAGCTTTTCTCAGGATTGGCTCATTATTTTTTTCTGATTTTTTGCACAATGATGCAAAATGGCAATGCCCAGAACGTGACGGAGCCCGATTTTTGAGAAAAAATTTATTTGGGCAAATTTGGGCCAAAAACTACCTAAAAATAGGGTTTTTTGGACTTTGTGCAAAATCCTGTCATTACTTTTTTCTGATTTTTTGTACAAAGAGGGAGGGCAAGATTCTCTAAATAATGGATAAAGTGGTTTTTCCCGGAAAATTCTTATTCGCCTTAAAAAATGGATTTTCGTATTTTGAGGGAAATTCCCTTTAACCAAATAAGAAAATATAGCTTTTCTCAATGTTGACTCATTATTTTTTTCTGATTTTTTGCACAATGATGCAAAATGGCAATGCCTATAAAATGTGTCGGAGCTCGATTTTCGAAAAAGATATATTTGGGCAAATTTGGGCCAAAAACTGCCTACAAATAGGGTTTTTTGGACTTTGTGCAAAATCCTGTCATTACTTTTTTTCTGATTTTTTGTACAAAGATGGAGGGCAAGATTCTCTAAAGAATGGCTGAAGTGGTTTTTCCTGGAAAATTCTTATTCACCTTAAAAGACGGATTTTCGTATTTTGGGGAAATTCCCTTTAACCAAATAAGAAAATATAGCTTTTCTCAATGTTGACTCATAATTTTTTTCTGATTTTTTGCACAATGATGCAAAATGGCAATGCCCAAAATGTGACAGAGCCAGATTTTTAAGGAAAATTTTTTTCGGCAAATTTGGGCCAAAAACAGCTTAAAAGGTTTTTTGCGCTTGAATAGTTTAAGTGATTTTCGTATTTGGGGAAATTCCTTTTTACCATTTTACATTATTCAACACACAAGCTTTATTTTTCCATTCTGAATTTTTGTACAATTATTGTCACTTTTTTCTTATTTTCATCTGATGTTAATCATTAGGTAGGTCCATTCAGCATGTTGCTTGTTAAATATTGTTCGTCAAATTTATCTTTTGGAAATGTTATTTATTTTAGTATTTCTGGATCTACCAAAGCCCTGGGATGCCATACCACACGCGAAAAAAGCATTAAAGGTATTCCTCAAACATAATATTGACAAGTTTATTGTTAATTTATTAAAAATCTTTTGAGGAGATTCAATATCCACATCCTCAAAGGATGTCTTTGCCAAGATGATGGGATTCATTATCCATTCAATAAAGAAAATATTTCTTGGGGGGGGATGCCTACGACACTATAAAATTGCCCTTTGATTGATAACCTATTTTTCGCATAGTGTCCTCCAGGGTTTGTTCCCCCCACCAAATTTTTGATTTTTTTAAATCTCCCCCCTCTTTTTTTTCCCCCTATGACTTTTCAGTTTTTTAGTTTCCCCCCTCTTTTTTGCTTTCCCCCAAGAAAATTCTGAAAATATCATTCCCACCCCCCCCATATACCCGTATAAATTTCTCAAATTTCAACCTGACACAGACGTAAAATTTTGCTGCAAAAGGAATACTAGACAAAATTGAACGAAAATTGGTTAATTTTCAATCATGATCTAATCACATGATATCATGTGGACTGACCTTGGTTGCTGAGATAAAATTGAAGTGATTTCACACTTCCCCCCACCAAATTTGCCAACTATCGATGTTTTCCCCCCTCTTTTTTTCCCCCCCTTTACTATTCAAATTTTCATTTCCCCCCTCACCCATTCAAAACTGGAAAATTGATTCCCCCCCCCCTTTATAAAGGGGGGGGGAGGACACTATGATTTTGGCTCTCACGCAAACATTTCATTAATACTTTCAGAGGTCAGGGTCATTATCAAAGTTTATTTCTTCATTTTAATATTTTCTTTTTAATTATTAGAAATCTGGTGGCCGTATCTGTTCATTTTCACCGTGTATCGAGCAAGTTCAACGCTCATGTGTTGTACTTAGAAGATTGGGCTTTTGTGGTAAATAAATTTCTTTTTTATGTTTATTTTGTCATACCCAGGCCGGAGGCCGGGATTCCAAATGGTCTTAAAAAACCTGGAAAATCCTCTTTTAAAAGGTTTCTTCAGGATCTTTTTCATTGTTTTCTTCGTCCAAAATAAACACAATCACATAATCAGCACACCTTAAAATTGTATTAAAAATTAATAGCATCACAAGATGAAGTCATATCAGTTCTAATTCGAGAAAAAAGACCAATTTTCAAAGAAAGATTCCTGGAACATTACACCTTTTACAGCTCTTTTTAATGAAGAAAGGGTCTAAAAGATTTAATCAAAAGTCAAGGGAAATTATACTCTAGCGAATCCTATATATATATCGACTGTCCTTGATAACTCCAGATGAATTCCTATCATCGTCATTACATTTTATATGCCTTATTAGTTATCAAAACCAAGTTCAATTTAGCTTTTATTCTTCTGTAGAAGTGAAAACAGTCGAGTGTTTGGTTCGAGCAATGAACGTTCGTACGACTCCAATGCCAGAAGCCAACACTGGAGCTGGTTTCAAATGGGTAAGAGTTTGAAAATGTATCCACTTTAGTCCGCCCACATATTGTTATGTTATTTTTCAGTTGATAATCACCGAGTTTAGTAGTAAATTCATTCTGATGAAGTCCAGAAGAGGATATCGCATGACCTTGGAGGTTGTGGGGTAGGGTGATCATATTTTTGGTACATATCCCTGAAAATTGAGTATACCTCTAAATTAAAAACGTTAATTTCTTTATAATTATATCTATCTATTATCAATGGGCCATTCCATTTTATGTCCATACATGGGGGGTGGACGAACATTTCCAGGGGGTGACTTGAGCAGAATTTCCAGGGGGTCTAAAATTATTTCAAAATTTCCAAGGGGTAAAAAAAAAGACTGATTTTAGTTCGTCCACCGTCACTTTAAGGTATGAAAATAAATTTTCCAAGGGATTTTTTGAAAATTTTCTAATTTCCAGGGAATATTTCCAAGAAATATTTTTTGATTTGAAAAGGCTCATCCACTCCCCCCCCCTGTATGGAAATTTAATGGAATGGCCCAATTTTTTATCAAAAAATAAAGAAATAACTCACAATTACTTCACTTTATTTTATTGCTTATACTCTTTTCATGCATGAAACATCGTGTTGCAATCGTAAGCTGCTTCTTTATTTCACCATATTTCGCTGGGCATTTTCTCTAATCTTTGAGCACTTAATGATTCTTTATATTTCATTGTATATCACATTTTTCTCTATATAGGAAAAAGTGGAGAAGACGACCAGCATAACTAGCGAAGATGAACCACTATCTAAAATGAGAAAAGTAAGTTGAATTGATATCTCTACTCAAATTTATTTTGATGGATAAAAAAGTTTAGTGATAACTTCTTTGTAAAACGAGAAAGGACAAGGTTTGTTGGGTATAATGCCCATTCTTTACACAAACAAAGTTCTGTGGTGTCGGTCAACACGATAAGAATCCCTCCTGTTAAATTATGATTGAACTTGTTTAGGTCTCAGATGCAGAAAGTGGGTCAGACAGAATCACCACAAGCGACACAGCAAAAGAGAATTCGAAAAGTGAAAACGATCAACAAATGGATGAGACGAATCATAAAAATGAAACCGAAAGTAAATCAAATGAAAACGTGAACGCTAATACGAATTCTAACCAAGAATCGTCTGAAAATTCTAAGAATTCTCCGGTAAATCAACAATCCTCAAAAGTACAAAGCGAAAATGTTGCAGGACTTTTACCAAATGGTATGGTAGCTAAGCTAACTGCAGGAACAAAGCCTGGTAATATCAATGTTCTGACGAGTAAACCTGGAAAACAAATGCCTGGTCATACAGGTTATCTGACTTTTGCATCTTGGTATCCTTCATGTAGTAGTGAAGTTAAGAGAGAAGAATAGTTTTTATATATTATAAAATCCATTTAAAATGAATACTCGCGATTGTGTTGTTTCGATATTCTTAGATCTTCTCATTCGATATTATTATATTTCCTTTTTATAGTTTCTTAACGGAAGGTACGCATCTATCTCTTTGTTTTCTTTAACCCGACATAGTAACTTTTTAAAACTGTTTTTGAGATGTAATCACATACTAACAGATTGGCTTGTCCGATTTGACTAAAACTTGTTCCTGAAGGCTAGTTCGTTAAATAAATAAGACAAAAAAACTTTGGTCCCAGCAATATTTGCTACTTTGCAGACCGGCCTGTAAAATACACATTGGCCCTTACTGAAACACAGGAGCTGGAGTTTTTGACCTGAAATTTTGATAAATAGTAACCACCATTCGTTTCGTCTACAATCTTGGAAAAAATCTTAGAAAATTGTGGCTTTTGACCAATTTTTCATCCCAAAAACAAAAGGAGTCATAACTCTTGATACACCAATTTAGTAGAGGGCATTTTGTAAAATCGCTCGACTGTTTTGTTAGAAGCACTTGTTATACATTTTGGAAAGCTAAGGGGTAAGGGAATCGAAATTACGATGTTTCCAATTTTTTTTCGGACACTTTGGTGTGATTTTCGGACAAATATGACGGTCTCAGGCAAAAATCATAGGGTTAAAAATTAATGAAAATTTTAGCTCGAGAAAACGGAGACCTGTTGTATATTTTTGGAAAGCTCTCAAAAAATTAAGATTAGAGATATATTGCAAGTATAGGTGATTTCAGTACCTAATTCGAGATATTGAGCTTCAAAAAGCGCAAAAACTGGACAAAATAGCTGTTTCTGGCTGAAAAACACAGTTTTCAAGGGTTAATTTCTCGAGTTAGTTCCCCTACCCCTTAGCTTTCCAAAAATGTATAACAAGTGCTTCTAACAAAACAGTCGACCGATTCCAAAAAATCGAACAAAATTCCCCCTACTAATTTAGGAAATTTTCCGAAAATTTTTAGATAGTTCAATCTTTTGCAGATGATTTAAAAAATATTTGAAACAAAGAAAAGTTTTGAAAATGGAAATATAAATAAGAAAAATGAAGAAGAAGAAAATCAACTTTTTGAAGAACACACGTTTTTTTTTAAGAAACACACTTTTAAGAAACATGAGGCTCAGAATGCCTAAAAACTAAGAAATATATAAACATGCTGAGGCTGAGAATGAGAAAATTTTTTAATTCTTTTTTTTTTTAAACCTTCCAATCAAAACAAATGTTTTTTTTTCTTTGCTTGAAAAATAGGCTGATTATGTCAAAAAGTTTAGAAACATTGAGGCTGCTTGGTAAAACTAGTTTCTTAAAAAAAACGTGTAATGCTATGATCTTCATTTTTATATCAGAGATTTTTCAATCTTAGAACGTCATAAATTCGAAAAATATTTATTCAGTCAAAAATCAATTTTTAAGTCCTATTTTCAATAACTTCCGCATCAACAGGAAGCACCTAGGGGTGCATTGTCCCTGCACTGCGCTGCACTATAGTCATTTTTAATATTTTTTTTGATAGGCTTTTTAAGAACATAAATTTTCAGGTTTTAGCTAAATGAGAGGGTTAAGTAAAAAATTTGAAATATTGTCTTTTAGCGCAAACCGGTTATAACACTTACAACGATAAAAATTTTCCAAAAAGAACACAGAAAAATTAAAGGATATAAATGAGATTCTAAAGTTCAGGAAGGGATGTTTGACATCCAATTTCACAAATTCAGCAACTTTCATTTAACTTATGAACAAGGCAAGGATGCACGAGGGGGGATTTAAGATTTTTTCTTAGGGGGGGGGGGTGCGAAAATCTTTTGGCTTGGTTAAGGGGGGGGGGGTGAAACCTTTTTCCGATTTTTGGGAAAATCCTCCAGCCCCTCTAGTAGATACTTTATGACCACTCCCTTAATAACTGTGGCTCGTCACTTCGCAAACCATAGTACGCCGTCCCCGGAGAAGCCATATTGCTGTTGCTGTATTTTATCGTTCTTTTACCATCCTGCAGTTAATCTCCCGCGTCATGAACAAACAAAGAGGGATGATGAAATCGCTGGGATGATGTCACTTCTAGTTCTAGGGTCAATCGTGGGTTGGGTGGGATGGCTAAATTTGTCGTTCTTTATTGATTGTTTTGTAATCGATTTTTTGTTGTTGCGACTTTGGTTCTTTCTCCCCCTTAACTTTCTTTGTGCTGTGTGTCGTGACAATAAATAATACATACAAGAACAGTCACCGGCTAGGAAGTATGAAATATCTTAAGATCCCTTTCTCCTGGGAAAAATTATCTGCTCTGTCCTGGGCTCTCCTGGATTATATCATCTGTTCCGGGAAAAAATGGGACTTCTGGAAAATGTATATCTGTTTTCTAGAAATATTATTGATTATGCTCCTGGGAAAATATAACAGCTATTCTCTAAGAAAGTTAAAATGCTCCTAGAAAATGAGACCTTTTAAGAAAATTATGAAGCTCCCTGGAAAAAAATCTTGCATCTGGTTATGTTTTTTACAATTTAGCTCCTGGATTTTTTGAACAGATTGTCCGCTGGAAAATTGTATGTGTTTTTCCTCAAAATGTGCTCCTGGATTTTTTTAAGGCGATGCCCTGGATTTTACTACCCTGAGTATCAGAGGTCAAGTTTTCAAAGAGAATTTATTCGCGCTGTGATACTCACGGTAGGATTTTACCGGGTGTTTTGAGGAAAGTCTCTCCTAGATTTATCCCTAAAATTTACTCTCCTGGAAAAAAAGAACATATATTTCAAACAAATCTACCGGCGGCTGCTCTTGATAATAGATTCGCGCCACACACACCATATATACCCCGGTCCAACCGTCGTCAACGCACTTTACGGCGGGCGTAACGCCTAAACGAAATTTACTTCGCCCGTGTATATGCGGTACTTTCCCCCGACGCATGCGCACATGGACGATTTGGAAGGGAATTTTTCCAAGAATTCTCGCAGTTGGTAAAATGGCGTCGAAACCTCAATTTTGTATGGTGGAAAATACGAAAAGAGGAAAAAAAATTCATCAATTCTGGGAATGGAAATTTCATAAAATTTCATGATTTTTTCATTACTCGTCATCACTTTTCTAGGTGAGGCTGTAAGCTGGTAAGTGTGCTTTTATTTTGATATGATTATGGCTGAATTTATCAGATTTCATCAAAACTGTGACATTTTGTTTTTTCTTTGACTTTATAGACGTTTTTAGTCAACTTTTTGCTTTTCATTCAGATTCGTTGTTTGCATAGACATTCAATCTTTTTTGATCAGGACCCAAGACTCACCATAAACATTTGGAATCAATTTTAGTCAGGATGTCATGTCCATCCAGAGGGTGTGTCAATCGAACAAATTGACCGCCGTTATCAGATTATCAATTCCAGAATTTGTCTGTAACAGGCAGTGTAGACCTAAAGCTCTAAGCCAGCATCTAATAACATGAAAACCAGAATATGATTCTTCAATGTGAATCAAAACTATAAAGTGCACTTACAAACATCAATCAGTTACATCAATATGCCTTCTTACCTGTCTTTAAAAATATAAATAAAAGTAATCACGGAAAAGGACGGAAAAAAAAAGACATAAGTGTGAGAACAGAGTAATCAAACTCGTTAGAAAAAGTACCATTAGAAGTCATAAAAAATCAACCTGAATAAATGCAATCGAAATTCCAGAGAACTTCATAATTCCCCAAACAACATTATATTACTATGTCAAACTCCATCACATAAATTTTACAATTACGTCAGAGTAGAACTACGCTCGCCACCGAAGAGGTTTATTTGGAAAGGGTAATTATATTTTATTGTTCGCTTCTTTTTTAAAGATTCGCCGGGTTGGAAAAGTATGAATTTCTTTGTACATATTTTACCTACCCCAAATATTTAGGAGGCTGAGTTTTAAACGAATCATCAAGTTGAAACGAACGATAAATGTATCAAGGTCTGTTTTATTTACCCCCTGGTGACTTAACAAAAGAGACTTAACTCGATGTTACAATCCAATTATTGAAAGTTTGTCTCAGCCTTTTTATAATGAGCGAGACATACGTTCTCTGATTACGCAATTTTCATATTGACATTTTCGAGGCATTTTGATGTAACTGTCAATTTGTCAGATCTAACAAAATTAATAACCACACTGTCATCATTGACAATAAAACAAACTATTTTCTGTCAAGAGCCTTGTAAACATTCCAACAACTTCCATCAAAATGATCTATCACAGCTCAGTCTACCATTTTTAGCGCGGTCCGAGGATTGAGCCAAGAACGCACCGCGAACTCCAGCGCCGGCGAGAACTTCAATCTGTCAATCATTTTCTCAAGCGAAGAGTACGCGAAGCGATTCTAGCTGTACGATAGTGCCGCGGGTCATCAATGGATAGTATTCAATCATCATTATCCCTTTATTTTCATTCCTAGAACTTTTGCAAAAAAAAGGAAAAATAGAAAAGTTGTATTTTTTACTGCTCTATTCACATACTGAATTTGAAAGATCTTCTATGTGGCGTTTTTTTGCAAACTTCAAAAAACTGATTTTTGTCCCGCCTTTGCGGGACTTTGGCTTAAGTGCTTGAGTGCAGCATAGGGTACAAAGTCCAAACATGCGTTTCCCGTAATTTTTGTGTGAAGAGTTAGGTCTACACTGACAGGGGGGTGGAAGACACAGGATTTCCGAGGGCAAAAGTTTTCACCAAAATTCGAAATTTCCAAGGCGAGAGAAGAAAATGTATGAATTTCCAAGGCAATTGAATTAAAAAAGGAAAAAAAGAGTGGAATTTCCGATGCATTTTGCAAAAGTACATGGATTTTTATCGGAATTTCCGACCACCACTGTCCAGACGATCTCAATCGAACAGAATCGACGATCGGACCAGTGGAACCAAATCGATTGCAATCGACCGATTAGAATTCGATTGTCGAACGCAATCGAATCTCAATCGAATATTACCGCAATTTTCAGATTCGATTGATATTCGATTGATATTCGATTGCGTTCGATTTATGTTCGATTGCGTTTGATTGCGTTTCGATCGTCGATTCATTGATCCCGGATTGTTCATCGCATAATTTCTACGGGAAATCGAAAGTAATTTCATTCGGCTTGTGATGATTGAGAGCTTGGATGTTGGGAAGCTGCAAGAATAAAGCCAGACATCTCAATCGAACGGAATAAAAGATCGAACCAGTCGAACAATAATCGAACCAATTGAATATTACCCAAAATTTTGATGTTCGATTGAGATTCGATTGCATTCAACAATCGAATTTCAATTGGTCGATTGGTTCGATCGTGGATTCCGTTCAATTGAGATCGTCTGGCACTGTGAAAGAAAAATTATTTCCGAGGCTAGAAAAAATTTAAAAATGCATGTCGTCCGACGGATGGGTATATAACAAAAATTTTCTGGAATGGCCCATTTGCACGGGGTGTGCATTTGCAACGGTTTCATCGATTTTTTCCAACCCTGTGCAAATGAGCTAGAACGTGTACATAGTGTCCTCCAGGGTTTGTTCCCCCCACCAAATTCTTGATTTTTTTAAATCTCCCCCCTCTTTTTTTCCCCCCTATGACTTTTCAGTTTTTTAGTTTCCCCCCTCTTTTTTGCTTTCCCCCCAGAAAATTCTGAAAATATCATTTCCCCCCATATACCCGTATAAATTTCTCAAATTTCAACCTGACACAGACGTAAAATTTTGCTGCAAAAGGAGTACTAGACAAAATAGACGAAAATTGGCTAATTTTCAATCATGATCTAATCACATGATATCATGTGGACTGACCTTGGTTGCTGAGATAAAATTGAAGTGATTTCACACTTCCCCCACCAAATTTGCCAACTATTGATGTTTTCCCCCCTCTTTTTTTTCCCCCCTTTACTATTCAAATTTTCATTTTCCCCCCTCACCCATTCAAAACTGGAAAATTGATTTCCCCCCCCTTTATAAAGGGGGGGGGGAGGACACTATGGTGTAAAGCAAAATGCGCGAAAATTAACAAATCTCAAATTTAAAATGAAAATGACTTAAAACGAAGACAAATGGCATTTACATTTTTTTCTTTAGCCTTTAGAAAATTTTTGTCTACGAGTTAAAATTTTGATCTGTGCATTTTTTTATAATCAAGTCAAACATTTTTCCACTCTGTGTAAATGCAACGGGTGTTTTTTTGTCACTTTCGTTTTTGACCTGTTGCATTTGCTGCATGTCGAACCCTGTGCAAATGCAAGGATTTCCGTGACTGTCTAAAGGATCACCACCATCAGGAAAAAGTAAACTGGCACTTTTTTTTAAAGAAGTTAACATTTTCAAAAACTGAAGTTAAAATTTGAGCCGTATATAAGAAATTTTGATCAGAGCCAACCTTGAAAACTAATTGTTGTTCGGGAGAACGCAACGGTCTCTTGAATAACTAATTACTCCAGCAAAACCCACCAAAAATATTTTTAATGATAATGTCATATATATGATTGTTTTGTCCTTCATAACACAGCAGTTACCTAGGGCCACGATAATTTATCACATTTATACTGACTGGGGGAGAGTAATCTAGGTGGAGTAATTAGTTACTGTTGATCATTGCGCTCTCCTAAACTACTAATTTGAAGAACAACTTGCCAAGTAACTAACTAACTAACCTATTTACGTGTGTGGAATTATTTTTCATTTTTACTTAAGCCTGTAATCAAGGCCTAACAAATCAAAGAGCTATCTTAGGAATTGAATAACAAATTTTGGTTGGTTTGTTAGCTGGCTGCTGCACGTTGTTAATCTGTCATTTTGGGTTGTTTCAAGTTTTCAAGTTTTAATTAATTGTCTTGGGATCTTGAACTTGATTAGGCAACTCTTATCCTCGTTGTTGCAAATACATCCTGTAGATGACTGTTGTTTTTTTTGAAAGCTTGATTTCCCAGTGTGACTAACTGACTTATCCGTTCACTTGTATCTGATTTTCCAATGACGTATTGGTGGGTATTTGCGGCTACCCACGCTAATGCTCTAAAGGAGTGGGCCAAATTAATTGTAATCAATCTTGTCAAACAATATTGCATCACAATCAAACGTAATTGAGAATCAATTTAACAAATAGAACGTTGTTCAAACACAATCAAATATTATCCAGTAATCGGCCGTTCGATTGTTTCTATTGTGTTGTGATTTTTGTTTTTTGAACTTGTTTGATTGACAATGTCTGGATAGATAATATAATCCATATCTATCTATAAATTTAAGTGACATCAGGCCCGAAGGCCCATTCTCGCTACATAATACACTTCCCATATTTTGCAAAACGGTTACTAGTGCATATTTTGTTGCTCTCCACAGTTTGGTCTCTGGGAGAAACCCGTTTTTTGCCTGTGTTTCCTTGGGGAAAGTTGGTTTTTTGAAATTTTCTTAAGTTCTGTCAAACAGAATCCTCTCAAATTTTAATTATGTTTTTTCTATTTATGCTATTATACCACCCTGAAAATTTTGAAGACATTGATATATATCAAGACAATGATAATGATAACATAACATTTGAATTGGTGCACACACTTATAATTAAAATTCAATTGTCAGTTTAAAGCCTGACCTCTTCAAATCCTCGGTTAGGAAAAGCTGTACCTGTTTTTCCTGGAGGTACTGGAACGTTCCAGGAACACTATGGAATGTTCAGGAACTTCTCAAAAATCTCCCAATCAAGGTTCTCCCAATAGATGTATGCTTTCATTATAATTTCCAAATTATTTTCTCAAAAATGTTTAATTTTATTATCATGTAGGTCCATAAGAATAAAGCTTGTTTACTTTTAAAAGATTTTACTAGGCATGGAAGTATTTGAAAACCCAGCTATTTTTTATTTATCAATTGATGAACCAATTATCCCAAACATTTTGGAAGATTTGAAAAAAGGTGGCTTCAATGAGAATGTGCAATGTATAGAGCTGAGCGAAGATGAATTAGAAAGAGCTCAAACAGAAATATGCAATGACTTGACAACACCCTTTATTTTGTTTTGTGCAGAAGGGAAAGTAAACTGTAAGTAAATATTTCGGAAATTTTTTCTTTAGTATTAGTATAGTTATGCTTTGAACACTGTCTTATGTTCAATGACGTTTTGTTTTTACTTTGCCGAATCGTGACAGTGCAATAAAAAGCAAAAGGTTTATTTCAGATCAACAATAATTTTCTTATAAATAAATAAATTGATGAAATTATACATAAAAGACTAACTATCACCTATGCCAACTGCATTATTTCCTTGTTGATTTTGGTCCTTTTTAGGGAAACGTATTGGAAAAATAGCAGGTATCTCATTTGGAGTAGGACTTGCATCTGTTGTAGCTGCACCCCTTGTTCTCACAGCAGCAGGATTTACATCAGGAGGTATTGATTCTGGTTTTTTGTTGTTTTGTTTTCTTATGGTTTGATAGAGCCAAATTTTAACTTCTTCGTTGAATTTGTTATTCCAGCTTTCCAGAATGAGAGATTTTCTGTGACGTGCTATTTCAGTTTTTAGAGTAAATAAATTCAAATCAAGTTATTTATATTGAAAAAGTATTTTATTAAAAAGGTAAACTTATTTTGCTAGGTGTTGCTTCAGGAAGTGCTGCTGCAGCTGCTCAAAGTGCATTTTATGGAGGTGCAACTGGTGGAATTTTTTCTATACTTCAAAGTGCTGGAGCTGTTGGCATTGGAATTTTTGGGAATACTGCTATTGGTTTAGCAGGTGCTAGCGCTGGTGCAGGTTTAGCAGCAGCTGCAGGAGCTGGTGCAAATGAAACAGCTTTAGTTAGAAAACCTGCTGTGATTGGTATACTTTCTAGGTGGGCTAGAAATAACAATAATGTTAAAAATGAAGACAAAAAGAAAATTAAAACTTTTACAGATAAGAAGTTGGGAATTAAAGAAGATCCAAATTATGTACCTTGGAGTATTATGGCCAAGGATTTGTTTCAAACAGCAATAGGGTCTCTTGAAGCTTTGAAACCAACAGTTTTGGTATATTTTAAAGATAGTTATATTAAACTCGAGTGAGTTCTGGCACGTCCAACTTTTCTGTGAGCCAATGCAAACAAATCGGACTAGTTTAGGGGTACTATGTTATACATCAAAAGAAGCTTATTCCAATGTACATTAACGAAATTGCTGTCAGTGTTGAATTTTTTTGTAAAGAAAAATGATTCTTTTAATGAAGTTTCTATTTATTAGATACTCAAAGAGTAGCTCATAATTTTTTTAAATCCAGAAATAGAGAAATTAGAGAACTAGAGGAATTCTTGAATTGCTAAATCTGATCCTAGATAAAAAGCATAATGTGTTACTTTCACTTTCAGATGATTTTGCATAACCTTGTTGAACTTTTGACACCCAGGAGAGGGGGAGACGTTTTCTAGTGTCATTTTTAAAGTCAATTCAAAGAAAATTATTATATACATTTTATTATAGAGCATGATCCTGATCCTAAAATTATTATAAATTTATATTTATGGTAGCCTAACTATTTACTAAATATTTTTACAGATAGATTTTTAACTCAGATTTATTTCGTATATAAGGGTACCCTTTCACAATTTAAGATGTTTTTACTATGAAATCTTTAAGTTTTTACACTTATCGAGAAAAGTGAACTTAGTACTTGCGTGTTAAAGTTATAAAGTAATAACTCAATTTTTATTTTAATACTGTATTCTCAAGCAGTGTAGGACACTTGTTACTTTGCAAGACCTCAAGAAACTGACAGAATTTGTTTGTGGGTCGAATCATATTTTTGTATTTTTAATAATTTATATTATAATGATATTAAATCTTTAATCTTATTGTGCATGGAAATTAAGATTGTCTTTTTTATTATTTAGGTTAAATAACAACCTTTAAATGCATTAAAATAGACAAGGGCGTAGATAAAAGGACTGGTTGCCAAGAAGGTGTATTATGGGAAATGTTTATTTTGTCACCATTCAATACAATGATATTACTTTTTATTATAGTGTAGTGACAATATCAAAATGATGAAAAATAGATCAATTACATTCATTTTCATGTTATTGCTCATCACAGGACCAGGTATTTTGCTTTCTTTTTGTTACAGTATATGGCCCCTAAAACGTCGTTCAAACTTAAGATTTCTCTCAAATGCAGAGGAAAAGAAGTTTTACAAAGATTTTTGCTGCATGCAAAACTTTAACATCTCTACTTTATTTCCAGAAAGTTCTTTTTCAAAATTTTCAACTTCAAAAACAATTTTTGATCGCTTAAAGATGGGTAGCTTTTTTCAAATGGTCCTAAAAACATAGGTTTGCAATTTTAGTGATATCTAGAGACCTCTTTAAATTGAGAATATGAAATTCTGACCCTTTTAGTTTTCTCCTATATTTTGCAAAAAAAATGACAGGATTTGCCATTTTTGCTGATTCATGATTCAGTGAAAATTTTTATGTATAATGTTAATGTTTTCTTATAAAACTATTAAGCCAAGTTTGATAAGAACAGAATTCAAAGATTTTTTGCTGTTGCTCATTTTTAGAATTTTCGGTTTTCTCAATGCTGGTTCTAGGGCCCCCAAAATACTAGTTGACCTTTAAGATGCTATATCTTTTACTCATATTCTAAAGTCACAAATGCTTTAATTTTCTATATTCCATTTTCTAGTTTTTTTTTCAATATTCAAGGAGCTAGAGTAAGTTATGTGCAATTTTTATCCAATTTTGGTGCTGTAATACTTCTTTCAGACCAAAATATGTTATTTTGAATTTGTTTTAAATCTTCAGAAACCTGCAGAAACATACTCATTTTTAGATATAACCACCATTCTTTCAAAACAAACTGAAATCGTCTGATTCTGACTAATCGAAGGGTTATAACCCTCATTTTAATAACGATCTACATTTTGGGGGCCATAGGATTGAAATAATCTGTTATTCTCCTAAGATTGTAAGATATTAAAAGTACCACCGAAAAAGTTTTTTTGCTACCTAAAGATTAAGTTACATCTTAACATTTTTCATAGCCATGGCTGAAATAAAGGACACAAGTACCGGGTGACCCACGAAAAAGTTCGGACGTTTCTCGGCGTCTTGAGGCCGAAAAAATGTCCAAAAGTGCTTGGAGTTTTATTATTTAGAAAGTAGATATCCTAACTTAAAATCCGAGCCATTACTTTTTAAATTTGACGCACAAGTTCCCTAGTTATGAGCTTTTAAACTCAAAATTCACTTTTCGGAAAGTGTAAAAAACAGGTAAAAAAGGGGTATCAAATTAGGTATTTTTAGACGTTTTTGATATACAGTTTTTGAGAAAATTCCTTGAAAGTGCCAATTTTGATAAAAACTAGTCTTGTTTTAAACAAAAACTACTTTCAAAGGTGTTTTTAATAATTATTAATGTCATAAAACTAGTTAAATAAGTCAATTTATAAGAGATTTTCTAATTGATTGCATTAATTTAATACCTCTTTTTTACGTGTTTTTTACACTTTCCGAAAAGTGAATTTTGAGTTTTAAAGGTCATAAGTAGAGAACTAGTTGGTCAAATTTAAAAAGTGATAGCTCAAATTTTAAGTTAGGATATCTACTTTTTAAATACCAAAATTACGAGCACTTTGGGATATTTGTTCGGCCTCAAGACGCCGAGAAAGGTCCGAACTTTTTCGTGGGTCACCCGGTAGTTGGTTGGATTATTGTACCATTAAAAATGTTGGTATAGCAGCAGCTGGAGGTGTTGCAGCTCCAATTGTGGTCGCGGCAGCTTTACCTGCTGCAGGTTTTACAGCTTCTGGTAGGTTTAAATTCCTTTTCGATAGTGTGATATTGGTTTCAAAAACTAAAGAATTGTAACTTTTTTGTTGAAGCGGCAAAACAATTCTTTTTCAGATGGGAATTTGATAAATTATATCATTTTTTAGGGCTAGTCCCTGTTGCGATAAAGGGAATGTGAATAGCAAATTCTAGTATCAACACAGCAATTGTCTAGAAACATTAATAGTAGGGGGCAAACCCTTAGGACCTGTGGCATCTTTTATACAAAACTCAAACCTGGTCTATTTCAAAGACTGAAGTATTTAAAGAATTTTTTGTGAAGGGGTTTTTTACTTTGGCCTAAGAAAACCTTTTAGGACTAAAAAATTGAAATCATAGGCAAAACCCCTTTTCATAAAAAATTTGACGAAATTTCAAAGTCAACAAAACCTGAAACCACTAATACCCAACCAAAAGCTATCAATAAATGATATAGATGACTTTTAAGTAGATATAGTCAATTTCCAAACGCCACTTGAGTAAATCGACTGAAAATGACATCAAAACGCAACTTTGACTTTAATTTTCTCAAGATACCGTCAACTGCTCTAACTTGGGACTATCTGACAAAACATGGGACGGCAATTCGGTCACCATTTTACCGAACCTCCAAAGTCATTTAATTTGAGTTAATGAACGGCGTATTAAAACATACACAATTTCTCTTTCGCACCGAGTAGGCTTTTAAAATCGAAATATGAAAAAAATTTGTAGTGGATCACGATGGAGCGATTGACGTCACTCGCGCGACGAGTTACACACTCATCATTTGTTTATCCCATCGGGCAATAGGCGGTTAGGCGGCGGGCATTCTCTAATTCTCCAATCAACGTCTGTTCATTTTGAATGGAAACAAAAAAGTTAAAAAGGGAGCGCTATCAGTGAAAGTTATCGTGACATATTATGACAGAAGGTATGATTGATAAACTTGGTGGAGTTATCAAAACAAATTTGTCGTCAAAGATATTAAACAGTAAGTGAAAATATAGGCCAGATTATCAACAGTCCCATGTTTTGACCAATCGTCCCAAGTTAGAGCAGTTAACGGTAGGTTGGGAAATCGACTATATCCACTTAAAAGTCCTCTACATTGTTTATCTTATTTTAGTTTGTCTTCTATATCATAAAAAATGTCACGGATGTTAAGGGTTTGCCCCCTACTACTACACAGTTTAAATTCAAACATTTAACAATGCTTACCCTGGTTTGATTAAAGGTGTTGCTGCTGGAAGTGCTGCAGCTTGGGTTCAAGGTGCAGTTTATGGTGGAGCAACATCTGGATTGTTTTCTGGTGCTGCAAGTGCTGGTGCTGCTGGCATGGGTGCTGCTACAAAAGCGGTGATTGGAGGAGCTGCTGCAGCAGCTACATACAAATTTGCTGGTTCTTCATGTGATGCCAAGCCCGAAAAATGTGACAAAGAATGAAAATTTCCTATTAATTTTTCTCTTTTTTTTTCGTACTTAGCATAAAAGTTGTTCAATTTAAATTTATTTTCATGGTCACTCTTTATTTTTTTTATACTAACAATATTTTGATCTGCTTGGTGCAGGTGTCTACACAAACATTTGAAGGCATTAGCATGACTTTGTTTATTGGATAAAAGTCAACATAGTGTCTTCTCTCTGATGTATGAGAACATTGGTTTCCAAAACGTAGACGTCACATACTGACCATCATCTAATTTAAGATGATGTTCAATATGTGGCACTGTTTGACCGAATTGGATTTCCAATGTTTTTTTTGTAGTTTAATATTTTTCAACTTACCAAGAAATTTGATTTTGTTGATGGTCTCCTTTGCACTTTGTTACCTTGGTGAAAGTATCTGCAACTTAATTGTCGTTGTTCAGGGACCAAAAAACTTGACAACAACTTTTAAAATGTTTTCCAAATTCTACTTGAATTACTTGAATTAGATTTTTGTAAAACATAACATAAACATAGACATTTAGACATAGTGTTAATAAATTTGTTGTGTTTTCATTTTGAGACTCGCTCACTGACAGCATTAAGAATATCTATCGCCCCGAGAAATCCATGTTCAGTCTTTAAATCAGTAATCTAGTTATTTTGTTGTTGTTTAAATTTAAATTTCTTAAAATTGTTACTGATATATTTTTGCATTTTCAGCTGGTCTGAGGTGTGTATTTGTATACTTTTTGTAAATTTTGTGATTATCTTGAAATATAATTATTGTTATTTTTGGTTTGTTTTTCCAGACTTTAACTTTGGTGAGTCTTTATTATTATGATATTTTTTTTATCGTCAACAAGCATAGTTTGTTGCTAGCATGTGAAAACCATGTTAATGTTGCTGTTCCCGTGTCAGAGTAATTCCCTTGAGGGTGGTTTCTACGTGGTAGAAATAAGATCGCAGACTTAAAGAAAGGACAATAGTTATCATTCCTTATCATTTCAAACTTCAATAATAGAAAGATGACTTTTTATCACTTTGCTTGATCTTTGACTATATATACTCAATATATTTCTTTTAGAGAAAATTCAGAATGAAAATATAAAAAGATGAAAAGAATATTCAAAACTGCACTCATTTGTTTTGCAATACCACTGACTGCTGTTACAGGTTTGTATTCTTAACGTGCTGAGTGTTTCAAAAAAGAAATTATTTTAAGTACTACAAGTTTGAAATTGGATTCTAAATTTTTCGACCTTAGAAAGAGCATAGACTAACTTAAATTCAGAGCTGTTATACAATGAATTCGGTTACACAAAAAGATTTACGAGAAAAATTCAATTCGTCAGGTTAATTTTGTTTTGATTTGTTACTTGTCCATCATTTCTCTTTTCTTTTTCAGTGTACAAACTTCAGCAAAACAAAAAGCAAGAAGTATGGTCCTTGCAGAAGAAGGAAGAGTCCCGTCTCTTGTATAAAGCTGGTGGTGCTGTTATTGGTGGTGGACTTGTTATTTTGGCTGGCCCAGCTGTTTTGTCTGCCTTAGGGTTCACTTCTGCAGGTTAAAGGTTTTGTTATTAAATAAGAGTTTAAATATCACACATCATATCATATAGGTAGACACCTTCCTGATATAAAATATGTGTCTGGTATGAAACGGAAACATTTAACTGAGAAATAAAACTTTCTTTAATTTTTGTCAGAAATAAATCAGCAGTTTGTGATTCATTGATTTGTCTTATTTTACAGGAATAGCAGCTAGTAGTCTTGCTGCTGGAATTCAAAGTGCATTTTATGGTGCTGCGACAACTGGTGCTTTTTCTGTATTTCAAAGTGCTGGTGTGAGTGGGTTAGGTATTTTTAGTAAGTGTGCTCTTGGATTGACAGGAGGTATAGCTGGCAATTACCTTGGGGAGATGATGAAAAAGAAGGAAAAGCCAAAGAAATGGAATGAGTTTGATTTATTTGGATTCCTTATTCGTGTAATAAGGTATATTGCATCGTCAATTTATTGTTGATTGCTGTAGCCATGTTTTTTGTAATTGTGTTTTTTTTACTTTACCATATTTTTGAGTTTTTATTTTGTAATTAGAATAATAAATTTATGCTTTTGATAGTTTCGTATAATTTAGTTTCCTAAATTTTTTTATTTTTCTCAAACATTATAATCCTGATTTTTGCATTGTACAATTTTCATAATAATTATTCTTTTAGGTAAGAAATAAAACGTACATGGAATGATGGGCTTTGGAACACAACCAAAGATAATTACGATTATGATCAACATAAAAAATACGAGTAATCTGATTAGCTAAGACCGCCTTCAAAAATGGGTTCTGGTAAGCTAGAGATCATATTTTTTACAATTTTACGATAATTTTTAATGACGTGGTGGTATACCCTAAAAACTTAAAAATCCTTTTAGTTTCGTATCTTGCTAAAATACCAAAAAGGTGGTATCCAGACTAAAATTTGAGAATATTTTTACTAATTTGGTACTAAAAAATTGGCAATTTTCATAATTTTTTGAATTTTTTTTCAGAATTTTTCCTCAGAACTTTTCGTGCATTATTCAGAATTTTTACAATCCTCCCCCTGTCTAGAGGTAAAGGTAGAGAAAAATTTCGACGAATTTATCCCATAATGTACTCGGTACCGTGCAATAAATATTACAATTATTATGTGTAACATAATTTTGACTATTATCTGAAAGATATAGCTTATACAACATACAATGATGCAAAAAGATGGCTTGGATACCGCTAGCCATTTTTGTTTCATGTTAGAACTCAGCTCTCAGAATGGATCAAGTCATTTCAATTCATTATCACTCAAGTTGTTTCTTATTTGATTATAGTGTCTTTCGAATGAAAATCGAACCAAAACAAACAATTTATTCAATCGACCTCAGCAATAGCAAGAGAATATTTTAGAAATGAAAAATATTTTCTGTGTTTATCAACATCTCATCTTCTGCATGAACTTTAATTTGGTTACTATAGCAATAGTTTTAAAATGGTACATCATAAATGGCCGTTACTTATAGTTAAGTTATAGATAAATAATGTGTTAGTAATTGTTGTAGGTTTTCGAGTTATAACAGGTAAAAGTATGGAAAAGCTAATAAGAGATAGTGAACAACTCAAAAAAGTGCAAATTTTGGGCTTAATTCGTGCACAACAAAGAATGATGATTTGAATATAAATTATAGAATAGTATAAAATAGGTTAAGTTCAAAAAAGATAACCAGCTATTTTCAAAAGCTTTGAGTGAAGTTAAAATCGACAAATGAGGGAATTGATGACGAGATAGTGAAATTCTCCCTCTAATCAGCTGAAATGAGCTTTAAAATCTCTTGAATATAAATATCTTAGGATACTTTTCGCTGTCATTCTTTTAGAAAAATGCAAATGATCAATTCCATTAAATTTGTTTTATTTCTTTATTTTGCAGGGGTAAAAGTTAAAAGTATATAGAAATATTAAAAGACTGGTATTGCTCATCACAGGGCTAAATAGGTACGTTCTTATTGTTTCAAACAATTAATCTCTTCTTCTGTTGACACTTTTTATTTTTTTAGAATATAGAGGTATTAACATTGTCGCCGAAAGTGTTTCTATAACATTTGTAATACATTTTTAAACTAAAGAAATATAAACCAGCTTTTTATTCTTTTATAGTGATGGCTGAAAAAGTGGATGAGACTAGTTGGTCGGATTATTTTACTGCTAGGAATGTTGCTAAGGCAACTGCTGGAGGTGTTGCAGCTGTAGGATTGGCCACGGTAGCTTTACCGGCTGCAGGTTTTACAGCTTCTGGTAGGTGTACTTGAATATTCAAGATGATACTATTTTTGACTAGAAAATGCCTGATGTCTTAGATCCCTAACGAAAAACTCAATGATATAAAAGTAAGATAAATTCAAGTGATTCTAAGAGAATTGTCTGTTTTATTAACAAGCTCAGTTTTTCAAAAATAATTTGATTTACTTTTGATTATAGGTGTTGCTGCTGGAAGTGCTGCAGCTTGGGTTCAAGGTGCAGTTTATGGTGGAGCAACATCTGGATTGTTTTCTGCTGCCACAAGTGCTGGTGCTGCTGGTATGGGTGCTGCTACACAAGTAGTGATTGGAGGAGCTGGTGCAGCAGCTACATGCAAAGTTTTAGGCACTGATTCTAAAGACAAAACATCTACCTAGATCTACGGTGTAGTGTTTCCAGGTGATTTATAAGATTATTATGAATTTTGTTGCTTTTGTTGACTGTGGTAGAAAGGGTGGCAGAGGTATGTAGTTTCTTGTGTTTCTGATCTTTTATTCATATAGCAATTAAGTAGCAATCATACAAAAAGTATAATATACCAGATCTGTTGTAGAGATTAAGCTATCTCAGAATAGGGCTAACTCAGAATCACCCATTTCAATCATCACAGGTGACTCTTTGACATCAGATCCTGAGAAAGTAGCCAATTCCTTCAATGATTTTTTCACTACTATAGCTGATTCTATTCGTGAAAAAATGCCGCCTTCTTACAATCACTTCAGCAGTTTCATGAAAGATCCAAATCTGCATTCCATCCTCTTAGCACCAACCACTTATCAAGAAATTGCGTAGGTGATTGGCTCTTTCTCAATAAATAAAGCAAGTGGTCCTGAAAGTATTCCTATAAAAATCCTTAAACTTTTAAGACTTGATATTTCTGTGCCAATATCGGCGCTGATAAACTACTCCTTTCTCAGTGGTATTTTTCCCTCTAAAAATATCTAAAGTTGTGCCTGTCTTCAAACACAAAGGTTCTCCCCTTGAAGTCTCTAATTCTATCTCTAGACAATCATCAAAATAAAGTAAAATAGTGTGGAAAATGAATTAATGTACAATAAAATTTCTTGATTCGGGTCGTTAAAAAGTGTTTAAAGTATTTTAGACAAGGGGGGCACTCGATTTCTAAATGACGTCATGTGCCGCCAAAAAAATGGCTTCCAAAAATCGGACCCTTGCAGTGCAGCCTTTGAGCAGTGAAAAAGTATCCTTACAGTACATTTTACCGAACGTTTCTCTTCCTTACAGTGTAGTTTGATTTAAGTGTCGACACAATGTGCAAAATAAATCAAAATGGGTGCGAGTCAGGACTATAAAGATATGATCAGATTTTTACCGTCAGACTTGCGATTCAGCAGTCCCTAAACACACCCTTACAGTGTATCCAGCTAAAATAAGACCATTGTAGTGCATTCTATCAAGAGTGTACTTGATACAATGCATTTCGAGGGTCTCGAAAATTCTACCCTTAAGGGCGGCGTATGAGCGCCCCCTCCCCCACGGTTTGATAAGTATTTGGTCCCATTTTTTTATGATTGGGTATATGTGAATGAGTCCGATAGTGACTTTCTCTATGAAAGTCAAATTTGTACAAATGCCAAATTGTAAATACAGTCATCCAATCTTACTGAAGTGAATAGTTGCTCATCTTATCTAACATATTCTAAAGATGTATTTAATTTTGTTGTGTGTATGGGAGTTGTAATCATATTATTTATGTAATTGTCTATTGTCTAAACTTCTATATTTTTATTTATGTAATAGAATTTTATTGAGTTATGATTAAAAAAAAATGATATAAAATGCAAAATGTAACAATATTTATGACCATTTTATTATCCTATTTAATTTTCCTATCATTTATTTTATTAATTATTCTATTTTTTTTAGCTATACAGTGTTCTTAAAGTTATTGTTTTTAAAGAAGTGACAGTGGCTTACAAATCATCACAATTTTTGATTTTTAGGTAAAAGATTAAAAAAATGGAATGGCTTTGGAACACAACAAAAGATAATTATAATTATTACGTGAGACAAAACTATGACTATTATCTGAAAGATAGAGTTGATACAACGTACAATGATGCAAAAAGATGGCTTGGATATCGTCAGCCATTTTTATTTCATGTTAACAAAACACCAATAGATCAAATTGAAGAAATTCAAAATTTATTAGATGAGTTAGGTTACAAGGATATTGGTCATTTGGAGTTTTCTGAATCCAATCAAACTGACTTCGCCAAAATTGTCTCTGGTGCACAATCAGATTTTCATTACCCTGCAATCTATTTCAGTGTGGCTGATTATTCATGTAAGTATTGTGTGGTAGTGGCCGTAGCATATGAGGTATACAGCATTTGTGTTTTGGTCACACAAGTTTATGAGTTCAATATCTAGCGCAGTCTCTCACAATCTTTTTTGAAATCATTTTGATGTTTAACATGTTCTATTCTTAGGGATGAAATGGATAGGTATTGCGGCATTTGCTGGAGTCACAGCACCCCTTGTTCTTCCATATTGTCTAGGTGCACTTGGATTTGCAAAAGCTGGTATGAGATTTTAAATCATATTCTCAGACACAATATACCATGTAATAATTCTTAACTAATGGAAATTATGAATTCATGTTTATTTTTCACATTAATATCGAAGAACTTTTTATTTATTTTGTTGAAAAAATAAGCTGAAACATTCTAAATACAATATATCAGTATTCTTTCTGTGTCTTTATCTCAGGCATTGCAGCAAACAGTTTGGCAGCAACCATTCAGCCGATATTATACAAGGGAACAACAACTGGTGTGTTTTCTTTGCTACAAAGTGCTGGTGCTGGTGGTTTGAGCGTGGCTGGAAATGTTGCTGTTGGTGGTGCAGCATCTTCAACAGTTGTGGCTGGAGGTAAAATCACCGGAGCTGTATTAACTGACGAGGCTAAAGAACAAGTATTCAATCCAGATCTGAATATGAAGCTGGTAATTTTCTACAGGGAAGGTCAGAAATGGGACGACTTTTCAACAGTATCAAAATACGTGAAAACAAATTTTGGAATAAACACAGAACAAATGGATGTAGGTAAAAATCTTATTGGCATTGAATCTACTAAGGAAAAGGAAGATGATTTCAATTCACTTTGTAAAGAGGAGAGGAAGCTTCCAATAGCACCCGGTGGTATTCTGTCATTACAATTCACAAAAGAATATCTCGTTAATAATGAAGCATGGCGAATCTTAAAAGCTTTGCCCAAAGATCCTTCAAAATTATGAAAGCACCACTCCAATGAAATAGGAAAGTGACGCTTTCATTCATCGAGTTTTATGAACAACTAGTAAGTTTGTTTTCGAAGATTGATTTTCTTTTATGATTTCTAATTATTTCTAAAACGGTCAAATATTTTACACTATTTTACAAACAGTTGAGTTTGAAAAAGAGTTAGACAAAAATTTATGTAGATTTTGCTCAGGATTTTACTTCCCTTTAATGCTAAAGTATACCTTAGAGAGACATTACTGTAGTAAACTGTTAACATTGCACAAATTACGTGTCTGTAAATGAAACAATTCAAATCACGTACCAAAAACTAATTTATTAAACAATAGAAATTAAAATTAGCCATATTTATGCAGAGACTAAATAGTTTGTTTCAAACCATCACAAGTCGCTGCCAGAATCTTATTTATATTCTTGATATTCATGACGTAATCTTTTGTACGGAAACACCTGAAGAACACCGGGCATTTGCCACAAATGGTGTTCTTCGGGTGTTTCCGTTATCTGGCACCCACAGATGGTGAAATTTTCATCCGACACGCTAAAGCTCTGAAGGTCGGGAAAATTTTCAACATCTGGAAGGTTTGCAGCGGGGGGTCTGGTAACCCAGCCCTCGTTTTCGGGGATTTGCGGGTCCAACTGAAATACTTCTAGGTTTACGGTCAAGGGCTGTTGAACCCGACTGGGGGTGCGGTACATCAAAGGCCGACTATCATTCCTCTCCGATGGGAAATTGGCCCGCTCCCTTTAGAGCTTTAGCGTGGGCGGCCGCCAATCCGCCATCGGAATATCAGATAAGTGTTTCCGTATAAAAGATTACATCATGAATGTCAAGAATTTGTTAGTATTTTTATTTTTGTTATTATTATTTATCGATAGATATTTGAAATTTTTACTTACTGTAGAGTTTATAATAAACATTACCACATTTTTGTGTTGTCAGATTATTAAAACTATCTTCTCTTTTTTTGGGGAAAAAGAAAGAGGATTAATTTATGATTTTTTTTCTCAGAGATAAATTATTTCATTTTTAAAGAAAAGCTTTATAAAAATATTTTTCAAAAATATTTTGATGCGAAATATATAACAAAGAAAATTTTTGAGGTTTATTCGTTTACATTGGTAATCTTGCAATGTGTAGATTTACCTCAAGATAAATTCTGCGGGGTTCGATTTTGGTGTTGTTAAATACCTTGTCACGGCAAGTTTTTTCTCTTCAGCTATTTCATGTCTATTTCTTCGTATATCTTTTAGTGAACTAACAACAAAAACGAAAGATAAAAAAAGACAACAAAATAATAATAAAAGAGAATAAGAAAAAGACTTTCAAGATGAGTATGTGGAACGAGTTGAGATCAATGCGAAGCGAAGAAAGTGTTCGCAAACTTAGCGAAATTTACAAGAAAAGAAATTTCCCAACTGAAGTGCGGGATATGTTTGCAGGCTGGTTTGAAGAACAAGATTGGTAACAACTTTCACTCATTATTTATATATTTTTCTTTGAATTTCCTCTATCCTAAAAGTGATTAAATGGGGCCATTGCAAGTACTGGAATCACAATCTATAGAGAAGGGCATTACTTGTTAGCTGTCAAATGTTGAAAATATAGACTTTGAATTAAGTACAATCAATACCTAATCAACTTTTTAAGCGTTGAAAATAAATTGACTTGTAAATTCATCACCAGTCCCCTCCAAAGCGCTCCTAAGGCCATGTTCGCACGTGACGGAATGAAGCCATTCTATTGGTTAGAAGTGACGTAACACTTGAATGTAACCAATAGAATGGCTTCATTTCGTTTCGGAGCGTTAGGCCTAAGGGTTTGATAGGTGTATTCTTGGAATATCTAACACTTATATATCAGCGTTTCCATTTTGCCATTTTTTCAAAGGTTTCTAAATTTACAATCGCTTGTACAAAACTTTCATTATTTTGCTTTGTTTTTTGCTTCCAACAATTGTATTGGTCTCGATTGACCAGGTTCTTTTTCATTTGTAGGAGTTTCCAAGAGCAACTTCCAGAAAATTCGATGCGTGCCCAAGAATTATTATCTACTCTGATCAAGAAAATTGATGAACATTGCTCTAAGGTATATGCTACTGTTTTTAGTGAATGATTAAAGTGGATTACCGTCGTTTTGTATAAGATTCCCATTTCTGCACTAAGATTTTTGTTACTTTTTCGGAATCTTTCGGCTATCTTTCCCAAGACTGGAAAGGTTTTGTTTAACTAAAGATACGTGTTCTTGTGTTTACTCACGAAACTGCCTAACTTTCCGAAGGTTTATTTGTCAACTACCCGAAGTCCTAGTCTTTTTGGACCTACCCCGGTGGGGTGGAGGTCCTATAAATTAACCTTTGTCCGTTCGTCCGTTCGTTCGTTCGTTCGTTCGTTCGTTCGTTCGTTCGTTCGTTATTAGCTTTCCTCGTGATTGGTACATTAGTTTTTTCTGATTTTTTGCACAAAGATGTGTAACTATAAACCCTCGAATGTGACGGAGCCCGATTTTCGAATAAAAAATTTGGGGGCAAATTTGGGCCAAAAAACGGCTAAAAAAACGGGTTTTTTGGACTTTGTGAAAAATTGGATCATTAACTTTTTCTGATTTTTTGCATAAAAGTAGGGTACCATCATAGGTAAAAGATGGCTGAAACAGATTTTTTCAAAAAAATTTTGTTGGCTCAAAAAACGCATGTTTATCTATAAGAATCACTATTATTAAGCATACATCAATGTTCTTAGTTAAATTACTCAATTTTTTTATGAGATAGATGTTTTTTTTGCTCATGAGGGCTTACTTTTGAAGAATGTGTATGTTTAGACATGAAATTTAGGTTGCTTGGCGTGATTTTATAGAAAAACTGGCCAAATTCGATATTTATTTATAAGCACATTACCAATTACTTAGGTATTAGCTTTTCTCGAGATACGCTCTTTGATTCTTTATGATTTTTTGCACAAAGATGCATAACTATAAACCCTCGAATGTGACGGAGCCCGAGTTTCAAAAAAAAAATTGGGGGGCAAATTTGGGCCAAAAAACGGTTTTTTTGGACTTTGTGAAAAATTGGATCCTTAACTTTTTCTCATTTTTTGCATGAAAGTAGGGTACCATCATAGGGAAAAGATGGCTCAAGTAGATTTTTTCAAAAAAATCTTGCTGGCTCAAAAAACGCATGTTTATCTACTTTTTTACGTATAAGAATCACTATTAATAAGCATACATCAATGTTCTTAGCCAAGTTACTAATTTTTTGATGAGATAGACGTTTTTTTGCTCACAAAGTCTTGAATATGAAAGAATATTTCAAGAGCATGAAATTTTGGTTTCTAAACGTTTTTTATAAGAAACAAACGACTAATTTTAATAGATCGTCACTATTTGTGTTCTGAATGATTGTTTAATGGTCACTCTCACGTAGATATCAATTATATATGTGTTAATTGCATAACCAGGTAGGTCCATAAAAGTATCACTTGTTACGATAGAAAAGTGACAAAGGAATCTTAGTGCGGAAATGGGAATTTTATGCAAAAGGACGGTATACTTTAACTGAAGCATTATAAAATAATAATTTTACATATAATTTAGAGTTTAGAATCAGAGGATGTTGTTTAACGCTTTCGATAATATGGATTTCGGTAACTTCGATTTTCATTTTTTAGTCACCAGCAGATTTGATGAGCCAGATGCGTCTGCTGGAAACCAAGAGGACTTTCAATGTAAGTTTTAATCACTATATTTCCTCTCCTTGTGGTTTTCCTTGAAGCCATAAGTTGCAAATATACTATGCGAGGCGATAAGTCATGTCGACTAACTTCTTCAATTCAAAGGAGGTGTTATTTGTTAATCCCACATCCTGCTATGGAGTCAGTTATATTGGGCTTGATCATGCTTTTTCTGACGTCTTTGAGGGTCAAGATTATTTTCAATATTTCTCATTGAATTGGCAAAAGTTTACCCAAATGTTCTTTTAAAATCGTTCTTATATTATTAAGATTACATGTACTTTTACTGATAGTAAATCTCTTTTTATTTTTTATGAATGTTCAGGATAGTTTTGGTAGCGATGCCAAACTGTTTGTGGCAACAGTACGAGATATTTTGACAGATGAACGAGAACTATTGGCTGTCAAACATATGGTATGAAAAAAGTCTTCCTGTCCCTTTTTCCAGACAGACACACCTTATGGTAGTTAGGATTAAGTTTTCTTTAGACAATCCTGTAGCAACTGTCTACTGAATCGATCCTTAAAAGGTATAAATTAAGAAGACACTGAAATATCCAGTCAGCAATAACAGGGTGGCCACGCATGCTGGAAAAACTGGAAAACCTGGAAAAACTGGAAAAATGGCCTTTTTCTGAAAACCAGCTGGAAAAACTGGAAATAGGTACATTTTCCAAACAGGAAAGCTGGAAAAACTGGAAAAACTTTTTTGAAATTTTGATTTCAACTTTATGTCAGAAATTGGTTAGAATCATTATGTGATTATACATATATAATTTTCATAAGATGTTATCTAGTATGAGTTTAGCCATTTTCAGTTTAGTCCATCAGACGTTCTTTTGTCAAAGCATAGATCTCTATGACCGATTTGAAAGAAATGTCTTTTGAAAATCTAGAAGTACCAGTGGATACCCCTTAAAACCTACAAAGATGCACTATGGGCTCTCTTAGCCACCAAACTTAATTTATTATTGTTTAGTTCACTTTTTTACAACCTCTTATAAATGTACTTTCATAAAATACCTAATTTCGAGAATTTCAATTATCGCAAAGTGTTATAAAATTCAAAGTCATCTAAATTTTATCAAGAATCCCTTCAAAAAATTAAGTTTTTCGGCTGAAATTACACATTTGAATTTAAGGTCATAAAACCTATATCTTTTGGTACCTATACTTATAGTAGGTATGAAAAAAATTATTTTTTTCTTCTCGAAATTGGAGACCAAAAGGACTATTTCATAAAAAGTTATCGGAGAAAAACCATTTTGTAGGAACCACAGACAGCGTACTTTCAACACAAAAAGTTTCGGCCTAAAATTCCACCTACATTTTCAGGTAGAGGGTACCTCTATTTTTTTTAGGTTTTGAGGGGTATCCGCTGGGTAATAATTTTGCACTGGCTTATAGCTGGAAAAAAGTACAGATTTTTGAGTGAAGGCTGGAAAAAGGTGCATTTTCCAACTGAAAATACCTGGAAAAAAGGATGTTTTTGACCAAAAAAGCTGGATTTTCATCTAAAATAAGCGTGGCCACCCTGAATAAAAAAACTGCATTCTCTTATGGTCAGACATTAGATTTTTAAAAATAAGTGAAAATGTTCTTAAAAGAAGAGTTTAAAACTGAAAAGCTTCAGCTTGTGGTATTCTTACGATGTTTTAGTTATCCAAAAATGTTTCCTTCAAAGCTTCGTCAAGCTGTCACTCTTTTTCTGTAGAAGCATCATGAAACCAAAGAAAAATCACACGTGATTTGCGGTGTTCTCCGGGACCAAAACATACAAAAACTTTCAAAAATAATTTTTTTTCAGTCATGATTTTTGAAGAACATAAAATCAACTTATTTCTGGTGTAGAGAAAAAATAAGCTTATGTTTCATCGATAAGTTTGCTAGAGTTATTATGTGTCTAATCAAAATTTTATGTACACTTTTCACTGCTTGTCAAGCAAGGAATAGAAAATATTTATGAATTTATAGAGGTAGTCCACATGCTAGGACTTACTAATAAACACTTTGTATCGTATATCATTCATTAAGATTTTTGTAAATAAGTCCTTCTGAGCTGTCCGAAATATGAATGAGCGCATGATTGTTTATGGAATTCCTTTTCAACTTTGATTTCTATCGAAGTTATGCTTTTCACTGAGCCCTTAGAAAATCAAATTTTTGTACTACAAAATATTTCGATCTTTATATTTCGCGGAATAAAATTTCTCTCTGATGTTTTTGTGTAGAACTTCTTTGAACTGACTGTGAAATCCCCAGCGCTTCGTATACAAAGCAAAACTTGCATGTTGAGATCACGATAGAAGTAAAAAAACTTTTATCTATGGTTTTCTGTATATCAATAGGAGGAGGTAAACTTGAATTCTCAAAGTGGAGTATCGACACCCCAACAACAAGGACAAGGTGGCCCGCAACAACAACAACAACAACCCATGGACTCCACAACCTCCATGCAACAACAGCAGCAGCAGCAGCAACAACAGCAGCAAGGGATGATCAGTGACGTCAGACAATCCTTAATGGAGTTGAAATCCAACGTTATGGTATGTTAAAATTTGTCTTAAATTTCAGATATCCTCCCTTTCGGTTTTCCATTTTAATGTGCATAAAATTTCAATGTCTGATTTTTCTTTCATTTGAAGAGTTTGGATGCTTACATCAAAGAATATCGTAATCGACAAGAGGATTTCATCATTCAATATCAGGATGTCTGCAAAGTCGAAGGTAACGAACGCCCATCCATTACTCTTACCCATAATGCATTTTGATTAACACCAACCTCTGATATATTAATTATGAAGAGACTTTGAAAGCTCCTTTCTTGATTAAAAAAGAATTCCCAAATGAAATTCTCCGATTAAAATCAACGAGACGATAAAAAACAGGTTGTTGAAATCAAACCTTCTTATTCTCTCTTTCAGCTGATTTGAATCAACTCGGTCAACGCCCTCAAAGCGTGCAAATCCAGCAACAGGTATACATAATAATAGTTACCAAGGGATACCAATGCCCTGTGGATTTTGCCTCTCTCGGCCAAAAGTTTCTAAGTTTCATAAAATGTCAGAGCTTAGGGATCATTTGATTATTCTTAGGCCAATTCTCTACACTATAATTGAATTGACGAATGAATCAATGAAAGAGAAATGGAACGAATTAGAAATTGAGCAAGTGAATGAACGATTTAAATGATGGCGTTATAAGATAGCCCCTCCCTCTCTCTTTCAGATGGCAATGATGCAGAAACGGAAGGAAGACATCGAGAATATGTTAAGAACAAAAGCAGAACAGCTTTTAAAAGACAGAGATGTATGTTCCCTACTTCTAGTAACTAGTGTTAAATCTTTCACCATATAAGGGACTTGAACCAAATTTAAAACCCTGCTCACACCAGAACTCAGAACTCAGAACTTCGTATTTTAACTGCGAATATAATATTTGAACCATCACGTTTAAAGGCCGGGCTAGAGAAAATTGTTTTGTTCAACCCTTCCCAAGCTAGAAAAAGTGAAGAATTGTGCTTCATTTCGGACGATGGATTAAATCAAGTTTTCGCGTGGCACGTTTCTCGAAGTCTTGGTAGATTTTACTTTCACTCCGGTGTTTTTTTTACCACATTGGATTAGAAATAAGTTTCTTCATTAGATCTTGTCATATTTTAATAGCATAACTTACCCTTTGTCTTTTACAGATCATCATGAAAACATTGTTGAACCTTCAGCAAAGCGTCCAACAGCTCAGCACAAAGATCATTGAAGATATCTTCAGCTGGAGAGCTATGCAACAAAAATCGTTGAGTGGAGCTCCTAAACCTGGATCTCTTGACGATATACAAGAAGCGTAAGATAAAACTCAAATTATTTTACATCAAATCATTATATTTTGCTTCAGCGGCAAGAGTCCGCTAATAGCATACCGCAGTGATTCTGAAAAAAGGCATCAAAATTACTGTTTGTCCGAGTTTTAATCCCATCATCCTTTGCATTAATTGCGTTTGCAAGTCAATTAAACTTATTGACTATACAAAAGTAATAACTTGTACGCATTACGAATCAAGATGAAAAGGATTGTGGGATTGAATTTCGGTCAAATGTTAAAAGTAATAATTATGACGTTTGTATAGCGGTGTGCTATTGAATTTCAAAAACGAACAATCCCATATATTTGGTTGACCTTCAATATAAGCTACGGACTTGATTTAACAGTAACATTTCTCCTTTTTTCAGGTTCGAAAATATTAGCGAAAGTTTATGGCATTTCTACTCCCTTGCAACACAAGTATTTCAATTTTGATTTCAATTTTTGTTTACTCTTATCTGAACAGTATCTAGTTTGTTTGTCCCTAAACCATTTTTTGTTTATTGTTATAAAAATATGGTTGCAAGCTCTCCATAGAATAGTTATCATCTATATCTTTTTTTGCCGATAAGTAATAATTGTTATGGTCGTTCTTAAGCGCACCGTAAACATTCCTTACCTTTTTCGCATTTCAACTTTCAGTACAAACTGTTATTCGACATGCTTCCTATCACGAAATACGGACAAGAAAAGGAAAACATTGAACAACTTTTGAAAGAAATTGTACGGACGCTAACAGCACTCATTACCAGGTAAATTAGTGTTCAAAGTTCATCCGTCTCAGTGAAGTATAAAGAGAGGCTTTTCTGTCTCAAAATTCTGCATAATTCACCAAAATTTCAAGAATATGTGCTACTTTGCTGTGAAAAATCCATTGCAATCCATGACGAAGAACCTTGCCTTGACCACTGGTAATTAAACCATCATTTTGAATTTTAAAAGGAAGTTAGTTTTTCGCAATTTTATCATTTGCTTCGTTTTATTTTGTTCCTTGTGTACTCATTACCAGTTAAATAAACAATTATTTTGAATTGCGAAAGGAATTTAGTTTTGCGCCTCAATTTTATCATTTTTTCCTTTTTATTTAAAAAAGAACTTAATCTGATATCACTAACTTTGATTTTCTAGGTCTTTCATTGTCGATAAGCAACCACCTCAAGTACTCAAAACTCAAACCAAGTTTCAAGCCTCTGTTCGTTTATTGATTGGATCCAGGCTAAACCTTCAAATGAGCACGGAAGTGACAGTTTCTATCTTGAGGTAATAATTACAGTTATTTTTTTACATTTTCTGTCACTGAGTTAAACTTCCAATCCCTACAGCTTTGCTAGCCTCACCCACTGACCTCTATAGATACATTCCGTATAGAAACTTTCTTAAATAAAATACTTTGTAAGAGAATGAACAGCTTTGGGAGTATCCTTTGATAGGACTTGTAAACGTTGTGTTTTTTCTTCTTCTAGTGAAAAGCAATGCAAAGAGTTGGCAGCTGGAAAGAAATTATCGTGAGAATCATTTTTGTTTTTCGTCTTAAACCGTGTACCTACATTGCACTCATTCTAACAAGGCACTACCCTTCCTGCTTCTTACAGACCACGGGCGCAGTTCTTTTAACCCTCGACGTAGTTTTATCTTCCTGATATCCTAAACCATTTCTCTCGAATTGAATTTTTATGCAAATCTTTCTTTATACATATCTTTTTTCTTTTAGGGAAATTGGAACTTGTGGAGAAATCTTGAATGAGAAATGTGTAAGTAGAATAGAAGACAATCTCACTAATATTTATTCGAATTTTTTTTATGATATGGAAAGGAGGCGCACCGCTATGCTGACGAAGCAGAATCAACAATAGAATTTCTGAAAACTTTTACACGCGCGCTGCCGAAAGGGAAGAAAGTGGTTCTTTCTTTTGTTCAAAAATGCTGTGCAAGCAAATGGTAGGAGATATGTTATATAATGTCCTTTAAATATTAATTATTTTTTATGGATGTTTTTTGTTTTTAGGTGATGGAATTGAACAAAGATAGATCTTACTTGCAAGCCGAATTCAAAAACTTGGTATGAATTCGTAAAAATTCTTTATAATTATATTTACAATGTTACTTGTTTAGTTTATTCCATCTGTTTTGTTTACATAGATTTCAAAACATTTTCAATTCTTTATCATTCCAGCAATTGAAAAAGATCAAACGTCAAGATCGTAAAGGTCAAGAGGTAACCATGAACATCTACCCAATAAACAAAAATAAATCTCATTTGACCTTGTATTGTTTTGACCCATTCTATACACTATCAACCCGGCGTAGTCGGCTCCCGCCAAAACTCCATAATGAGAGAGACTTTTTCCTGGACTTTGTGGTGGAGTGCAAACTATTTATCTGGCTTTTTCACAAGAGCGCTTTTACATATATGTTTTCAATACCGATGTCGAATAGAATTTTCCAATTTCTCCAGTTGATAGGTGTATTGAATCTTAAACTACCACAAAAAGTCTTCATGGTCGTTATTTTTTTGTTTACAGTCTGTGTTGGAAGCGAAGAGTGCATTGGTGTTTTCAGCTAACTTGAACATCAGTGGTGATGAGCTACCTGTGCTGGTAACATATTTATATTTGAAAATACATTCGCTCATTGATAATCATTGCATCGTGATAAACTGATTCACATTGAGTTACTAGGGTACCACTTTTCTAAAAACTCCGATCAAAGATGGTGGATATAGCTTAGTCTAGGGTTTCTAAGGTGTTCTTGTACTGTTAGCCAATGTTAGGATATTGCACAGCAGTTGTGACCAATAGGTGCAGATGAACTTTTTAGCCCATAACTTTAAATCAGTTTACGCTTTTAATTTTAGTGCATGTCAGTTCCTGTCGTTGTCGTCGTCCATGGCAACCAAGGACCAAATTCTGAAGCAACCATCATCTGGGATAATATGTTCTCTAGACCTGTAAGTCTCCTTATTGTCATTTTAAAAACATACTTTTCAAGTCTGAAATTGTTAATAATACATACAAAAATATGCTATGAGCTTGAAATCCTTGAAAATTCCTGTACTGTCGAGTCGAACACGCACGGGGAACACAAATTTGTTTGAGTAAATTTCGCGTTATGGCGTAAGGTTTATAAAAAGCATTGTTAACTAATTTTGTGGTGCCCATTGGTCCCAGACAATCAAGGAAGCGAACTTTCCTCGATAATTTGAGGCGGGAAACAGGGCTCGAGTTAGAAGAACTGAAAATAGTTATGTCAGACCGTGAGCTGTGGAGAGAGAGATACTCAGTATTTCCGACCTAACGGTCGAAGGATGATGATGATGGATGTTAAATGAAAGGACAAGAAAACTTCTTCGAATTAAAGATACATTCGAGAGACTATTGTATTTATATACACCATAGGACCGTGAGCCATTTGACGTCCCTGAAGAAGTGACGTGGAAGGACATGTCGGTCGCTTTGAACGCTCGTTGGATGATGACGTCAGATAATGAACTTCATTCTGATCATTTGATGTATTTGAGAGAGAAAATCTTCTCCAACGTTGCCGGTAAGTGAATGTATTGCATTCGTTATACACGCTTTTTGTATAAGAACATAAGGCTTTGATGGCCAAAATACGATGGCCCCTTAGGCTCACCACACACTTCCAGTTCTTAAGAAATTGCACAAAAATACTTTAAAAAATGGTGAAAATAAGAACAGGTTAAGAACATTTTTAGGCTTAAAAAAAAAAAAAATCAAGAACATATGAAGGCTTGAAAATTTTGGATGTTCTTATAAAAAACGCGAACAATCAATCAAACAAACAATCATGGACGGTCGAACTTTGCATTATAAATCTTATATACCAGTTCTTGAAGAGGAGAGTTTCTCACATGACCCATATTGAATCCGCACCTTACGATTTGATTACCGCCTGCAGCTTTTGGAATACTATACTGGCTACGCAGCTTTCTTTAGAGCATAGCTTTCGATTATCTTTACCTAATTTAATAAATGACCCATGAAATTTTACTTCGATTTTCCAATGCAAAAAAAAAAAAAAATGGCAAACTACTCTAAAAAGAACTCTCAAAAAATTAGATTGAAAGTATTAAATCTTATCATGGTGAATTCGATATAGTGTTCCTTGCTGTGTGATATATCAGGTAGTTCAGCTATGAATGTTTCATGTGATACGTCAAACTTTCATTTAATTACTTTTAGATAAAGAAATGATTACACCAGAAACGAAAATCCCTTGGGCTCTCTTCAATAAGGTATGTTGCTCTTGAACCTTTCTTCTTCCCTTGATTTCGATGGTGGCAGAAAATAATTCTTAACAATTTTTAGGTACTTAATGCTTCACTGGGAGAATATTTCCTTGTTTTCTTAGGAGCCGTTGAAAGGACGGAGTTTCACATTTTGGGAATGGTTCCATGGAGCCATTGAGGTTGTTCGTAAAAATCTCAAAGAACACTGGAAAGATTCGTAAGTAGATTCCATCTATCCTGAGGTTCCATTTTCACTTTTTTTTTCAAATGGACAATACAAACCTTGGATGTGGCAACTAAACAAAATTTTTGTTTACCGCCTCCTCTCTTCATTCTTTACCTTCTTATAACACTGAGTGAACAGACTATCCTTAGTTAGCTACCATCGAATTGTCTGTAAATTGAGATACTCTAATGTCTTGATCACCAAAATAGCGCTCTACTAAAAATGTATTTCCCTGATATAATTGAATCAAATACCTTTCCCATTTCAGAACTCTTGAATTCATGTCACGTCAAACTGCTCATCAAAAATTATTAGAAAAAACACCTGGCACTTTCTTGATCCGATTTTCTGATGGTGAACTCGGTGCTGTAACTATCGCCTGGTGTAACGAAAGACATGGTATGGAAGGTTTTTTTTCTTCTGAGGTTATTTTTTAAGGTTGTCCTCACTTTGGTGAATGTGGAGTCACCGCGACCGTATAAGACGCCGTTATAATCAAGCACGCATCATAATCATTTTGATGAAAGCGAAATATCTTTATTCACACCAACCAATCAAATGTTATTCTAATGACTCGGAATTTGATGATGATATTTTCCATCTCAGGACGAAAGGAGATTTGGTATTTGCAACCATGGAGCTCCAAAGATTTCTCTATCCGAAACTTAGCCGACAGGTGAGAGAGAATTCGTTGTTTTTAATCTGAGTGAAATTCCGATAAAAGAATGATTTAAATGCTATATCATTTTCGTGTATATCGAGCAAGGTATCTGATTAATGATTTTTTTTCTTTCAGGATCTTCGACATTCCAGAGCTGACGTATTTATACCCCAACATCCGAAAAGAACAAGCTTTTGGTCGTTTCAAGTCGAATGAGGGTAAATAAAGACTTATGTTTTCATTGTAGATACATTTCATGCTTTACTGGATGTGAACTTTCTCCATCCTCCTGTAACCGAGAATGGCCAGTTACGTGAGATCGATATTGGACTTGTTATAGTTATTTGTACATCATTTTGTCATCATTTTCTTCCTTCGCCCAAATTCTCCGTTCGTCAAAGCCAACTGAGAGTTACGATCTTCGACGGCTTAAAATGGTTTGTTCAGCTTGCTATAGTTATTCAAATTCCAATCGAATGTCAATACACAACAAATTGGAAACGTTTTAGTTTTTATAATTCTTTTTCCTGTGTATACACTCAAGAACAATGTAAATTCAATTTTCTGGCATTAATACATTATATCTTTCTTTAGTTGCCACTGATGTCGACCCACATGGATATGTATCTGCCGGTATCATCGCTCGAATGTATGTATCTCTTTGTTTGTATATTGTTTAATTTAAATTGCACCTTTAATCAACTTGAAACTTTTTCTATAAAATTTGTCTGTTGTGATCTTTTATAGTTTGCCAACACAAGACCAAGCTTACATGAACCAAAATCCTTATTCACCAGGAGCTCCCCAACAACAGCAATGGCCAATGGTAAACTTTCCATCTTCCTGACTTTCTATACTGCCAGAGTGACTCCCTTTTCCTCCCCCAACCACTTGGAGAAAGGAAAATAATTTCATAGAGTCTTTTCTACTGCTAACTCGTGAACGTTTGAAATCTATCAAAGTGAGAGATCTTTTTTTGAAATGGACTTAGTTGCTTGACTGAAAAAATATTAAATTTATATCCCGTAGGAAATCGAAAATCCTTCCCAACATAACCATACTATCGCTAGATGATCAAAATAGTGTTTAGTTCAGTCAAAGACAAAATCAATCCACTCTGCAATAACTATTCAATCCTTTCTGACGGTGTTTGGTTTTCTTTTCATACCCAGGCTTCACCAGAATTTCCAGGTAGCAACCAACAGATCGCTTTCTCGCCACAGATGAGCGGAGGTACTGAGATGGGCGGCATGAATCCTAATGCGGAATTAGATTTTGCTGATTCCAGTGGAGTGGATTATAATAACATGATATCGGAAGCCAGTAATGACGCTCATATGACCAATAATATGGAATTCGCTCGCTATTTCCCTGTTGGTAACAATTATAGTCAGTAAAATGTATGTTCGGAATTAGAGTGATACTTTGAGCAACAGATTCACTCATTTGGCAAGCTTAATGAAAAGTTTTACGAGAAGAAACGAAAAACAGCAGTACTAAGAGGACATTTTCCAACACTTTTTGTGTTGTGTATGCTCTTCTAAGCGAAATCACAAAAATACTTGCAGAAACGTGAAAATCGTCCACTTTTCAGAACATTGAAACAAAAAGTTAAAATGATAATTTTCGATGGACATGGTGTGTATGGACTATTATATTTTTTTGAATAAATTTAAGTCGTCTGGCCTGTTTTATATATATATATTTTTCATTTGAATTCCTCAGTTTAAGTAAAAAGTTCTTTCTGTAAAAAGAATTTCAAACTAAAACTCCTACGAACACTGCTGACTAACAGCAAGACGATGCGGTTTAAACCAGTAACTTTTTCATTTTTTCGATTTGCTTTATTTTAGGAATCATCATTTTTTTTATTATTTCTAAATTCACCTTGAATAATTTTATATGATAATTTTCATTGACCTTGTATATTGGTTGGTCACGTACGAATTTTTAGTTGCTGTTTTTTTTTTATAATTTGGTAGTAAAGAGGGTAAAAAAATTGCGCTGTAAGAACTTCATTTCAATAAGTTTTCTTGATTTTTCCGTAATTTTCCCACCTTCAAACTCGCTTTATTACGCAACCCTACTATATTTTCCTCGTATTAATTTATCAGTAAATTTAATTCCTTTAAACATAACAATTCGAAAACTATAAAAATCATATCAACATGAAAAAATAACTTAGTCTTGTGATTTTGTAATTAAAACCATATTAAATTAACCTATTTTTCATTTTTGATTTAAAAATTCTTCATTTGAATGAACTTGCTAACTCAACAGCTGAATCAACAAGCTGCACGATGGAGGGTCAAATAGTAAGGTTTTCTTTGCTTCAGACCTTATAAAGTACTCCATCTTGGAGTTTTACTCATATTTCTTTTCATTGTTAAGTGGGATTCGTCGGGGTTTTTGGTTTAGGATTATCTTTTTCCTTGCTATCATTCAGTGTTGAAGTTTCTACAGGTTGAAACAACAAGAAAGGTTTTTGGAAATGATGAAATCGTTGGTAATTGGACTTCTTATCCTTTCTTTGGTATTCATGAAGGTAAGAATTCCTCAATCAGTAAAAAATCATAATTCATCAAGGCTACAAAACCAATCATTTTATATCTAACAATCATATCAAGGAATTTGTACCTGAATTTATTCGCAGAATACTAGAACCATTGTTCAAATATTTAAAAACCTCATTGCCTTGGAAAAGGGTTCTTTCTAAACGAGTGTCTCATACGAACATCAAACTAAAACGCCCATACCCCAAAGGATAGCTCGGATAAACTTTGCATAGGCGTATGTATAGGGCGCCACAGGTAAAACGAGTAATCTGGAAGGGTTGATTTTTCGTAGTTGAAAATAATCTGTAAGATTTTCGAGGAAATCTGCATGACTTCCTTTCTTTGATTTTTTTCCATTTTTATTTTAGGAATCGTCAGCAGGGAAATCATTGCAAGACTCCAAACTTGAAGATCTACCAAGAGGTATGACATATATCTGTGTACTGCGCAGTCACTCCCTGTGTATATCTATTATTTCTCAGCATCTTAATTAATAATTAACCTAATTTTCCCGTATTAAGAAAGCCCATGAAATTCGTCAATTCAAGGCATCACTGCTAGACTGTCAAAGCTGATTCAACTGAGAAAAGGACTAAGAAACTCCTATCCCAAATGAGACGCTGTGATCAAATATTTGAATATATTCATACTGAGAGGTAGAATTATTTACCAACTAAACCTTTTTATCTTCAGCGGTCGCCGAAGGGGACGACGGGCGAGACACGTGCGATCACACTGAATATGGATGTTGCCCAAATGGCGTCGCGTCCGCTTCTGGACCGCACTACAAAGGGTGTGGAGAAGAGGATTAATTGAAGGCTGTCAATTAATACAAACCTACAGTAAGTTGATTTTTCAAATAGCAATTCGAGTACCACCGTGAGTGCAACAGTTACTTTATAGTTATCTAGCTGAATTTAAAGCTGTAAAAGTAGACTGAATGAAATTTATCGCGATTGTCTCAATATCATAACTAAGTATGCAAAGAAGAACGCGTGAGAGCATGCTTAAGGTAGATCATTTTATTTCCGCATAAACTCCGTTTTCAAGCTGTGTTTGCCTGGCATTCAATCCAAATCCAGGATTGATGATTACCATGGTTATTTTTTTCCTCGTTAAGTGCACGCTGAATAGAATGTAGATCAAAATTACGGGCTGCGATAGTCAAACATGAATGATAGTTTGATAAATTCTATGTCATTTTTATTTTCAGCTTGGACTACACATGGTTTATGAAATAACTTGACAATTAATATAAATATATAAATTTTTGTAATAAAATATGATTATTTTGTGATAAATTCAAATAAATAACAGACCGGAATAAAACAAAATACAAATCTTTAAATCCAAGGACTTCTTCATTGCCACATTTAGGATGAGTGATACCTCATTGGGAGGAAAAACTACCCTTGACACAAATTGTTCTTGATTGACATATGAGGATCCTATAAGGCCATCAGCACTTTCCGGCAACAGATAGTGTTTATAAGTAGTAACAAAGTTTTCTAGTTTGCGCACGTGGCGTCTAAAGTTTCCATATTGAACATATCTACAACAACATGATTGTATACCAGAAAAATAACAGTGATTAACAAATTCAAACACTTTTACTTGTTGAAATGTCTTCACAAGGAAGCAAAAACTTCACACAAGGTTTTTTTTAACGTTTCGATCTTTAATCTTCAATGGTATATATCAAAGTAATGACAAATTCGATATTAGCCACACCAAATACAAGCTTCGATCATTTTCAAAGTAGATACTCACAAAAGAAATTTCCTCAAAGGTATGGAATTATTTTGAGCGTAAGAAACCACATCATTCCAAGTGACAAGGTATTCATAGGGATGTATCCCTGTGTTGGATGGAAAAAAATTCAAAACATCTCTCCCTTGAAGTTCTTGTCGCAAGAGGTAATAGTCTGAAATGTCCCAATTATATGTACCCTTATTCCGTTGACCAAAGTGTAAAAGTGATTCAATACTGGTCATTCCTAGCACATCAATGGTCATACTACGATGTGATTTTCCGTTGACGTAAACAGATAAAAGTCTTCTCATTGAAACACATAAATGTGTCCACCGATTCAAAGGAGAACGCAAATCGACGACCCTCGGCGTTCGAAAGGAAGGAAATTTAACTTGAAGATTTCCAGCCCCGTCTACACTGAGTGAGAAGTCTGTATCTTTAGACTGTAGAATTTGAAGAGTCGAATCTGAACTTCCTTTCTCAGCGCGTATCCAAAAACAAACAGATAGAATAGAAGTTTGTTTGTCTTTCTCTTCATCTTTGATGGGCAGATTGTGTGTTTTGTTACCGAGTTTCATCGAAAATGATGTATCTAGAAAGAAGAAGAAAATTCAATTTGAATCTTTGGAATTTGAATCTCTTAGGAATTCATCCTCGAGAGAATTCTATTGTAATACTCCAAAAACAATCCCACAATGAAATGATGCATTTTTCTTAGAAAAATCAAAAACTCCTATAAGATCTATTGACCCTGATTATTAGAATGAGTTAAAACGATTTTAAAATGATTCTAAAACGACTTTAAAACGATTCTAAAACGACTTTAAAACGACTCACATTGACACACCCCATTGTCGTCGAAGTAACCTCGTTTGCAATGACATCGATATTCACCCGTTTGATTCGAACAATACGATCGAGAACTCGAACAACCGATACACCCTTGATATCGCAACTCGAAAATTTCTGAAAACAAACAACACATTTTCAATTCTGTTAGACAGTAAGTTTGTAGGTATCAAGAGCAAAACGTGCCTTATCTTACCTTCTCATGACTATTATCTAAACTATTTTTTTTGGTAAGCTTAGAGCCCCCCTCCCCCCAGCAGTAACTCTGATCACGATATCACGCATAAAACAGCAAAAAAATTGGATGATCACGCACCCCTTTGGAAATGTCTAAATCACGCATCACGGCTCAAAAGTCTTTTAAATCACGATCACGTTTTGACCTCTGATCACGCAATCACGAAGAAAAAAATTTCAAATCACGCAATCACGCTAGAAAAAGTCCCTATCCTCAAAGACAATTCTTCCGAAACAGGCCATCCCCTTGACTACTCCAAGTTACTTATTTGTCGAGTCCTGGTGAAAATAAAAAGACAGTATAACTATCCCAAATAGATTCTCCAGATAAGAGTTTGCAATAGTTTTCATTTTAAATAAGCGAACAAGGAGGGAGTAGAAGAATTTGTAAAATATCCCATTTGATGAAAACACGTTTTTTCAAGAAAAGGGAGTCAAGATGAGAGGGACATTAAAAATAATTTATATATTCAGTGACAAGAGATAAATTGAATTGATAAACACTGACCTCCCTCTCGGCTTTTTATGATCTGGGTTAGGGTCAAATTTTAATATTAAGGGGAGATTGGTTATTATTTTACTTAATTTTATAACACAGAATAAGACCTTTCTTTTTTGAACTTTTTCACGAGGTGAGACTTTGTCGAGTTTATCCTGTTACTTTTGAAGTTTTTCTAAATGACTCATTTCACTAAGGTCAGTCCCATCTCAATAATATTCAAAATAAACGAAAGATATTTAATATTAAGATTTCAAAGAAAAATTAAGGTCTGTCCATTATCATCTGGGTAATTCTTAATATATGCGTAAGTCAAAATGACGTCATAATTTTTAACAGAAGCACCCAAAAAAAACCGTAACAGAGAGGGGTGAAATCCTGGCTTTTTTCGGTTGCTTCCGCTAGAAAAATGACTTACGTATTTCAAGAGTTGACACGACTTGAAAGTCAAAGACCTTGCATTCACTATTAAAACAACGACCATTTAGTGCTTATAAAAACCATAATCCGAATGAAATAGACAAACAAACGAAAATACTATGTGATAAATTTCATTTGTAAAACCCTTCTCATAGGCCTGTTGGGACCCATTCCCATTCCAAAGATTTAGCCAAAATATGGACGATATTTCCTTTGGAAAATTATACTCCAATTTTAAAAAATTTCTGTAACCAAATATAATTGCTCCTCAGAATAAACCAACAAAAATAAATAAGAAGAGTTAAGGATAAGAAGATATACCTTTTTGTTCAGCCAATTGAACATAAGAATCGTAACACCTCAAGTACAACATCAAAAACAAAATCGAAGCGATGAAAAATACTGCAAATAATGTCGCATAAATCGATTTACGATATCGAAAATCGCCATGTCGAAAAATTGATAAATTCGATTTACTTTTCGTGTCTTTTAAGAATACGTCGCTCTGTTCGTCACTGTGGACCGCTTCGGTGGCTTCTGCGACGCCGCCACCGTTAGAGCCAGTTGGGTAGGTCTCCATTAACGAACAACGAGCAGAGTTGAACTTGCCAGATGCTCTCGAAGCGAGTCTGCTAAATCGCGTGCCACGCGTGCCAGCGTGCTATGCGTGCCAGCGTGCCTACGTGCCATGCGTGCCTGCGTGCCAACGTGCCTTGGCGTGCCAACGTGCCAGCGTGCCAACGTGCCATGGCGTGCCAACGCCAGCGTGCCAACGTGCCATGGGTGCCAATTGCCACGTGCCAAGTGCCAAGTGCCACGTGCCAACGTGCCTTGGCGTGCCAACGTGCCAGCGTGCCATCCAAATTTGGCGTGCCATTAAAACTTCGGCGTGCCATCCGAATTTCGGCGTGCCATCCGAATTTCGGCGTGACATACGAATTTTGGCGTGCCATCCGAATTTTGGCGTGCCATTCGAATTTTGGCGTGCCATCCGAATTTCGGCGTGCCATCCGAATTTCGGCCGTGCCATCCGAATTTCGGCGTGCATCTGAGTTTCGGGCGTGCCATCCGAATTTCGGCGTGCCATCCGAATTTCGGCGTGCCAACCGAATTTCGGCGTGCCATCCGAATTTCGGCGTGCCATCCGAATTTCGGCGTGCTCGTCCGAATTTTTACCGAAATTTCGGTAAAGCTTGGGGGAGAAGATGACACAACTTGGACCCCCCCCCAATATGGACCCCATTGTGGACCCAATATGGACTCAAAACTAGCGGGAAAGCATTTTCAAGGTTATTTTATGTAATGACACTTAAATTATGTAAATAATGGCATTATCACAAAATATGAGGTGTATACACGAATTTACAACAAGATGTTTTCTCATGCTCAATAGGATGCTGGCGGTGCAAATGGATATAGATTGTCATGCAATGAAAACATTAAATGCTCCAAGAGAGCTGTTTTAGAGATATGAAAATAGTAGTACTTTTATTATTATTTTATTAATTTTATATGAGTCTAGGTAATGTTCTAGTTGGTGAGTTAGGGAGTTGGGGAGTTGCTAGTTTCGAGTTGGGGAGTTCGTAAAACTTTACGGCGACCGAAAATTTTTTAATTTAAACTAATGTAGCCCAAAAGTACAAATTTCAAATTAGCCAGTATCAAACATATTATTGACTTTAAGATCATGAAAATAGTAAGGTGCTGGCTAGCAACGCCAAAATACTTAGTACTGTTATGGCATTGTCATAATGCTGACAACATGACACGTTCTTGTAAAAATATTGACAAAATCTTTAAATACAATAATTGTCAAACAAATTCCCCAAAAAATATTGATCATACTGCAAGTGATGCTTATTGTATAAAAGGATATAAGTTGACAGTCATCTTAGCCTCAAAATATTCGTAGAGATAGCTTATAGAGCTAGAAAAATAATGACACTTTCTTTTGTCATTTTTATCATTGGAATTGACACTTTTTAATAAAAATTTTGATCACATTATAAAATACAATGGTTCTAAAGTCACTTTAATCAAGAATTATATTTATACTCAATGTGATGCAGGAAATATAAATGGATATGAATTGACAGTAGAAAATAGCTTTCCATGCTCTCAGCGCACGTGTTTAAGCCAAATAAGCATATTACAGGTGGTATATGTATTATACGTATTATATGTCTTATATATTACTCTCATATTACATTTACTTTCAAAATCGTACTTTTGATGTATGTTATTCTTTTTCGGTAGCCGGTAATTTTTTAACTCCCCAGCTCGAAACTAGCAACTCCCCAACTCGAAACTAGCAACTCCCTAACTCGCGACTAGAATAGTTTCCAAACTCATTTTATATGAACAGAGCATTACATAACTTTAAAAGTTTTGAAGGAGATACACGTGTTTCTTCCACGCGAAAGGCAGTAGTCTACCTGTCATTTTCTTGACAAAGCAAAATCTCATTTTCAGCTTTATATATATATGTTTAGATACTTAGCGTTATGCTTTTTTTACCGAATTTGAGCCTAAGTAGGCTTATAAACGTTATTCTTATAAAAAGAGTGTATTCTTAAAATTTTCACCTGTCACCTCGTTACTCCCTGTTACCATGTGCTACCTTTTTTAGTAACAATGAATAGCACAGTTAATTAAACATGTGGTATTTTTTAGGGGTCCATATTAGGGGGGTCCATATTGGGGGGTCCAAGTTATCCCTAAAGCTTGCTTAGTTTTCAAGATGTTCCTGGGTTATAATCCCGGGGGGGGCACTGGGTTTGCGGACTGACGGTATGTGCGGGCCAAAAATTGGCTTTTAAAATTGCACCCTTACAGTGCAGCAAAAATCAGTGAAAATCATACCCTTAGAGTGCATTTTCCCCCAAATCTTCGATCCCTTTCGTGCAAAAAATGGTCAAAATTCTAGCATTTTTGGTCAAAATATCTAGGTTTTTCAAGAATTTTCTGAATATTTACCCTTACAGTGCATTTTAAACATATTGGAAAAGGTACCCTTAGGACCCGCACATACCCGTCGGTCCTTTTGCCCAGCTGCCCCCCCCCCCCGGGTTATAATTAAAGATTTTCAGAGGTATTCATAAAATTTATAAAAAGTACGACCTGAAGTCTCAAAGGATAGGATTTAATTACATTGGTAATTGTTTCATTGCACTGAAAATAATTCATGAAAAAGAAGGCCTATTTTAGCGTATCATTCAATTTCGACGTACCATTCAAGGTTTCCGCTGTACGTTTTTTATAAGAATAGTGCTTTTTATTTCTTCATGGATATTCTAAACTGATTTGGAAATATTATCCTAAAATAAGCCATTCCTACCTAGGCAGACCTAAACATGCATTTAAAATATCAAAGGGCAAATGGTGATGTCTTTCGATGTTTTGTCTGCTTATAAAAAAACTTTATCAAGAAGCTCTGCACCCACGTGCATGGACAAGTGGGTAGTGGCGTATATTTTTCACCTTCAATTTTCGTCATAAAATACTATTTTCTCTTTCCATTGTTTGTCTCTTTAATTTTCCAACAATATAGGGCGAAGGGGGATTTTTACAGAAAGAAAATTCCTTTTTATAATAGAGCACCAGTTTTTTGCTTCGTACATTACGGTCCGAAAACGATATTGTCAAATTTTATTCGGCAATATATTGTGTAGTCTAGGTAGCTCTCTCACATGTTGTATAGTGTTTGTAACGAGTGAACACTTTTTACATCTCATTTCATTTTTGACAGCGAGTACTGCTTTATTTTGTTTATAAATTGATATTTTTTGGAGATTTTTTTCAACGTTTTTTGCAAGATGTCGTCACCACCTACGCAACATGAATCACAACGGTGAGTTATTTTTATCATACTTTTGAAATGCGTCCATTTTGATTTGAATAATTGTTACTGAGTTTTATCAAATGTAAGTAATAAACAGGACTCTTGTTCAAAACTCGCAATTTCATTTAAAAAAATACACGCTTTTTTATTAGAACCTAGTTTACAAGTAAATTTAGAACATCATAAGAGAACATGCTTCAGCCTCAGTTTGGAAAAAAAATGACAAGGAACTACAATTTTTTCCTGTTTTCAAGCAGTTTTAACCGAACTTATGAAGGGATTTTCTAAAATATTTTCTAAATTCTAAAATCTGGACCCTTTTAGGGTCGTCAAAAAGTGAAGGGTCCACCATATATAGTGACTATGAAGAAGGCGCAACCATGGTTTATGGAAGCCGAGAAGGGACAACCCAATTTTTTTCGCCTTTCTTTTATTTTTTTGCTCCAAATTTTTTTTTTTTTTGCTCAATTCATAATTTCTTATCAAAAAAAATGGTGCAAAAAAAAAAAAAATTGAGCAAAAAAAAAAATGTAGCAGAAAAAAAATTTGGAGCAATAAAAAAAGAAAAAAAAAATCTGGTTGTCCCTTCTCGGCTTCCATAAAAAACCTCTATAGAGAACCAGTAAAATTTTGTTCTTATTTATAGGGTGTAATTGAGGTATTTTAGGTGTTATACTCAATTTTTACTACTTTAACCCCTAATTTCCTTGAAATTGAGTAATTTCAGGCTCAGGATTGCCCTCAGGGCAATCCTGTTCCTAAATTGTTCTTATTTATTGGCGATATTGAGCCTCATTGCTCTTATAAAATCTTTCTTATGAAAGAAAAAAGTGTAATAAACTATTATAGTTTAAATAAAGATTTTTAAAATTTGTTTCAAGGAAATTTCACCTGCCAGATCCGTATGCTGTGATCGAAGTACCAGGGGATGGTCATTGTATAATTTATTCATGGGAAATCGCATTAGCAGCTTCATCGACCAGTAAAATCAAACCGTCTTATAATTCACTTCTTGATATGATACAGATAGAGTTCTTATCAAACCAAGAAATACACAAACAGTTCTTCACGGGATCAAATGATTATTTTGACGAAATTCAAGAGACGTTGAAAGATAAGAGCTATGCAAACGGAATATCTGACATGATGTTAAACGCTTTGGCAAGTGCAACTAAAACATCTGTTGTTAGTTGGGTTAAAGACGGTACTGATTTCATCCAGAACAGCTTTGTTGAGCCGTGCAGTGGAGCACCATCTATAAATGGAATGATTCACTTGCACAAAATGCAACTACATTATGAACCAATCGTAGCAAAGCAAAAAGAAGGTATAAATTGCCATATCCCTTTCCCCCTAAAGTCCTACAAATCAATCATATGGTTGGTTTTATATGTATCTGACAATAACTCTAAATCGTAGGCTTTGATGTCGGTGCTTCTTATACTTTTAGGAGTAGAAAACTAAGAGAAAGATTTTTAAAATTTAAATTTTTTTTCATTACTTTGCATACGAATGACGTCACCTTTCTATTGTATTCTTTGCAATTATTCTAACGAATTAAACGATTCGAAAAAGCATATTTTAAGTGTGCTCAAATTAACGAAGAAGTTTATTAAACCTGTAAGTGTGATGAATTCTTGCAGTTACTTAAGGTAGGCCCTTATTCTAATTCACGGGGACCGATTAATAATCAATACTCAATTAATTTGACTAAGCCTTAAGAGGGGCTTTCTTAACCTAATAACTTGGTGGAAACAGTAGGTCTTCAGCTATTCATTGATGTTGTTATTGAAATTTTTACTTTAGATATGTCGAATACGTTATCACAAACGCATGGCCTTTCTATGCAGCAAACCCAGGCGTTATCTGTAATTAGTAAGTGAATAACCCTCCATTATATACTACACTTTTTTATAGGAATCAGTGAATTTTTTCTCGGTTGTTCTTATTTTTTGGCACTTTGAGCCCCACATTGTTCTTATCTTGTTCTTATTTATAGGGCTAATTGTAACAGCGGCTTAGCTAATATCACTTTCCACAAAAGCCCCCCCCCCACAAAACATTTACCTATCGTCCGATTTTTGAAATTCGAAAGGGGGGGGGGGCTAAAATTAGAAAATGTGATTTTTCCGACACTTCGAAACTTTGAAGGTCCAAAAAGGGGCCCTTAAAGGTGGCACATACCCCTACCCTTCATTTGCCTAAGTTCTAGGTAGTCTCATTGTCACATCAAATCCTTTTCAATAATAGCTGGAAAGGTAGCCAGACGTGATATCTAAACCTCCGTTCACTTTTCACTACACTTATACGACAATAAAGCGTTCCAAACAAAGAGAAAAAGTTTTTCCGCTCGGGATAACGTATATGTTATTATTTTACCTTTGATAACAAAATATTTCTATTGCCTTGGGAATACGAAAAGTCTTTGGCAAAGGCAAAGGCGAGTTTGTTTGCAACTACTAAGCTAATAGTATACATCATTGGTTTCAAGCCCGTAGGGCTAGAGGCGAAAATTTAACTCTTCTCAGGCATAAGATATTGCAGCTACTTATTTCCCATCCAAAACGCACACAGAACGCGACGTAATCATGACGACGGATTGTATCTAGCGGCTCCTTTGTTTTGGATGACTACATTTTTTGAAATCTAGCGATAGATTTTATTTTCAATCCGACATTTGTGTAAAAACTACGCGCAGGCGTTCTGGATGGAAAATAAGTGGTTTCATTTCCCATCCAGTAGTATCGCCGCTAGCCCTTCGGGCTTGAAACTTAATGGTATACATCATTTTTAAAGTCAAAATTATACTATTAGCTTAAAACCTTGGCTACTGGAAATACGTATCATTGCATTCTGATTTTGAAACAAGAATTGCATTGTTTATATGAGGAATTAAGTTCATGCATCTACAATTTATTCTGCTTTATTCTAGATGAACCCTTTCCAGGAACCATCGACTGCAGCGCCGGCGGTGGTGGTGACAACGACGAAAATGATGATGATGATAGTGACTGTATAATCACTAATGTAATACCAGCAACTAATCAACCATCGGCTTCATACTTTCAACCTGGCAACATCAAAGAAGAGAATGCTGGTAAGTATTTTAACCCTTTGAGTGCCAGGGTCTTTTTTTCTAAGTTTTTTTTTTAAAATCGCTAGTTCAAACTTTAAGGGCTTATATCTCCTGATCTAGAAAGAATTAGAAGCTCGTATATAGCTCGTTGGATAGCTTAGAGTCTCCTCTTTCTTTTGGGCGCCTTCGGCGCCGCCCGATTGAGGAAGGGCGTGGTGGGCGGCGGCCAAGGGGGGGGGGTACGTTAGGGGAATTAAAGCAGTCAGGCCCGCTGCGCGGACCTGACTGAGTGATGGAAAGGTGCCCAGTGGTAAAACTTCAAATCAATTCACTAGAAGACAGAATAAAGTAAAACAGGGCCAAATTTGGAGGTTCTTGGATCACTCGTTGACCAAAAATAGTCAAAAAACGGTCAGAATCTCAAAAAAGTGAATTTTTGTCAATTTTTTGCATTTTTTTGACTTTTTTGCTTAAAATCTCGCTGGAAAGACTCATTTTTGAAATTTTTTTTGCTTGACCATAAAGGACAATCTAATTCCTACGAGTTCGACCAAAAATAACGATTTCTAACTCAAACTGGGCATTACAGGAGGGCTTCGCCCTCCTATATAGCCCATGTCGTATATATACGACATCGGCACTTAAAGGGTTAAACTATCGGTCTAAAGCTTCATTTCCTCTTATTTTTTACTCCATTTTCGCAAATCTATATTATTTTTACGCTGCCCCTGGTGTTGATATGAGGAATATAAGTCCGATTGTTTCAAACACAAAGAGTTTTCTTAAAAATTGAATCACTAATAAATCTTACTACTTCATGAAATTCACCCCCGCCCCCTGGAAAAATGCCCCCATCATAACTGACCAACATTGAGATTTCAAGTTTACGTTATGAGACTATTAATACTTATCTAAACAGTCTATCTTTATGTCACATTGTATTGGACCTGCAGAATTTCAATGTAGGTCAATATTGATGGGGGAAAATTTCTGGACGGCACGTTTTCGGAGCGGGCTAATCTCCAAGGGGCATCTTTCCGGGAGGCAAATTTCATGTCACCAGAATTTGCAAGCTACGTATCGTATGCTTTTTTACCATTTTTGTTCCTCTCTGATCTAAGTAGGTCTTGTGCGGGGTCTATATGTCCGTTTGCATAATAATTATTTCTCTCCACCGCCCTGCTTTTTTTCCACCGCCCCGCCTTTTGGCAAATATCAGGAATTTTTTTCCAATTGAACGTAGCAGGCTCTGCTTTCTATATATTAGATTTAATGGTTTAATTTTTAGATCGAAGCTCAGATGACGAATTGCCTAGGGTGCTTTGGAACAGAGAATCTCAGCAAGAATGGAGAGAACAACAAGACTTTTCCTACACAACGTCGGGTAATTCAATTTTCGTTGCATTTATCTAGTACTTTTTTTCGTTTTTTGCATTTAATGCTACCTATCCTTAGAAATTTTGCAAAAAAGTTACAAAAGAGTTACAAAAATACTCCCGGCATTAAAAAGGAATATCTCAGGAGATCCATGATTGTTCCGTACATGTTTTTCTTTTTATAAGCATAACACTCATAGGTATTATGGCTCAGATTTTGCTAAATGAGCTAAATACTTTTAAGCATAACTAGGTACACATCAATATTTGAATTACAATTATTTGATTAATATATATAACGATTATATAATACACCATACTGTGTCTTAAAGTTTTTGGTTTGAGACAATGATTGTTTGCTAACTCAGCTTTTTTTAGCTGGATCTTGTTCTCATTTTATAATTCATTTTCTAATTCGAATTTTCTACACTCTTTTAGATGAATACAGTGAAGAACCTGACAACGAAGATGATTCGTCGGATGATTCTATTGTTGAAGTTTTCGTACCATTAATTAGCACTGAACGTACCGGAGAAATGGCTTGGTGTGGGATTGAACGCGAGGATGTCGAAAGGGTCCCATACGATATTGATGGATTAAAAGCTTACCATATCAAAAGTATCAGTAGAGAGAAGCTGTTGGCAAATTGTAGAGATGGGAGGCCATGGAACAAAGACTCGCGCACCAATTGGACAGGATATTTAAGTGTTAGAACCCGAAAATGCAAAGGAGGGCTGAGTTGTCCCAATCCAGATTGTCCTTATATCCATAAATTCAAGGAGAGAAACAAACTTCGGTTCGATAAGAAAGATAGCTCTTGTAACGTATGTGGTGCGATTGGAGAGCCCTTCGATTGTAACGCAAAGAAATTCACTGCTTTCCTAACTGATTCGGAAGCGATCGTATTCCACCGTGGTATACATACCTGCTCGCCAATAATGACTTATGAGAGACCTACCGATGCAGTAAAAGAAGCTTTGTTGGTTGATCCGAAGATTAAACCGTCAACTATTCAAAGCAATTTGATTCTTTCTGCTATGAGGAACCAAAAGCCGTGGAAAGAAGTCAAAAGTACAGTAAAAAAATTCTGTGATAAAAAGGCTATTTCCAATGAAAAAATTAAACAGTCAAAAAAACTCAATCCTAGCACCGGCAATCAGTATGAGGACGTCATCAGATATAAATCATACACGGATTTAGAAGATCGATTCCTTGTTTACAAAGTGGACTCTGAGGAACAGTTTGTTTTCAAAAGTTCAGAAAACAAGTTGAAGATAGCATTTGATATGACAAAAGAAAATGATACTATGTCAGACGAATACTGTTTTTTCGATGGGAAAGAGAAAAGGTGTAAAAATTTTACAACGTTGACAGCAAGTACTTTCCATCCTTTCCTACAGCGACAACTTCCCTTGGCGACAATGGAATGCAAATCGGAAGATTCTGAAAACGTTGGTCGTTTTTGGTCAACTTTCAATAAGGCGTACAAAGAAGCAAATGACATCACTTCAAAGTTTACACCGAACGGCTGGGTATCTGACATGGCTACGGCTAACTTCAATGGCCTTCAGATGATTTATGGTGAAGAGGTACTCGAAAAAGTAAAGGGCTGTGAATTTCATTTCAACATGTCACTTAACCGTCGAAAATCTGCATTTAAAGATGACAAAGAAGAACATTTTCTGGTAAGTGATTTTTTGAACAACTTTCAGCGTTTCAAAACTTCAGTCTTACTGAAGTTTATTAATTGACATTCATTATCAAAGACGTCATTATCAAATGATTGAATTATGGGTGACGTCACTACGTCACGATGCTCTATATTCCTAATCCGCCCAATGTGTTATACAATAAACAAGGTTTCAAGGTTCTTTAATAATGAAGAAACACCCCTTTTAACAAAGTCGTTGTGACAGGCCCTTTCCGTGTCGAAAATGAAATGTTTTGTATGTTTGAAGAAGAGTCCCCAATTAGGAACGTTATTGAACCATGTCGAGCTTTATCGAACTTAATCGAACTCTCACAATTGTACGAAAAGTTCTATTAGTTAACCTAATCGAAATTCAATCAGTTGATTAAGTTCGATGGCATAAATACAATTAACTTGAACTAGTTGTTTTCTCTTTTTAGTCATTGGGAAAGGAACTACTGGAATCCAGCACCCCTGAGGCCTACACAGCTGCACATGAAACAATGTCGAAGTTCTTGAATGAAGAAAATGTAGAGTTAATTCCGTGGCTCAAATGGTGGCATGAAAGGAGAATGGTTATTTTTCGAGCATTCACTGGTCAACATCATCCCAAAACTAATAGCGCTGAAGTAGTTCATGCAAGTTGGGAAAATAGAGGGGAAATTGGTTTGTCGCTTCGTCAAGCTGCCGAATTCGATACTAGAGATTCACTGATTACTGATGCTGAATTGGAAGAGATGAAGAATGTAGCAAAAGGGAAAGGTTGTGGTCCAGATGCTTCTACTAAATCCAAACGACAAAAGCAAAATGAAGTAAAAGCTGCTGATCGATCTGGTAGAGATCTCCTTGATTTTGGAGTAAAAACAGCAGGAGGTAAAAAGAAGGCAAAGAAAAGAACAACGTTATCGGTTGAAGTTGGAGGAAGTGATGCTCCAGCTAAACGAAAGAAGGTAGACAACGAGAAAATGTTTCAGCATAGGATGGAGAAAGCAAAATCAGCAAGTTTCTTGATAAGAGGCACGAAGGTGGATTCTTCGTTATCGCATTCTTTCCGTGTCACCAATAGCTCGTTATCAAAGGCAACTTACGACGTTAAAGTCTGCCGTGTCCCTTCATGCACTTGCAGCAACTATCAAAAATATGGAAAGAAGGTTCTTTGTGAGCACATAATGTTTATATGTCTTGTCGTACTGAAGGGGGATACAATCGGAATTGAAAACGCATTAATGGCCAAGTATTTGGATGACGATACATTAAAATCAATCTTCGCGACACCAGTTCATGATCAATTTAAAGTTAAGAAAACCAATCCGAAAGCCAAAAGAAACTTCCAAACAATCCTTCAAACGCACCCAAGCTGTGAAAACGAGCATGAGTGGGTTGCACATATTAAAATCAAGAGATGTGCCAGATGCACAAATCCCAATTGCCGAGCAATTTTGGGAAAAGGGACCCAATGTTTGGTCGTTAATGGTGCCCTTACAGTCGTTTGCAACACTGAAAACGTTAGAGAGCAAAAATTCTATTTTTGTTTAAATGACAGTTGCCATAAATACAAACCTGCATGGTCAAATATCAAGCAACTAACTGAACTTAATTTGCAAAATGAGTTGTCATCAATGGAGACAGCTGAACTGCAACGGAAAGTTGGTCTTTGATTATATGTATTTTACATGTATTTGTATTTTTTATTCCTTATGCATGGTTTACTTAGGAGCGGGATATAAAATCTAGCCATCTGCTAAATCTTCTTTTGTTTATCTTCCATTGAACCACGAAAATATCATCAATACTTCTGAATCGCTGAAACAAATAGTCTTGGTAATAAAATAATGCTTTTTAACCCTTTAACTGCCGTTGTCGATTATATCCGAAAAAATTTAACCCACTTTTTCAATATAGGGAAAAATTGATTTGGATGAAAATTTTCTTCATTCGCGAAGTCTTAGTTCCAAGTTGTGAACGTGTAGGGTCGTTTAGCTTCACGAAATTAAATTCCCTTTACTTTTGTTTCGTCTTTTAATTTTTTTGTTGGGAACTTAGATTAGAGCATCAAGATTACAAAAAGATCTTGTTACATCTTTTGAAAACTATCGTTATATTGTTATATAGTTATACGAAATAAAAAATGCTTTTTATCGGCAACTCAATAAACTCGTTGTTTCTTATGATTCACCTTCTCATGCTAAAGGACAATACCGTCTATACAGCTCAAACCTCTTACTTGAATTCTGTTTCTTCAATTTTCCGAAAGTAAACCTGCTAAATTCCTATTGATCGACTAATAAGTGCTCTGGTAAGTACACGCTTTTTTATAAGAATACACGTTTTTTTTTGAGCATATGGTAATTTAAGCTGAGGCTGGACAAATGCTTAATTTTATATTGTTCTAAAACAATAAATCCATTGTATTCGAGCCAGAATCCCAGCTTTGTTATGCTTATACGCGTTATGCTTATAAATAAAAAAACGTGTAGTGTACTTTGGATGACGGTCAAGTATTCTTAAGGAATTGCCAAAATTGAGGGTGAATTATTCTTACATGCTCTTACTTTTTTGGACTTGACTATTTTACAAACATGAGAAATAATCATATTGAGAGTTTTGGACTTTTGAGTTTCACCCTGATATTCTTATAGAAGATATTCCTATATAAAAAAGCGTTTATCTTAAATGCTCCAAACAACGTTAAACTACCTCCAGATGTTATGTCATTTTCAGTCGTTTTGAGCAGTTTGGAGTCTTGTACAGTAGAGTAAACAAGGATGAAGCAACATTGGCTTACTTTCAGGTACCTAGCGGGGGTTGGAAAAGATGTCAAAACTTAATATGCGAGGGGGGGGGGGGGGTGGAATAAAAATATTCTGGATGGAAAATTTTCGAAAAATTGATTATAGCGCCCCGGCTATTAGGTATCCGAGAGTAGATTTAACGACATAGTAATGATGTTTTTATGTCACGAATAGGTAAGTGCTTTGTCGTTAAAATCTACTCTCATATCATACGCAGATCTTTCTTCACCCCTGTCTACGCTACTGTTCTAAAAAATTGAAAAAGCTTTTCATTCTGAAACCTTTTGAAAAAGTTTTTTTCTGGAATTTTCAGGAGCTGTAGCCAAAAATAAGGAGCTTAGTTAAATGGTTGTCCAAGGGCTAAAGTAATTTTCAGAAACCATCATTTTTCTAGACTTTTTCTTTTTCTTTTCCCTTACTTGTCGTACTTTAACCCGTGTAAGAGACCGTAGTAAGTGTATATTCCAAAATATCGCCTAACAATTAATGTTTCATGGAAAATAAAGAGTCTGGAAATTTAAAAAATTTCTTGATTGTCACGCCAAAACTTGGATGGCACGTCGGAATTTGGTTGGCACGCCAAAACTTGGATGGCACGCCGGAATTTGGTTGGCACGCCAAAACTTGGATGGCACGCCGAAATAAGGATGGCACGCCAAAATTTGGATGGCACGCCAAAATTTGGATGGCACGCCAAAATTTGGATGGCACGCCAAAATTTAGATGGCACGCCAAAATTTGGATGGCACGCCGAAACTTGGATGGCACGCCGAAATATAGCCTGTTAGACGAAAACCGCTTTTTTATCGCGATTTAACGTCTGTTACTTTTTGCCGTGGAATCGAATGTTCTTGGACGGGAAAATCCGTCCAAGATTTTCTCTTCGGCGCAGTTCATTTTGCCGTGACTTTTGACAAGCTGCACTCCATCGCGTGTGCTTTTTTTCGTTTTTAAGAAGTCGCTGCATTGCTTTGATCGGTAAAGTTCAAATAGATTTTCGAACTTTCGAATTTTGTGATTCGAATTTTGAAATTTTTTTGAGAGAGAACCAAAATCATTTGTTTTGAAAAGTTGATACCGAACGAAAAAGAAACAGTATCAGTGGAGTGGATGGAGGAGAAAAGAAGATGGAAATACTTTTTTTGCATCAACAGCAGCAGAGTTGCTGGGTTATTTCCATAACAGGATTGAAGAATCCCAGAGACTGTAAACATTGAGAATGAAAATTATCAAATCAGATTAGATCCTATCCTACCTGGAACCATAAGTGCTGCAATCCAATGATGATTGAAGACGAACTTGTACTTTTTGTATGCTTTGGGATGGCAACGAATATCTTTTGGATATGGCATGAAACCTGGAAGAATTTATTTTGTTTATTTCTGGCCTATTCCAGTGGAAAGAAGAACTGTTTGTTTGTTATTGTTTTTATTGGCTGTTCGATGTGGTCTCTATCTGGTCGCTAGTTTGAAAATATTCCATTAATAAAATGGTGGAAAGTAAATTGACATATGATTGAAAGTAAAGTGAAATTTGATTGTATTCGATTCGAAAGTTTGCTGGGAATGGAAATGAAAAACTTTCTTCACAGCTGTCTTCACCAGTGACATAGACAAGTTTTGACAATTCTGGACAATTGCCAAAACTTGACACTATTTTAATGATATTATTCTAGAATTTTTACATTTTAATGTGAAGAGTTTGGTCCTGTATAATCAGAGTTAAAACTTCTAATTAATTTTGAGATCTCGAGCAGATTTTAGATTTGAATTTCTCAACTTTGGAAACTAGATAGTAAGCCAGTAAAACGTGGAGGTTTTGCTTCGAATTGTGAGAGGAATCTAACTAAATTTTATTAGTTTTATCTAACTTTCCTATAAATTTATATTTTTAAGATGTTATAGTCATTGACATAGTTTTATTACAACTTTAGAACTTTGCTAAATTTTTTGGTAAATACATTAATGATATATTTCTATTATTTGTACCTCTTAATCCTGAAATTGCACGAGATCGACTCATTTCCATCAAATGATAGTCTTGGAATCCTCATTATTTTTTATTTTACATCCCTGTTTCAAAAACTGGCTATGGCTAGTGTTGAGAGTTTTCTTTTATTTGATTTTGGTTGCTTTTCTCTACAAGGAAGAAAACCTTTTGAAGAAGTGAGATTATCTCATTACCTTTCTAAATTAAGAGCCTGTTGACAATACCATTAATTGGAGCTGCTTGAAGACTTTTGGAAACTTTTTTGCTTCTATAGTTCTTTCGTTATAATAGGGGTGTATCAAAATAATTTCAAAAAAAAAAACATTTTCAGCTCACCAAACTCCATCCCGATCCCGAGGATTCTTTTGTTTTGATTTTAATGCACGGAACTCAAAAATTGAGACTAGATTGAACATCAACACAAATCCTCTCCTGCCTATTCGATTGTCCGCTCCAGTTTTTATTTTCGAGTTCCGTGTTTTCCCGCCCTTATGCACTCCGCACGGGATCGACGTCACCCTCCACCACAGTGCGATAACTTTCGACAAACGCTTCAAAGTGTAATAGTCCGGCGGCGAAAAGGGCCTTTTTGCATCAACCCTTACAAGTAGTAAATATGGGTTTTTATTTTATTTTCTCATTATATGGTCCCTTGGGACCCCAAAACCAGTTTTTGCCAATGTGGCAAAGCTGGGGAAAATTTTTTATGGGGGCTTGAAGGGGGTAGGGTCATTTTAGCCTGGGGGTCCTTAGAGAGTCGATTTTTGAAGTTCTCATTTAGCTAAAACTGATTGTGCCATCAGATAGAGCTCGAAGAGTAGATCTCCAAAATGGGGTCATTTGTCACATTTGGTGGACTTAGTCTCCCGGAATTGGCTGATACGTCTTCAAAAATGCAATATTTTATGCTGACGTCAGCATTTTTGAGAGAATTTTCAACGAAAGATTCCACTTTTAACAGATGCGTCTTGAAGAGTACTATCGATTAGAGGGGTCATTTATAGGGTTTCCTAGGCTAGAGCATGAGATATTTGAGTTTGAAATTTTGCTGACTAAGCGTTTTTCAACGTTTTTTGCCCTTTTCTGCTGAGTCAGCAAAATTTCAAACTCTAATATCTCATGATCTAGCCTAGGAAACCCTATAAATGACCCCTCTAATCGATAGTAATCTTCGAGACGCATCTGTTAAAAGTGGAATCTTTTGCTGAAAATTCTCTCAAAAATGCTGACGTCAGCACAAAATATTGCATTTTTGAAGACGTATCGACCGATTCCGGGGGACTAAGTCCACTAAATGAGACAAATTACCCCATTTTGGAGATCTACTCTTCAAGCTCTATCTGATGGCACAATCAGTTTTAGCTAAATGAGAACTTCAAAAATCGACTTTCTAAGGACCCCCAGGCTAAAATGACCCTATCCCCTTCAAGCCCCCATAAAAAAATTTCCCCAGCTTTGCCAGCTTGGCAAAAACTGGTTTTGGGGTCCCAAGGGACCAATTGATGGGAAAATAAAATAAAAACCCATATTTACTAATTGTAAGGGTGATCTTGGATCGCCGCCGGACTATAACTGACCATAAAACAAAGAAAAAATTTGGTTTGTGGGAAGGTACTGGCTAGCCGAAATAAGGATGGCACGCCAAAATTTGGATGGCACGCCAAAATTTGGATGGCACGCCAAAATTAGGATGGCACGCCAAAATTTGGATGGCACGCCAAAATTTGGATGGCACGCCAAAATTTGGGCATGGCACGCCAAAAATTTGGATGGCACGCCAAAATTTGGATGGCACGCCAAAATTTGGATGGCACGCCAAAATTTGGATGGCACGCCAAAATTTGGATGGCACGCCAAAATTTGGATGGCACGTAGGCACGTAGGCACGCCAAGACACGTTGGCACGCTGGCACGCTGGCACGCCAAGACAGTTGGCACGCTGGCACGTTGGCACGCCAAGACAGTTGGCACGAAGGCACGCATGGCACGCTGGCATGCATGGCACGCATGGCACGCGTGGCACGCTGGCACGTTGGCACGCTTAATAACAGATGGCACGCTGGCACGCGTGGCACGCGATTTAGCAGACTCTCTCGAAGCAGAGCGTATTGAAGATGTTAATGAAGGTCTTGAGCCTTTCCTTTCATAAGAACTTGCTGTATTTAAAACTGCAGTTGTCGTTGAAGTTAGCATGGTTTTATTCCTTATTGTTCTCTATTCTATTGTTCCTTTTGTTCTCTTTTGTTTCTCACCGTCCCTAAAAATTATATTCTATTTAAAATGTTCATGTTATCTCCAAAGAGACACAAAATATTAGGTCCTAGGGGGTCGACTTTCTATTATATAAAGTATTTTTCTATTTTCTTTGAAATAAAAAGTTCAAAGATAATAATTATTAAATATTGATGGCAAGAATTTTCTTCATCTTCACCTTTCTAGCATTTGGGTTCGAAAGACTTTCATATCCCCTTAAATTCCTTTTGCATTATCCTTATATTTATATACTTGAGAAGTTATTACAATAACGGCTTCTGCTGTCCTCAGGATATAAAAGCAAATGAGAAAATCACAGAAAAACGATTATCAACACCATATAAAAAATTGAGTTAGATATTTCCCAAATTTATCTATAAATTGTTATTATAGGCCAAAATTAATTTTCCAAAAACATAAACTTCTATTTCTATTTTTTTTTTCAGTTCCCAGAATGTTAATTTGATTGGATAGATAAAGATTAGATATTTGAATCCAAAAAGACTATAATAGCTTTGAAACCAATATGAATTTCACATCCCTCTACGAAGAAAAAGAATGATTCTGGATCTAAATCCCGCCCCTCTTAATAGAAACTATACACAAGGGGCCCTGATGCAGTCCCGCTGAGAGCATAGATTTATAAAGCCCGAAGGGCTAGATATCGTGCTTTGGCTGAAAAAGTGTGTCGAGGTTAGGTAGGAAATCCTACCTAGGTCAAGTGACATATTACAATAGAATTTCAGCGCTTGACCAATAAGAAGCTTCACAGGTTTTCGAAAACAATAGCAGCAGTATTTTACCCGAAATGCTCACTTTCAGCATAACTACTCGTTTGACTTTGCTGCAAGCCTGTATTATAAATACCTTAAACTTTTTCGAATAACTAGAAACGGTATCCTAGGGCTGATTTAGGCTGGTCTGTAAAATACATTATACCAACAGATGGCAAAAAATTTATCCTATGCCCAAAAATACATATCACATGGCGCTGCCTGAAAAAAAAGGTTGGAGGGAGGGATCTTTATTGGTTTATTTCGATATTTTTCAAATTTTCAAATTTTTCACCGATGCATATATGGTGCGCACCTGCAAAATTTCAAGTCAATTAGATAAATATTTCAAAAGTTATCAAAAGATTTACCCACCCCCGCTGACGGCGGTGTACCGCTTGACTTTCGACCCTCGCACCCTTAGCGGGACTAAAAAAGGAAAAATTGGAAATTCTTTTGAATTTGATGACCCTTTTATAAAAAAACGTTCAGAAAAATCTGCTTGAGCCATCTTTCACCTACTTTCATGCAAAAAGTCAGAAAAAAACAATGATCCAATATTTCAAAAAGTCCAAAAAACCCTTTTTTAGCCGTTTTTTAGCTGAAATTTACCTCAAAATTTTTTTCCAAAAATCGAGCTCCGTTACATTCGAGGGTTTATAGTTTATGCATCTTTGTGCAAAAAATCATAAAGAATGAAAGAGCCAATCTCGAGAAAAGCTAATACCTAAGTAATTGATAATGTGCTTATAAAAAAATATCGAATTTGGCCAGTTTTTCTATAAAAACACGCCAAGCAACCAAAATTTCATGTCTAAACACACATATTCTTTAAAAATAAGCCCTTGTAAACAAAAAAACATCTATCCATAAAAAAATTGAATAATTTGACTAAAAACATTGATGTATGCTTATTATTAATGATTCTTATAGATAAACATGCGTTTATATAAGAAACATTTTTTATAGGAATATCGATGTTTTATAAGAAACACTGCTTATAAATATCGATGTTTTATAAGAAACATTTTTTATAAGAATATCGATCATCCCAGTTAGGGTTAGGGTTGGAGACCCAAACAATAGCATAATTATACTAATTATGCTAATAATGATGTAATCTTTACTATACGAGATTTTTCATTGACCGCCCTCCTAATGAGCCAATATCGAGAAAAGCTAGTAACTAACGAACGAACGGACGAACGGACGAACAAACGAACAAACATACAATCAGGGACAAAATACTTGGCAAAAAAGGGAAATTCACCGGGGTGTTTTGAAACCACAATCGATCTGTAAGTGCTCTAAAGTAGGTTCGAAGGATAGAGTTTTAACTTAGGATCTGAGGATCCAAAAGTTCAAAAATGGTCCAGTAGGGCTTGAAATATAGCCTAGAAACCAATAAATCCCTCCCAGATCGAAATACTCGATGAAATCAAGTTGAAGGCCTAAAAATTGACATTCTCGCTCGAACTTCAATTTTCGAAAAATTGTAAATTAGCCAAAAGTGCCAATATATTATGACACTGATTGTACAGCGGTTAATTTATAGGACCTCCACCGGGGTAGGTCCAAAAATTGAAATTTTCCTATTTTTCCAACCCGTTGTAGGACTTTTGAAGTCAAAATAGGTACTCTTGATGGCGGCATACCGGTACCCTCCATTCCCCTAACCCTAAGTACCCCCGCCCCCACCCCAGGGTAATATCTCATTGAAAAAGTATATCTTGAAATATCAAAATGTACCGACTGTTAGTTAGTTTGTTGCAACAGCATCCAAATTTCAGAAATATATTAAAATGTAACCATTACAGTACACAATATTTACTTTGGAAATCATCTTTCATCTTTAAGACAATTATTTCATTCGTGCTATAATTTTTTAATTCCAGAGCAAAGACGGAAGGTAAAGCAGATTAGACAGGAGCTTTAGTCAAAATTAAAGTTTTAATCACGGATATTTTTAAAGCTATTTGTCTGAAAGTGAGCTGACATTTAGAGATAGAGAAGTACCAAGTAAATTTATTACTCAGGTGACAAATAATAAAAAAATATTCATTGGCAAGAAATTTCTACACTTATCAAATAGTTTCATCACTTTTTACCGACCAAAGTTTTACCCGAGTAACATTGGGTTTCCAGAGGAACTGAGGGCTGGAAAACACCCAAAAATACTGCTGAGTAATCATTTCATTTAGTTAATGTCAGAATCTTTGGTTGCAAATGGAAAAAAGACCCAAACTCCCAAGCATTCGAAAACATGGTTGAAGTAATCAAAAATCATTTAATAAAACTTAAAATAGTCGGTCAGAAATACAAAATATTTCACCGACAAGTTTTCTACCGATGATGTTCTCTCAGATCGAAAAAGTGTTGAGGGCGGTGGACTTGGGCATTAAAAATTACAAAGTATCTGGAATTATCCATTATTTCCATTATTATTTGCACTCAAAAAACAAAATATATACCAAAGTCATTCATCAGGAAATATTCATAAGCAATACAATTGGAGGATCTGATAGCCATTGGAAGCCCCTTGCAATAATCTAACGAAAGACAGTGCAAGAAAAACAACCCAACTTCGAATGAGAGAAAAGCTGAAATGAGATACTTTTTAAAAACTAATTAGAAGATAAGAAGAAGAAAAAGGATCAAAAATTGAAAATAAGAAGATGGCAGAATGGAAATTGCTTTAAAATCAATCTTTTTCATTTACAAGGGAAAAAACAAGGATTTTGAAAAAGAAGAAACAAAACACAGAGGGAACTAACTAATAACATACGTTCGTTGTTCGTCCCTCGTTATTTCATTGTTTAGACATTTTTCTACCTGAGTGAAACAGATTGGATAAAATAAATATACCATATGGATTTTTAAGGATGGCCCCTCATCCTCATATTACGACTCAGTATGTACACATCCTAGTGGAAGCTTTTCCCTCAGTAGGGATAGAAATTTCTATCGAAATCCCAGTTGAAATATAAATTTTATTGTTCCGAGCCAAAAAACACCAGTGGGAATTGGTTTTATTTTGGAGGGCAGGTTTTTTTTGAATTTTAAGTGGGGATGAAACCAAAGTTAATACCCGTGTGGGGCTGAAAGTGTAGGGTATTTTATCCACCAGTACGAAATTTTGGGCAAATTTTCCAGAGCGGGTCCAAGCGAGTTAATACCCGTGTGGGGCTGAAAGTGTAGGGTATTTTATCCACCAGTACGAAATTTTGGGCAAATTTTCCAGAGCGGGTCCAAGCGAGTCACACAGGGGTATTCTTTTAGTAAACTATAAATCGCTCTTTAAGGAATTTTAATCCTATCGAAATTATTCCACTCAAGTTAATCGCATCGTTAAATCTATAATATTATGCTATATTATTGTCAAATGAAGTTGATGTGTTTTATTTCAATACTAATAGTTTCACGCCGTGGAGACGATCATCAGTTGAAAATAAAATTTCATGCTACAAATTAATTTTGAATAAAAATGCACGTCTCGTAAAAATGGTGGGAATGAGTGATTCTATTTTTGAAAAATATTTATTGCCAGAGTAGAGATACCCTAAATGGTTTTTATAAGAAAATAAAACTTAAATTAAAAAAAACAAAAAAAAAAAAACAAATAAGGAATAACCTCCACCTAAGATTTACAGAAATGACAAGATCATGCTGATATTGAGCCTTTCTCAAGCAAAATTTTACTGGTTCAAAATTCAGTTTCGATTCGTTACTCAGTTATTCGAGCAGAAAACCACTTGAGTCGGGCTTGTATTGTTCATCGATAAAAATTCTTAGAATTAATTTATTTTGATAAAATTTCATTGCATTACCTTTACTTAAGTATAAAGTATAAAAATTGAAAATTATTATTTTATTCTTATTTTTTTAGTTGATTGATTGATAGATTAGTGTGCATTGTTTGCATTTTGTTGTACTTTGGAATGACTTCATTGGCATTTTTCGATACAATGCTCATGTAATTTCTAGGTGAAAATTTGGTCAATTTTGATAGTAGAGCTCGGATACCCAATTATATTATCATAAACATTGAGAACATCAGGGTGATTGGTTAACAGTTCAATCAATCGATCTGCTTGAGTCATATTGTGTTCATCAAGATCAACCAATGATTTGGCGAGATATTGGACATCAGTTGATAAGATTTCAAGTGGCTGGTGATTTTCTTCCATCTCCTTACGAATGGTTTGAATCTCCAATGGTTGACATAAGAACTATGAGAGATGAAAGAAGTCGATGAGATTCCATCTTTTGCTTTCCGCTTGTAGTAAGTAAGTCTGTTACCGCAGTCGGATGCGATCAGAAGGCTCTTTTGATAGCTATCTATCCGAAGATAGGGCCACTCTTTCCACTTACCCTTGATCCTTCTCTTAAGTGCCGAGTTTCAAGCAGAGAGGCAGCAAGTACCATTTTGGGAATCTTTGGTATGACCTGGCTGGGGGTAGGAACCCACAACCTGGCGCACTATAGTCGGATGCTCTACCACTGCACTACGGTCGCTTTCCGTTTATTTAATGACTTCAACTAAACACTCAATTTCAAATGAGCTGAAACAATGCTCAGTGGTTTGTCCAATCAATGAGATTAAATATGTATTGTAGAGAGGATGCAGAATTCATACCTGAATGACTCGTTGATCAAGCTGTTCATTGTACGTAAAATGGACGTCTTCTGCACCTACTTCGATCGCTATCTCTTCCGCCTGTACGAAAGAAAGAAATTCAATTCATTTTAAGTGTGCACTCTTTTTTGCACCTATGTGAAAGCAACTCCACAAAAATCTGGAAGACACTTTAAGCCAATGAATGAACTTAAATCGATGTATCGATGCATCTTTCATTTATCCATAGAGGACAGATTTGAACCACTAATCCCTTTCTTTAATAGCTTATTTGAAAAAAAACTTTCAACAATCGTGTTTCAAGTCGAAGGCTCTCAACTGTAAAATTTAATAAAGGTACACTATCAAATTCAATATACTTGATCGATAGCATTTTCATCAGTCACCACTTCAACGTCATCACGACCGTCCTTAGGTTTGGACAATTTATCTTTGATCGTCACTACACCTGCAAATAAAACAATCACAATGTCTTAGGCGTTGGAGAAAGATAACCGGGGTCTTAATCTCATTAGTGAAACGATTCGTGAATCAAAAACAATCATATATTTTGTATATGAGCCAAAACCATTACTAATTAATACAATGATGACCGGTTAGTGAGGGCTGTACCTGAACGAGAGCAATATTTCTCGGTACAAGCCGAAAGAAACGGTCATTATTGTGTTTGTTAACCGTTTCCTTAAGCTTCGATTGATTTTAGTGGCTCTTTGTGGAAACAATTCTTGAACTGTCCAAAAGCTCAAGGGTTTTTCGGAGCCAGCCACTTAAAAAAAACGCAAAAAATAGCGAAAAAACAAGCGACAAGTGAACAAAACTTCTGACGTCGAAAATGAAAAATTAGACAAATGATGTCATCGCTGTGTAGCCCGCTTTAAACTCTTCCCAGGCAAATTTAAGGTTTTTCAGCATAATTTTTAACGGCAGCATGGTCGGCTTTATGCCTGTCTGAGACTTTATTTCTCATTTTCTAAAATCTTTTAAGTTTTGATACCGTCGTAGCTCAACACATTCCGCAATTCAAAAGGACTAAATACCGAAATAATCTCAAGCTCCAACCCTGACTCTAACGGATGATAACCGGTCAGTCGTGTTTTAGGATGAAATAAATGAAATAAATTAGGCAACTTTTTGCGATCCGATAAAAATTATCCGTCCGGAACGCTAAGAAGACAGAACCTACAGAAAAGCCCAAACTTATTTTTCTTTTTCCAAAGCTAAAATATTACGATTTCGAGTGAGTACTTCTCCGAAACGAAAAATATCCATACTGTCATAGATAGAAACCGAAAACAGTTTTGACGACATTTTAAGGATGAATCCAATCTCGTTGTTATATTTTTAAACAATAGAGATTGTAGAGATCAGGTCAAATTAAAACAGATGGTGAATTAGGAATATTGATAATTAATCGTACCTTTGTGATCGAACATGAAGGCAACAGACCCGTCAGAAATGAATGTCGCACTGAAATAAAATAAAGAGGGAACGATTGGTTGGGTATTTTGGTATTACTGATGCTTGTTGGAGGCGGTGTCAGAAAATCTTTTTCTGCCATCTTATGGGTACAGGTGGTTTAGTAATCATAAAAAAGGCAACTTTCCCTGTCTACACATTATAGGTCAAATACAATACACGCAAGTAATTCACAAGGCTGTAGATTTGTTACAATTTTTAATTTCTACGCAAAGTCTTTTATTTTGATACGGCACATAATTGTAATCGATGCGTGGTGTCAAATTGAGAGTTGGTGTCGTGTACTTTAAACAAAAAAACATATTTTCGTGCAGTCGGCTGATTTTGTTTACAACTACGGTAGCAATCACGTGCTTGACCACTCCCTGTTCAAGAAAACGGATACCTACTCGTTCTTCTTTAGGATTGTTTTGATTTCGTTTTTCGTTCGAATGACATTTGGCGCCAAGACGTCGATCATAAGACCACATTTCATGGGTCCCCTTGCTTGAAATAGCGATTGCGTGGCTTTCTCGTCAGAGCTCTGGGAAAGATGGAGATGTAATTTCGAGTGGAATATCTTAATTGAAGAAGGCCAGTTGCTTAAACATTGTTATAGGTTAAATTCCTCTCTATATCTCGAAAGTTCGAACCAATTTTCGGTCCCTTTCGAACTCGAGATAGAGGATCTCGATAAAACCTTGAAGATTCTCCTGACAAACCATGAAAAGATATATTACCCTTAAAGCATTTTTGATTGAATTTTCGATGCGTTCTTTTGGCATGCTTGAGGATCTTGCTTTCAACACCAGACCCTCTAACTTCGCATTGTAAACTGGATCAGCACCTTTCTCTGTAAATATTGAAAACAAAATAAAATTTAACTTCACTGCCCGAAAATTTGGAGAACATATCGTGTTTTGTTATATCACTTCGATTTGGTGTTCTCTGCTAAATACAACCTCTGGACAAGCTCAAAACAGATGGAACTTTTCGGATCAGATTTGTCGAAAAATGATTATGGTTAACAGAGATAACTCACAAGAAAGGAATATTGAGTACGAAGTTTCAAGAGTGTGAAATCTTTTAGAGAACAATTTACGGCCCATTCTACAACAAAAGATAAAATTTATGAGAGCTTTGATAGAGCTTTGAAACTAGTAAAAGTTTTCTTAAAAAGAGACACAAAATGACCAGATTCTACTTCATATCGTTACTCGAGACAAGTAAAAATTTTCTTAAAACGAGACACAAAATGACCAGATTCTACTTCATATCGTTACTCGAAACAAGTAAAAATTTTCTTAAAACGAGACACAAAATGACAAGATTCTATCTCAAATCGTTACTCGAAACAAGTAAAAGTTTTCTTAAAAACACAAAATGAGACACGTTACTCGAAACAAGTAAAAGTTTTCTTAAAAAGAGACACAAAATGACCAGATTCTACTTCATATCGTTACTCGAAACAAGTAAAAGTTTCTTAAAAAGAGACACAAAATGACCAGATTTTACTTCATATCGTTACTCGAGACAAGTAAAAATTTTCTTAAAACGAGACACAAAATGACCAGATTCTATCTCAAATCGTTACTCGAAACAAGTAAAAGTTTTCTTAAAACGAGACACAAAATGGCCAGATTTTACTTCATATCGTTACTCGAGACAAGTAAAAATTTTCTTAAAACGAGACACAAAATGACCAGATTCTATCTCAAATCGTTACTCGAAACAAGTAAAAGTTTTCTTAAAACGAGACACAAAATGAGAAGATTTTACTTCATATCGTTACTCGAAACAAGTAAAAGTTTTCTTAAAACGAGACACAAAATGGCCAGATTCTACTTCATATCGTTACTCGAAACAAGTAAAAATTTTCTTAAAACGAGACACAAAATGACAAGATTTTACTTCATATCGTTACTCGAAACAAGTAAAAATTTTCTTAAAACGAGACACAAAATGACCAGATTCTATCTCAAATCGTTACTCGAAACAAGTAAAAGTTTTCTTAAACGAGACACAAAATGAGAAGATTTTACTTCATATCGTTACTCGAAACAAGTAAAAGTTTTCTTAAAACGAGACACAAAATGACCAGATTCTACTTCATATCGTTACTCGAAACAAGTAAAAGTTTTCTTAAAATGAGACACAAAATGACCAGATTTTACTTCATATCGTTACTCGAAACAAGTAAAAGTTTTCTTAAAACGAGACACAAAATGACCAGATTCTATCTCAAATCGTTACTCGAAACAAGTAAAAATTTTCTTAAAAAGAGACACAAAATGACCAGATTCTACTTCATATCGTTACTCGAAACAAGTAAAAGTTTTCTTAAAAAGAGACACAAAATGACCAGATTCTACTTCATATCGTTACTCGAAACAAGTAAAAGTTTTCTTAAAACGAGACACAAAATGACCAGATTCTATCTCATATCGTTACTCGAAACAAGTAAAATTTTCTTAAAAAAGTAAAAGTTTCTTAAACGAGACACAAATGACCAGATTCTACTTCATATCGTTACTCGAAACAAGTAAAAAGTTTTCTTAAAACGAGACACAAAATGACCAGATTCTACTTCATATCGTTACTCGAAACAAGTAAAAGTTTTCTTAAAAAGAGACACAAAATGACCAGATTCTACTTCATATCGTTACTCGAAACAAGTAAAAATTTTCTTAAAAAGAGACACAAAATGACCAGATTCTACTTCATATCGTTACTCGAAACAAGTAAAAGTTTCTTAAAAAGAGACACAAAATGACCAGCTTCTACTTCATATCGTTACTCGAAACAAGTAAAAGTTTTCTTAAAACGAGACACAAAATGACCAGATTCTACCTCATATCGTTACTCGAAACCAGCACCAAGTACCCAGTACTATTTGCCTAGTTTTCGTCAAATGAAGAATATTTACTACCTTACCTTTAACAGCTTGTATGATCTCACGTGATAATTGTCCGAAAACTTTGGCCCTTGCATTATCTTTGTGCATTTTCTTGAATTTGATGTTGGCCCATTTCGAATGGCCTGCATAACGTTTCTGCTGTTGACATAACAAGCAGGTTGTCACCACAGCTAAAGTACCATTTTGTATTTGTAAATTACGCCATAACAGTGGTGTTTGAATTGGTTTCAGGATTTTGAGTAATACCATTGAATGTTTTTTTTCTTTAGTATTTTTTAGTCTAAAAGATAAAACGATATGCCACTAGTAAGGAAATCAAATTCAGTTATGTGTAGATATTGTCCATAAAAGATTGCCAAACTGATCAATCAGACTAATTCTGAAAGCGGGATCATGTTAGTTTCCTTGTTTTCTAAAAGAGGTGGCATCATTTTGTTTTTAGCCAAGGAAGGGGGTGGTCAGAGTTGCAGAAAAAATACGTGAGACGAACTTTAAAAGTATTATGTATTATCAAACATTTTTCATATAAAATCCTGAACTTTTCAAAAATGAACTAAATAAGTATTATGTAAATATGGAAGGATTAAAATAGAATCTTTTAATATAATATGGCATATAATAATATATGAATATAATAGAAATTCTAATAAACGAAGAAATCTAAAAAATTAATTAGATGAACAGAATCTGAGATCGAATACAAGTCTAAATACTAAGGCGCATAAAATGATCATAGGATATTGGTCGAGCCAGAGGTTTCCTCCATTGAGAGTTTCAATGAGAGGAAAGAAAAATGACAAATGCAACATTACTTGAATACGTGTATAGGTGAAGTATTTTTCGAAGTATTTTTCATTCCACTTGCATGATTAGATTTTTTTCGGATGTGATCGCAAAATCTTTTTGCCGTTATTTGGCGTGATAAGGCGGTGCCCCCGGGGGCCTCTTTACTAGTTTGTGGAAAGATTTAAATTTATAGAACATAATTAAGTACTCTATTCACAAAAGAGTGCACTCTTTGCTAACAGGTGAAAACCATGTCACCGTGACTAGAGCAATTCTCTTAAGAGTGGTTTCCACACCCTAGTTGGAAAGCGTGCACACTTAAAGCGAAAGGACTGGAAATAGTTAGAAACTGACCCTATAACCTAAAAATGAAACTTAATACCAAAAATTTAAATATCAAAAGAATTGTATGGTACATTAACTTGATAGGTTAAAGAAATGATAAAAAGACAAAATAAATATCTTAACCCCTAAATTAAGGAGCAAAATGTATAAAATCATGGAAATATATCATTAACTTTACAGGCTGCTACATTATCTCGTGATATCAAAAGAACTAGACTGGGAGATTAAAGAAGGTCAAAAATCAATAAATATGCTCAAAATAAGGAAAACAGCTCCATCAAAAAAATAAAGGACAAATAATTCTAAATTACTAATAAACAAGTTAATAATCAATAAAGACAAACGTGTAATTATTGTATGATACACACGCATGAAGTATATACAAAATCTTTCATTAATTATGAATATTTAAACTAAAACAGAATTTAAAAACTTTAAACTAAAACAGAATTTATAAAACCTTTGAACTACAGTATCATTAAAAATTAGAACGCTAGCAAGGCACCGACATTTTTCAGAAAAATTTTCCTGTAAATTCTCCACGAATTCGGTACTCTCAAAAATGAGCTTTTTAGGAAATTAGTAAAATATATTTAGGAAAAGGGGCCAATCTGACTTCCCAAGAAATTTGAAGGGCTTGATGCAAGAATTTAGGGAACATAGCAAGAGTGGATTAATTTTCGCGTGTACTTTTTTGGCCCTATTTCTTTCATTTTTCTAAGCGCTTTAGATTTAAAAGTTTGTGCGAAAGTAAATTTTACGAGAAGGGTCAAACACGCGATAATTGATCCACGCGAAATTTAATCCACTTGGAGTAACCAATATAAACGGGGAAAAAGTAATTACAAACCAAATCAAAAAATTAAAACTATCATTAAATTTTCGTTTTAAAGTTGAGCTTGATTGAGATTGTAATATGCACCCTTTTTAGCAATCAACTCTTGATGCGTTCCCATCTCAACCACGCCACCATCTTGGATGACACAGATGACGTCAGAATTCTGAATAGTTGACAACCTGTGAGCAATAATAATGGAGGTCCGGCCTTCCATGGCAACGTCTAACGCATTTTGTACAATCTGTAATAGAAAGCATGGAATTCAAATGTTAAAAGAAGAAAGGTTTCAACCCTGGAGGACTTATTTTTGTTTTAAAAACTTTGAAAATGAAGATTTAATTCAATTGGTCCAATTGAATCTTCACTTGAGGCATTCTCATCGCCATCTTCGATTTTTTGGAAAATCTGTAAGTTTTGATTCATTCACTCAAAATTATCTTTTCAACAAGGTATTACTTTTAATAAGTATATTTCTTTCTTCAAAGGCACTGTGTATCAAAATGTGAGGACTGTCAATTTTTCGAGCAATCTTTAGGTGAAAACTCGAAGGAAAAAGTCTTTCCCTTCAAGAAAATAGATTAATATAATACCACAAAATATTCAGGTGCCTGTTTATTACCTTTTCACTCTCAGAGTCCAAAGCTGAAGTAGCTTCATCTAATAACATGATCTTTGGGTCGCGAATGAGCGCACGGGCGATTGCTATACGTTGTTTTTGTCCGCCAGATATCAATGTTCCTTTGTCACCAACCAACGTATCGTAACCCTGAAATTTGTTGTAGAGAAAAAAAAATTATACTTAACATGCCAAGCGAAAAATGTTCTCGTTGATAAAAATACTTCAACCCTACAGTAGGAAGCAAGCTTAGAAAATTACCCTGAAATACCTGAATTCGGAATGACATTGCAGGCTACCAAGAGTCTCTGGCCTGAATCACAGACTTCTACAAAACCACAGGCAATGACCCCTTAGCGGATGCAACCCTCACTATATATCCAAAATAATAATATGAAATTTTTTTCGGTAATTCCTACCGCAACCCAGAGCGAGATATATGGCAAAAAAAAAACAACTTACCATTGGTAAAGAATGTATAAAACTATGAACGTTTGCATTTTGACAAACTTTGGTAATCTCTTCATCGGAAACTTGTCGATCCAAACCATACACAATGTTGTCCCGAATGCTTCTAGCGAAGAGGACAGGCTCTTGTGAAACCAATCCAAGTTGTTGTCGCAACCATTTCAAATTGAAAGATTTCACCTCATGTCCATCGATACTGATACGACCCTCTTTGGGGTTATAGAATCGCTCTAGGAGCCCAATGCTGGTACTCTTACCACAACCAGAGGAGCCAACCAAGGCGATCTTCTGACCCGATTTGATATCGAAGCTTAGAGATTTGAGTACTGTGACATCGGGTCGGTTGGGATAGTTGAAAGCGACGTCTTGAAAATTTATGTTTCCGTTCACATTGTCCTATGATCAAAGAATTATGGGTAAAAAAAATCATTTTGGGGTTTTTGAGAAGTACGGCTAAAAAAAACAAGTAGCATGCGAAATGGAACAAAGTCAATATACAGTATGAGGTCAAGAGTTCTAGTCTTTGTCTATTCTCCCTTATAGACTACACGAGGAGGGCTTTTAATCCTTTTGGAAAGTTAGATCTTCAGGATTGATTTCATTGATGAGTTTCAAAGTAAAAAAACTGTCAGTACTTAATGTTCAGATAGAATTTCTTTACTAGATTTATCTGGACTGATTGTAATTATCTTCCTTTCTCGTTCAGTAATCAAAGGTACATCGCATGCAAATATTGGGACAACGACATGCGGAAAGTTTTCCACAAAGGAAGAAAATAATTTGGTTTCGAAAGTATATTACTTTATATTTTGCATTACTAATTCCTCGAGTCAAAGCGTACTAGCGAGATTCTTGAACAAACTGAAGACCATTTTCCCTGACGATTTTTTTAGATTTTCAACTTTAAGACGAGTCTTAGAAGGAACCACCCCTTAGAATTCCCTAGAGAGGGAGCTTGGATATTAGTCCTGGCGAGACCTACGACCAAGTCACCTTTCAAGTAAAGCCTATATATGCATATTAGGAGGCTAACTCCCCGTACTCGTGATGTTATGGAGGGGAATTACTCCTAGAAAATTATTTCAGTCAATCCCTCGAAGATCTCTGGATTTCTGTCGAAAAGGTGAGCCGAGAAAAAGAGAGTGAAACAGAGGAAGTAAAATCCAAACCGGAAAAATTGTGAGGTTTCGAAAGAGCTTGAATCTAAGAAAACATTTGCACATGTACCTGCACAGCTAGTACCAGGCCTTTTGCATATATAGATATTGTGTTGCTTGGGACTGGTAAAGAAGTTGTAAGCATCCTATATATCGTGGAGAAACATCATGAGGACTTCACAATTCATCAGAAGAAAATAAGTTGATAGAAAAACAAAGATTGGGGACGGAAAAACAAGAGGTAAGGTAATTCCTTTGGAATTTTGTTTGTCCTGAGAAACAGTAATACTAACAATGAATTAACTTCAGGTTGAGCATGTTGCGATAGACCACGAGAAATGTGTTCAAACAATATTTCCTCAAATAATTATGGCACTTATTTTTGGTAACACCACGCTCTTTCACTGTGGCGCTTATAAAAGGGAAGCGCTTGACAACAAAGAATGAGATCATCAGAGAATGAAAACAGTCGTGACACTATTCATGGGAGCCATCCTGGCTGAACAAAGATAGCTTAATCCTTCGTATAAACACTGCATAAATTATCTATTCCAGGAATGATGAACGCCGTCACGTTATGTTTGATGCTTTTCATTGCATCAGGCGCAGGCGTAGACATTGCATATCGACAAACAGACGATTACCAGTTAATATGGTCTGACAAAGAATCAAAAGGCGACAAAGATGGTTCAATATGGAGAGTGAAAAATTTCCAGACTGGCTTTTGCTCTTTGGGGGATGTTGCGAAAGGAAGTCATAGTCGTCCCAACGTCAAAGCTTTACTCGTCACTGCTAAGAAAGCTGGAGCATTAGCACACCCCGCCAGTTTTACGAAGATCTGGACAGATAAAGGATCAGGTGCTGACATGAGTGTCAGTGTATGGAGAATGAACCCTCCTAGAGGATACAGGTGTCTTGGGGCTGCAGCCATGCCAAACCACCACCACCATCCCGATGCATCCAAGTATTGCTGTGTTGGACACCAATACGTCACTTCAGCTGGTGTCATCGACGAGTATAATGACAAAGGGTCTGATTCAGATTTGGACGGTGCATTTTGGAGGGTTGTCCGTAAAGGTGGAGACTCTTCCGGGATCTACGGTGGAAACTTCTTGGTTACAACCAACTACCACTCAAGTCCGACCGCAGCTGCTTACCTCTTAAAAGCCAGCGACCTAGTGAAAGATGTATGGAGCCTACCCGCTGTCGCCGTAACACCACTGAACATTTATGAGCAAACCAAATTGGATTTGATTTGGAGCGACCGTGGCTCAGATGCAGACCACGACTGTACCATATGGAGGGCAAATAAGCGTAATGGATATTATCCAGTTGGTGATATGGTAGTCCGTACACATGGCAGACCCAGAGTGGGCTACCTGGTACAAATGAGTGATCCCGACAGCGGTGATCTTAAACAACCAATCAGCTATCGTCAGATTTGGAGCGATAAAGGATCAGGGGCTGACATGAGTGTGAAAGTATGGCGTGCTAACTGCCCCAGTGGTTACGTTGCCCTTGGTGATATAGCAACTGGAGGCCATTATCCTAAGGGAGGTGAAATGTACTGTGTTCGTTCAAAATATGCAGCATACACAGCAGCTTCAAATTGGCAATGGGTTTGGAATGATAAAGGAAGTGGATCCGATACAGATGTAACTTTCTTCGAAGCAATAACCCGTGGCAACAGATTATTACAAAGCACGAGAGGCATGGGTTCTAAAGTGGGTCACCATGGCACGCCACATTATGCACCTTTCATACTGAAGAAGTCAGACACAACTTATTATGCCGAAAAACCAATTCGCGAAATCAAGTTGAGGAATATGAGGTAACGTTTATATGAATTTTTTTTTTTTCAAAAACTTTGAGACAAAGTGTATTGTAACTTTGTGTGTTTCATTTAAAAAAAAATATTTCATTGGTCTACTTTTCCTTTAGATACGACTTGTCGAAGAAGAAGATCTCAGGGAAGGCACCACAAGAAATTATCCCGACCGTAGTCAACAACATGAGTTCAAAGGAGCAAAAAGGTGGCCGAACAATCGAAGTACAAACTTCGAAAACATCATCTTTCGAGATGAGTAGATCAATTTCTTTTGGGCTTAGTATGGAAGTATCTGGTGATGTCCCAATCATCGGAGGTGGTGGTTTCTCAGTCACCACGAATTTTGAAACAAGCAAGAGTTATACAACAGGTTAGTTTTCCATTTTTTCCAAGATTTATATAATGTTCTGAAGAAAGAAAAGGACGCGACACATTTTTCTCAAATTATCATCTTGCTCTTTCCCTATCCATTCTCCTGTGTTCTTTGAAGCTACACAGTCAGTGTTTTTCTCTAGCAAGGTCTCTTAACAAAAGATTTTTAATCTAAAAAAAGACTCCCTAGTTACTTTGTCTGTTTCAATCAAATAGGAAAGTCGAAGACAGTGACCAAGACAGATTCGGTAACTGCCGAGATTGTTCTTCCACCATATTCAAGGAGCACTGCTTACATCGTTGGCAACCAATACAAAGCGGATATCCCGTACATTGCCACGGTAACCAAGGTCTATTTTGACGGTACCGAGTCTACTCAAGAAATGAGTGGAGTTTTCAAGGGCGTTCAAATCGCAGAGTACGAAATTACTTTTGGTGAGATTACAAAAATCCCTGAGAACGAAAGAAAACCAGTTTTTGGCTAACGGAAGATCTTCAATTTTAATTTAACAAATTAGATTTAGTATTTTAATTAGAGTGGACCGATTTGTATCTATTTTACAATTATTTAGTAGTAATTTGCGAAGACCAATTCCAAAGTAGATAGTGAATAATTTCAGAAGGGAGAAAAGAACATTATCAATAAATACCATCCTAAGACTACAGTTACACTTGCTCCCCTCCCCTTCTAAAAGAAACTTGCATCCTTCAATCTCCATAAAGACTTACCAATATCTTGCCTTCATTGTTAAACGAATCTATCTCTGGTTTTAGATCTAAAATCTGAAAGCATCTAGCCGCTGACACTTTAGCTGCAACATAATCTGGTGCCATTGATCCAATCTCTCCTGCAATCATAGCTCCAAAAACTGTCGATAAAACTACCCTGCGAAAAAGCAAGAAAATAACTTACCTAATTTCAAAGTCTGAATGAAAATGAGCTATAGAATGAAATAAAGTCCACTCGCCTTTATAATGCACTCGTTTTTGCTACCATGTGAAAACAATCTCAGAGAAAACTAATCGAATTAAACTGAAATCGTTTCTATATGATAGTAAAAATGAGTATATACTCAAAGCGAACAGGCTTTACTGTGCATGTCTTAAAAGAACTTGAATTTCATAGAGCACTCAAGAAGCTTGTAATCTCGCTTGTTCGTTTTATGTCACTATCTTTTCAACCTACGGTCAAACTGTTTATTCAGACTTGATGAACTGAACAATATCTGAAAATCTAATAAACTTTAACATCTTTTACAAATCACTAACTTATCTTAGACCTACCAACATTTAGGAGAAAAATCTGAAAAGTTTTTTTTTAATTTTGACGGTACAGTTGAAAGCGACAGTGACATAATAACGAGCATACCAGCTTTTTGCCTTCAGTACTGTATGAATCAATTTCTGGTTCATGGTCGAGGATAGCAAAGCATCTAGCTGCTGACACCTTTGCTGCCAAATAATCTGGAGCCATTGATGCTATTTGACCAGCAATCATAGCACCGAAAACTGTGGATAGAATTACTCTGGAAAAAAGTACAACACAGTTAAAAAGTCTTAGAAGTTTTCTCTTCGCTGATGATAGTGTTACTGAAGGCTAAAATGTTTTTTCTTTCAAAAGGCCGGATGCGTATAAAAATCTAGAGGTTTGTTGAGACATTGTTACTGAATTTTTTTAGACCAAATTTAAGTTAGACTTTCCTCTTTTTATACCCAAATCAGCTAAAAATTCTTATTTGCAAATTAGATAAAACATTTGTACTATCATCTTGTATACTCTTTTTAAGACACGTCATTTATTGCCCTTTGAGTCTTAAAATTAAAACAACGATCTGTAGCACTGATGATGGCACAAGCTTTTGCTTCAATTTTAAGGAAATTGGCTGTTTCAGAAATAGTCTGTACCCCTTATTTTGAGGAGGTGTGACGTCCAGGGTTGTCTGGAAAACAAAAAATCCAGGGGTCTGGTTTTTCGAGTGAAAAAATCAAGGGCGGTCAGTAAAATGAGGTCGAAAATCCAGAGTGGTCAGTAAAATGAGGTCGAAAATCCAGGACAGTCAGTAAAATGAGGTGGAAAATCCAGGGCGGTCAGTAAAATGAGGTGGAAAATCCAGGTTCGTCCGAAAAAGAGAACAAAGATTCAAGAGGTTCCCTGAAAAATTAGAAAAACAAAACAAGGGGTAACCTTTCCTAAAAAAGACCTCAACATAGGGGGTACAAATATTTTCTGCAATAGCCCAATGTTGTTCTCTCTGTTTTTTATTAACTCGAAACAACTATGCTTGTGCAGTAACGTCTAGTTTTATAACACATAAAGAAAAGGACAAAGATAATCATACTTGAACATATCATCAAAGACCAGATCACCATCCTGCACCAACTTTCCACCAAGAGCAAAAGCAGCTGCTTGGGCCAACATCATCAGTGAAGTCGATGTGCCAAACGTCAAACCAAAAATGTTAGAGTTACGAACAGATTTCCTATGAAAAAAGCGTGCAAAAGCGTGATTACTGTTTGAATAGAAATAACCTGAAAAAAGTACAGTGGTGGACCCCAGTTTTTAGAAGGCTTTTACTGTTTTTGCACCTTAATTTTGCGGTTTTGAGGAATTTGAAAAGCGTTATTTTTTGGAAATTTGATTACAACAAGTTACGTTGTAGAATTTGCGTATTTATACAAAGAATCTGAAAGAAACATATGAAGAAATTATTCGAAGAATAATCTTTTAGTTTTTTAGTATTCTGTAAGGGCTAAAGTGAAAAGAGAAGTTGCACAAAATTAATGGTAAAGACGCCCAAACAAAACATGGTAACTCCTCTTTTAAAACCTCTCATTTCCAACTAACAGAGTATCTACCCTTAGAGCGTCAGAATCTATGAGTATTATATGATTATTAAATTTGAAAACTTTTACTTGAATGGTTCATCCAACTTTTCTTCATATTTTGCTAAAAAGTATTTTTCTTTGCCAATGGAAGCCACTGTCCTGATATTCATAATGGCTTCCGTTGCTATGGCACTGGCATCAATCAGATTGGAGCTTTCATCAGCAGCAAAGTTAGTGAAGACTTTCATGTGGGCGGCACCGGCGAAGATTAAGAGAGGTCCGAACCCAAGGATGAGAAGGGTCAACTTCCAACTGTAGTAGAACGCGATAGTGAGAGCTGTGATTCCCATCACGATGGTTTGAATCATGATGTTCAATCGGGAACACGTCGCCTGTCAGAAACAAGTGGAGAAAATACAATTTTATAAAGAATTTTAAATAGATGCCAATATCTCAAATACAGAAAAAAAAATAAGTCCGATAAGATTTATTTAAGCAGTGATATTCAAAGCGACCACATAAATTTAAAAGAGGTTATAAAAACTATATTTTGTACATCAGTAGCGTACACACCATTTATGTAAATAAAAATTGTTTGTACAAAATATTGAGTCTTATCTATCTCAAATACAATTCATATTCAAAAGTTCTCGAGGAAGGTCAAAATAAAGAGAGCTACAGATCATAATTCAAAATATTTCAAAATATTTTTATACCGAAACAAAAAAATTCTTACCCCTTTGACGTTACTAGCATCAGTAGCAAGACGAGCAGTCAAGTGACCAGTTCCATTCTTCGGGTCGTCAAAATAGGAGATGTTCTGCTCATAGAAAACGGAAGAAGGTTTAAAATTCGTCCAATGTGGTTGTAGATACTGATCAGTCAGCATCGGTTGTCTAATTTCAAGCTAAATTGTTCTTAAAATGCTTAATTTTGCGTAAGGGCAAACAAAGGCTACCGCTTTGATTGCTTATTTAACACTCAATGCAGAGAACTATAAAGCTTTGGCGAAGAATATTCCAACATTCAGACAAATATTTGTAATTAGACCGACATAACATACCTGTCTCAGTAAAGCAGTGAAAACCTTTGTTCTCAGTCTCGTTGTCAACACTTCTCCAGCTTTTCCGAAAAGATAAGACTGAAAATTGAAAGATAGGGAAATCAGTATGCAGCCATCTACGGAATAATGTATTAAAGATTATTCTGGAAATAATCAAGTCATTCAAACCTAAGTAACCGCACATGTAAAAATAAACAAGCAACATATTTCAAACATTTTTTAATCGGAACAAGACCTTCTACTTACCGAGAAAAACAAGCCAAAGAAATCTAAAAATCCAAGACACAAAAATAACAGGGCCCATAGCTTGGAATCTTCTCGAATCTTTTCTGGTGGGTTGGCGAACACCTAAAAGGAGAAATTCCATAATGATGAAATGTAGGCACAATATCCGAAGACAGCCCTCCTATCTGCTTAGGAAAAAATATTACGAGCCTCGTTTTGGAATGAAACAACTAATTTACACGCTTTTATTATGATTTTCCCATAATAATGTGAAAGTGCATGCTAATTATAAGAGGCCCAAAATACAAATTTGTGCATCTAGATAAAAAAGTATTGCTCAATTCTTTAAAATCGTGAAAATGCTAATTCGAGAAAGACACCCACATATAAAATCAATTAAAAAAAAATTACAGCAGTTTAATGTAATAATTCTAAACATTCGAACACTTACTTCGATGAGCTCACTGAGAATGAAAGCAAAGAGCACAGGGAAAGCTCCGACAAGTGCAGCAAAGAACGAGCCCACCGCCATGTAGGGCCATTCAGGAGCGTTCAGTTTCATGACTCGTCCCATGGGAGCTGGTTCTGGTTTATCCTCCTCTTCTTCTTCTTCTTCACTTGGTTTTAATGCATCCTCTTTTGTTGAGTGACCAGATTTCTTTGGGCTCTGTAAGGGAAAAAGAAAACATGAAACATTGCTTTTTGATAATTTTTGATGACGCTGAGTCCAGTGGAGTAGACTAGGAGCGTTTGGAGAGGTCGCCATTTTGAAAAAGAATGTTTAAAATTCAAATAACAAAAAAACTACTTGGAATTGAAAGATGTAATGAGAAAAAAACGAGAAACAAACATCAATAACAGATTTGCAATCCCTTTTTCTCAAATAAAAACATTGCTTTGTACTGTTTTTACCTTCCAAAAACAACAAAAATCTGGCGGACTGTTTTAAAGTCCGCCTAAGCAAAAGCATATTACCATATACTACCGGCTTAATCGCGCCATCCAGTCTTTCAAAAAGCTTTAAGTGGACCCCGGGCTACCAAGATACCTAATCTAAACTTGTTGAATAAGATTGAGGCCTGGACAATAGACCGCGTCAGCAACATTCCGCAAACAGATCATAACATTCCGCAAACAAATCATAACAGTCCTTAAGATACCTACCACAGCGAGATCACTTTCCTTCTTGTTTCTAAGCGATTTTCGGATTGAAGTTTCTGAGGACAGTTGTCTTTGGAACTTATCAGCCAGTACTTTGCCTTCATCACTCTCATTTGATAACGTGGAAAGACTTCGCATTAATTTGGCTTGTACTGCTTTTTCTAAGATTGTTGAAAGGAAAGAATATATTTAAGTATTCACGTTTCGTTTTTGATAATTTGGTTTTAAAGTAATTTTCAGTAGCTAGATTGGAGTCACCAGGGGAGCGTCAAAATCTTTGAACAAACAGGCAGAGATTTTGAAGGTCATCTGCTAAACTTTCAAAGGAAAACGAAAACTAAAGAGTCTTTATAACTCGAACACGCACGGGGCGGGAAACACAAATTTGTTCGAGTAATGGGAATTTGTTAATTGAGATATGAGAAAATTTTCCCAGTTAAGGAGATGTTCTATTTATAGAAGTTCGAATTAAAGAGTTTCCATTGTATACCTTTCTCTGCTTCGCTCATATTTTGCAATTCTTCGCTATCCAATTCACCAGCGACTTCTTCCACCATAGTTTGTAACAGCACCAACTGATGGTAAACGCCCTTTGCCGCCATCAAAACATCATGCTTTCCTTGCTCTGCAACTTTTCCTTCTTTGACTGCAACAATCTTGTCTGCATTTCGGACGGTCGATAAGCGATGAGCAATAATGATTGTTGTTCGTCCTTTACTAGCCTGTAAAATGAGCGGAATACGTTTTTTATGAGACAGTTCCTTGGAAATTTGACCGAAAGAAATTCTAATCGAAAATATTATATAGTGCATTATTTCACCGATATTTGTTTGCGAGTCAATTCCGCTGAAATAAGGTGTCTACAAATTGCTAGGGAGTAAATCAGTCTATTTTTTAGGAGTTATTATTTTGAGTCTATATTTTAAAAATTCTTGAAAGCAGCACACTATGATATAAAATGCAGTATTTTTGAGGCAGCGTCAAGAACGTTATGTAGAGGGATACTCACCCTGTCAAGAGCAGCCTGTACAATGGCTTCACTTTCAGTATCAAGAGCTGAAGTCGCTTCATCAAATAATAAGATCTTTGGATTACGAATCAAAGCTCTTGCAATGGCAATTCTTTGTTTTTGGCCTCCAGAGAGCTGTGCTCCACCTTCACCGACATTCGTGTTATATTTCTGGAAAGAAAAGGAAGGAAGTCACAAATAACAAAGCACTTCGTCCCTTATTAAAACGGTCAATAGCTTCCCGAACGAAAGCTTAAAACAATATTGTGCCAAAAAATATTTTGCCTGGATTTAAAGTGTTGTTTAAAGTACAAATTTGCTGCGTAATTTTTCCTCGAATCGTTGACATGTCCTTAAAATAATATTTTTTTTAGTACCTGGTGTTATTGGCTATCTTGAAGAGGTAAGAGAAGTTTAATTCACTTTTGACTGAAGGCTAGGACGAATATTTCATACTGTCTTCATATCAGAGTCTTCCAAAAATCGGATATCACGATTTAAAGAAGATAATATGATCAAACAGTAAGCATAGATGCCATTCTTACGTTGGGCAGTTTAGAGATGAAATCATGAGCATTGGCCATTTTTGCAGCTTCTTCGACTTCATTTTGAGTTGCTTGATGGATAGCTCCAAACTTGATGTTTTCTGTAATGGTCATATCGAACAGGACTGGTTCTTGACTGACCACACCAATGTTTTTCCGGAGCCAGTTCACATTCAACGTTTTCAGGTCATGACCATCCAAGGTCACCTGTAAGTGAGTTAAGAAAATGTGAGGAACAAAGAAAATTTACATATGAGATACTTTTTGGTCATTTGAAGTAATAAAAATGACGCGTTCTTTAAAAAAAGTAATTAAATTGTTTTTTACTGGTTAACGACCAACCAAATCAAATAAGAGCTTTTAAAAACTCCATCTCGTCCCAAAATGTGAGGGCCAAAACATATTCGTAGATTGTGCATGATGATTATAAACGACACTATCTAAATATCATGTTAGTGAAAGAAAATAGTCAACTCTCTCTAATTCGAACCTCTACTCTTCGAATCTTTCTCTAATTCGAATAAAATTTTTGGTCCCTTAAAAATCGAATCAGATAAAGTCAACTGTAAATTTGAATTGAGGAAAATTGAAGATAAATAACTAAAAAGTTCGATTGCATTATGAGAAATGAAAAACTTAGAGGAATTAAACGAAGAGATAGACATACAGATCCCTGCATGACGTCATAAAATCGTTGCACGAGTTTGATGCAAGTGCTTTTGCCACAGCCTGATTCACCAACCAAAGCAACTGTTGTCCCCTCTTCTATGGTGAGGTTGAAACCATCAAGAATCTAAATTGAAGTTTTATTATAGATTAATCAAGACAGAAATTTAAATTCTGAAAGGAAGTATTCAAAAATTCATTAAAACACGAATACCTTTAGTACTTTAAGATATTCTTACGATTGTTTTCATGGGGCTCACTGCCAGCCGGCTGAGCTAGCTATGTACTGAAGGGAACTTGAAAAGAGCGGGGAATCGAAGAGCCCAGTCGTGTGGTGCTTAACCACCTTAAAAACGTATCTTTATCCGAATACTGTATATTTCAACTCCAACAAAATTGCTCTGATTAGGGAAATTAAACTCACTTTCATTTCTTCTCTTGAAGGATAATGGAAATGGACATCATTGAATTGAATATTGCCAGTGACAGACTCTAATTTGGTTCCTTTATCACTGGTACAATCTATCGTTGGAACTCTTTTGATGATTTCGAACACTTTGAAAGCTGCACCACGAGATACGGAGATGGCCTCAAAACTTGGTCCAACTTGACCCAATTGAGCTGCTCCAATCATAACACAGAAGAACACAATAAGAAGTTCCCCAGCATTGATTTTAAGATCAGCTACCATTTGGGAACCATGCCTATAATTGAATGGAATGTCAAATTGGAAGTTTGCTTGTAGAACAAGTCGAAACTATCTCTTTAATTAATAAAAGTTTCAAAAAGAGAAGTGAAAAGAGGAAACTTACTTTGCTGATTCTTTTAAATTACTGCAAGTACTTTTCTAAGTACTTAGGACTGATATTTTTAAAACTCATAGGGAATTATGTGTTTAAAAAGAAATTAAAAAGCCAATCTTACCAGAAAGCTAGAGCATAACATCCAAATATGACAATATGGAATGCACCCATTGATCCACCCAATAAAAGAGCTTTCTTTACACCAGCTCGTTCAGCGTCCTTCAGTTTCTCAGAGTATCTGAAAAAAAAAAGGAAGGAAGTAATAATTCATAAAGCTTTTTCTTTTCTTAAAATTATTTTTTTGGCAATTTAAAGAATTCTACTCGCTATCGCTCTTAGCAAACAGTCAAATTAGATCATATTTTTTATTTCATTTGCAAATACTTTCATTAAGAGGATACTTGATTAAACAAACAAGGAAGGAATATCATCATCCAATAGAAGTGAACTCTCAGCAGTTGAGACAAACCTTTTGATGGTATCCTGTTCACCACAAAAAGCCACCACAGTTCGAATGGAGCTAAAAGCTTCTTCTGCTATTCCTCCAGCTTCTGCATATGATGTTTGTTCCGATTCACTCATATTCCCCATAATTTTGCCAAAAATTGCACCAACAATGATCAGTGCTGGAGTGACAGCCAGGATGACCAGAGTCAACTCCCAACTGTAAAAGAAACCGATACCAAATCCACCAAAGAACATGGCTAAAGCTTGTAAAGCCATTCCAATTTTCTCACCCATACCAGCTTGCACCTTGATTAAATCGCTGAAATGAAAAAAAAATTACATTAAAAATGGGATTATGCTGGATTATGAAGATATAAAACAAAATATTATATTTAATAATTTTTAATGTAAATTAAATTACATAAAAAATGAATCTATTAATCAAATATATAGCTGAGCCAAATAAAAACACCTATCACTCTGCTTTTGTTTTGGACTCAAGCAAGAAAGCAGACACATTTTTAAATTTTCTTACTCGGTTAATCTCGTGGTTAAACTTCCACTTTCTTCAACATCATACCAACCAATATCTTGACGTAAAATTGAGTCAAAGAATGATAACCGGATCTTGTGAATTTGACGAATGGATGTCATGGACCAGAAACCGGCTTGGAAAAACGAACAAACAAACATGCAAGCACCGATGATAACATAAATAATTGCAAAGTCCTTCATATCATCTGAAATGTCAAAAGCACCTGGCGAGGCTCCAAATTTAACAAACTTTTCAATCAGCTGACCAAAGACAACAAAAGAAGCTGGTTGAGCAATCCCATTCCCAATAGATGCAATGGTGGCAACTGTCATCAATAAATAGTCCACAGAGTCTGCATAGCTGAACTAAAAATTGGAAACATGAAAATAAAGATTAGAAAATAAATAGAAAAATAAAATTATTCAAATTAGTAAAATATATTTCTTCCAAAACCAATTGTTCCAAAATATCAGATTAATTTTATATATTAGATTAAGTTTCATGCTATCAAGCAAAAATGCTCAACTAAATTGAGTATTCCTTTTATTGGTTGTATGACCTTATTGTAATAAAATTGGTCTCAAGTCAACTCAATTTTTAAACTGGAAACTAAAATACAGGACTAAAAGAACTTAACTGGAGGAAGATATTTGACTAAACTTTTAAAAATTTCAAAATTGCATTGCTTACCAATTGTCCAAATGAGATTTGAGCAGGTGGAGCTTCTTTTTCCTTCTTCTCATCTTTGCTACCTTCTGCTTCATCTCTAAAAAATACCAAAAATTGAATTAGGTACCAAAAATCAAAAGAAAATTATGTTCGTAAGTTACCCAGATTTCCCAAAAACCCTCATTTAAGGATTAGTTCATGCAATTTATTCATCTATAGATGAAACTTGCAGTTGCAGGAACAATGATTTCCTTGGATATAACCTTAACTTAAAAGGCATATAACAAAAATTTAAAATGAAAATAAAAAATACCTTGGATTGTTAGAGGCACCCATTAAAGGGCTTTTAGCTTCCATTTTGTAGAAGAAAACTAGAGCAGGGAAGATGAAGACAAACTCCTTCTCTTAAAAAAATCTGCTTATCATTTATTATAATAACACAAAAAGCCCTTTTTAACTGACCATAGCTTCTTAATATTAATAATCAAAAAGTTCTTTTTGATCCATTGCAAACAGTCTAGAATAAAAGCAACAATGTTTAAAACATGTTTCTATCATACTATTTCAAAAAAATATGAAAAACAAACATTTATATGAATTTCAATAAATATTATTCCTTATAGACTCAAAGAAAGTTGGTAAAGTTGATAAAAAAAGAAATATATATACTTAATCAAACCTGAGTTTTCTTACATGTAAAGTGAGTTACACTTATACGAAATCCATTCAACTTTATTTCACACTCAAATAAAGAAAATTATAAACTTTGAAACCTGAAAGTTTTATTACAGAGAAAAGTAGTTTAGAGTTACAAATGAAACATCTTTATTTATGTATATATGTGCCATGACCAAATCTAACCAGTAATTGCTTCTTTTTTGCAAAGGGCCAAGTACTGTAAGTTAATCTAAGATTAAGTGTTTGAATTTTATTGTTGTAACATTTAAATATAGTTCTTAGATGTGTTAAAAATTTACATAAAGTAATATTCAACAAATTGGGGTACTTACAATTTTGAAGATTTTCCATTTTTTATTACAACTGGCGGAGGGTCAGAGTTCACGCCTCCATTTTCCACATCACTAACTCCCACCATCTATAATTTATTATTAATCAAATGTACTTTATGAATATTTTTGTATCTGAAAACAATTCAAAAAAATAATACGAGCTTACAAAGATGAGAAAGTAGTTCAAAATATTACAAAGACAACGGAAAAACTATCAAATTAGTTACATTCACGTGTGCACTCCTTTTTAATGCCATGCTGGATAATTGTAGAGGGGATCACTCTGATAACTCTGAAGGTGTTTACATGGAAGCAGAAAAAAGTGCATACACTTTATAGGACTTTAAAAATCTCTTTTTAAAAAGCTTTTGCTGTTTTGTAAGTACTAAGAAATATTTTTTTGTTCTAATGAGAAATAGATTTTTATTGCATGCGACTTGCATTGTTTTGACTATTTTTCAACAAAATCCGTAGAATTTTCGTTTCTGTATTTTTGCATACAATCCAAGATTGTGGATGGAAAAGCAAAAAGGTCTATTGGAATATTCTTTCTTTGTGGGATCCAAGCCCTAATGTTCAAACCCTCCTCTTAATCAGATAAAGTCTTATGTAACTGTATCCCCCTCTAAAGCCTTTCATTAAAAGTTGGATCCTGCTACAAAAGAAGGGGGTCCACACTATGTGATATCTGAATTTGCTAGTATCTTTTGTAGAATGTAATGTCATGTTGAGTAATCTTAAAAACTCTAGCATCACAACAATCAGTCAAGTACAGAACTGCACTTTTGGTTCCTTAAACTAAGCATTTTAACAACAGAAATGAAACATCAATGTAACAGAGAACAAGACTAGTGAATTTTCACTGTTGAGTGCATCCTTTTTAGTATTTTTTGTTTTCTCTCAAAATAGCTAACACCAATCGGAGAATTAGTGTTAGCTCTTTAATGGACAAAAAGGAACCTAACTTATATTAAGGAAATCAAACAGAATAACGGGCAACAGAAAATATAAAAGGAAACACCAATTCATTGAACTTAAACAAAATGCCACAAAACCAAATAGAACCGAAATAGGATGACGGCACACAGTGAGTTAAACTTTAGTAAAGCGCACCTCTCACACACAAGACACTAACTCACGACTCGTAGTGTTGAACTGATATCTATGTACAAAATTACAGTTTTAATAAACATTTTCCCTAAGGGAATGAATTACAAATGACAAAAAACGCAATTTGGGAATACAAAAGACACTCAAAACAAAGAGGACCCAAGAGACACATGTAAACTAACTTATTACACAAATATAAGTAGACATGTAATTAACACGAATTAAGAAATTTTGTGTTAATTAAATCTCTTTAATTAAAATCAGTTGTGGTGTCCTTGAAAAAGCAAATAAAATTTGTGTTAATTTTTTTGCGTGTTAATTTCAAAGCCTTTGATTATGTGTCTACTCTTGGGTGCCTAATAAACGTACAGACCAAAATAAACGTACAGGGGAGAGAATAAAATTGGAATGAATAAACGTACAGACCAAAATAAACGTACAAGGGAGAGAATAAAATTGGAATGAATAAACGTACAGGCTGAAATAAACGTACAGGCGAGAAATCAGAGCTAAAATGAATAAACGTACAGGCTAAATACAGGGAATAATCTACCAATTTTTCAAAAGTAGAACATCCGGGTTGAAACGACAGACTTAAGTATAGGTATATCTCTTATAAATCAATGATAAGTACTAAATAAGCAACACGTTTGAATTTACTTGTGTAACACTCGAAATCTCCCATAATACGTTCAAATGTAATTAACGGCCCACAAACTTGCTAACAATTTCAATTGCATTTATTAACTGTAAATTTCTTTGATATTTGACCATTTTGTTTCATATAATAATGGCAATTTGTTTACAAACTAATTGAGCTGACTAAACTCACCTGACAATAACACAAGAAAGCATAATTAGTATCATAAAACTAGTACAGGGTGTACTGAATATTTACCTATCATTGTTTTGATGCTGGAGTGAGGGGCGTTATTAATTTATTTAGCATGGCATCAAATCCAACAAAAGCTGATAAGGTCTATAAAACTACTCACAAACCTTGAAGTATTTTACAGCAAAAACCTAATATAACTTCCTTTCATTTTTTCGATATTATGCGTGCAACAGTTGGGCCTATACGTATTTAAGTATCGTTTTTTATTCTAAGCAACAGTCTTAGAAACAAGATATTCACGTACATAGCAATACACCTGGGTAGAAAGTAAAATTAGGCATTGAATTAAAAAAATACCACCAATCATCAAAATCAGCACTTATAAAAATATATCCATTTTCCATGTTTTAATTTATTCTACTGTCGTTTTGTATAAGATTCCCATTTCTGCACTAAGATTACTTTGCCACTTTTCTAGCAGAAAAAGACCAGGACTTCGGGTATACCGGGTGTCTCTGAAAAAACTTCCCCCTGTTTGATTCAAAATTGCAAAAAAGTGAAAAAATATATTAGCTTGATTTTTTCGAAATCGTTTAGAGGAGGGTTTAACTGAAATTTTGGTATATCAAACTTTAAAATTTCATTAGATCAAAAGTTATGACAAAAAGAGCAAAAGATTTTTTTTCAAAAAGAGCGAAAAAAGACAAAAAAACAGGGTATCAAATCTTTTGTTAGAAAAAAAGACACAAACAATCTTTCATTCATTTGGAAATGTATTTCTGTTAACTGTCTGACTGTGATACATTTATTTACACGATCAACCATACCAGCAAAAACAGACCTTATCATTTGAGGGTCAAGATCAATGGCAATGATTTGTAGCTAGTTGAACTAGTTGAGTGAGTATTCGATCACCGATAGAATCAATAAGTGGTCATTGATCATCTTCAATTATTATCGATCATTATTAATTACTTTGATCACAATCGTACGTTCTATTAGTACCATGAGTGGTCCAAAATCCGACAGCCCTGCCTAAATCCGATGGGGTCTTTTAAAGATGCAAACTAAAATAAAAACAAATCTTTTGCTGTGACGCAACGAAGATACCAAAGTGTCAACTAAACTGAGAGATTTGATATACATTGAACCGGTTGACAGTTAGTAACACTAGCGTCCCGCCAAAATGCATATCAAAGATTAATGCTGTGAAAGCACTATATCGTTTACTTGACTCTCAAGCAAAAAAATACGCCGCAAAACTTCTAAAGGGATTCATGAAAAAAAGGCGCTTTTTAATGAAATTAACATTTTCAAAAACTTTGAGAAATTGCCTAAAATTTGAGCCATAGATGAAAAAATTTGAGCCAAGCTAACCTTGAAAACTAATTTGAAGATCAACTTCCCAAGAAAAAGACGACCCACGGCATGGCCCGAACATGTTCGGGCCTGTTCGGACCATGCCCGGGCCACAAAAAAGTATTATTGAATCGGCCTGAACATTTTGTTCGGACCATGTTCAGGCCATGTATTTACAATTGATACGGATTTGCTCGGGCCATGTTACCTTTCCTGGATTATCATCATCCATTGTTAAATATTTTCATTAGACAAATTCAAAGTTCCAAATACCAGTTTGATTCACAAAGTTGTATAACAGTACAAAAACGATCCAGAAAAATTCTGCTTCGAATAGGAGAAGACCACGAGAAAAGGGAACGGGATAGAGAATAAAAAGAAGACCATATTATGTAAGATTCAAATCATTCTTTTTAATAATTTTCCTAACTTAATTGGAAAATAGATGATTAACTTTTATATTTGAACAATATATATTTGAATAAAGATGAAGATTTTTAAATTTGTTTGCTAAAATAAGGAATTTAAAATATAAATATTGGGTCCTGAAATTACAAGCGCGATTGTAGCAAGTTTTCGAAAATCTGGCCCGAACATGGTCTGAAACTGCGCGGGCCATTTTTAAAAAGTATTAATCAAGAGGCCCGAACATGGGTCGTAGAAAAAGATTTACGGGGGAGGCGGAACCCACCTAGATCCGCGCACCGCCGGATAGGTTTACTCCCGGAAATTTTGCCGGACCTCAAACAATGACCCATTTACATGTGCGGAATAGACCTTTTTTCAAAGAGGACTGTTGAATAATTATGTAGTCCAGCCATAAAAACAATGATAGAGCCATGCATTTACTGTATCATGCATATTTGTAATAACAGGACAGGGTGGCCTCTTTAAAAAAAGGTCTATTGTTTTTACTTTAGCGTATAATAAACAAGGCCTTAAAAATTGAAGCGCTGTCTCTGGAATTGAATGACAAATTTTGGTTGGTTGATTTTGGCTGCTGCACGTTTTATTTTGTTTCCAACTTTCAAGTTTTAATTAATATTGTCTTGCGGACTTGATTCAGGTAACTCTCATCCTTGTTGTTGAAATGTATCCTGTAGATGACTGATGTTGTTTTTTCTGAAAGCTTAATTTCCTAGTGTGACTAACTGGTTAAGAACCAAATAGAAATAACAATAATTGCTTCTTATACAAAACATAATTTTTTATGGCAATATGTACAACGTCATAAATGACAACAAACAGCCAACAACAATAGTGACAGCATCATAAAAAGTAATTATTTTTTACAATTCACACTTTTTAAATTAAATTGGCATCTTGACATTATAGCCATCTTGTTACATGTTATGTTTTGTTTTCATGAGAGTTCTTGCAATAATAGTTTACCGTTCAACTTGGAGAGGGAATGTTTGTGAACATAGAATTTTTTTCAAAACCAGTTATTTGGGGTGTTGGAATAGACCTTTTCGCCTTTCCATCCGCCATATTGAATTGTATGCAAAAATTATGGTGGCCGAATTGCCGTGGTGAAATTCCCTTAGAAAGTATGCAAAACATATGCAAAAAGAAAGTATGAATTAAAAACTTACATGCATAATTGGCATTATATTAAAGTGTAATCTTGTAGAAGAAAGATTAAATTTGCTTCTCTTGAAAACTAAAAACAATTATATTCACTCATCTCTTAGAACAAGCACTTCAAAAGACCATAACATTAGACAGAAACTCAAACTGAAAAATCACCCGCGAAGGTAAAAAACAATCCTTATTCGGCTGACGGCAAATTATTCTCCTGGGAATAGAGCCGCCAAATGATCAAATCAAAACATTGAGAAAATGTGACGTCATAATTACTGCTTTCAGTTTGCGTGTTTTGAAAGTTTGATGTGTGTACTCCGTCTTCGTGGAATTTTTTAATGGCATGAAAACAGAATATGCAATGTCTTTAAGAACAAATTCTTAAAAGGCTTTTGTTGTTCTGTAAATATTTCCTTTTGGATTATGAAATTCCATCTTTTATTGTTCTAATATGATTATAATATTTATTTATAAGATGCTTTGTTGTCTTTTTAATCTTTGTGTAAACTTGCATATGTTTTGCATACATTCCAACTAAATCCAACCACGGCATTTTCGTTCCTGTATTTTTGCTTACAATTCAAGATGGCGGACGGACAGGCGAAAAGGTCTATTAGGCAGGGCTGTCAGAGTTAGGACCACTCACGGTACCGCACCGCACTCTCACCAGGCAGTCTAAGCTTAAACTCCTATATCAGGATTAGAAACTAGGCTAGTCTTACCTCTTTTATCTTTCCCTTTACAACATCAACAATACAATGCTGAAAAATCTTCATTATGATGGAATTCTGTACGCCTACCCACCCCCCACCCCTTTTAGACAGGCAGCTGATGACATCAAAAAAAGTGAATCAGTGAAAATTCGAGGGACAAATATTGAGTACTTATTTGGAAATCTTTATAGTTTAGAGAGTCAGAAAAATTTACTCGGCGTGTTTAAAAATCTTTACCGGACGTGTCCGAGAATAATTTATTAATTGATGACGTCACAAGCAAAAGTGAAAAATTGATGTTGCAAAATTTCAAAGTTTTACATACCATTAGATTTCAAATCACATCAATCTTAACAAGTAAAAATTTGAATATGAAAAGTTATTGAGATCCCTAGCTCTTCTATGACGTCATTTTTGAGAAAATGCCTCATTTTATAAGGAATTACGATCTCAATTTTCTCGAGTTAGGCTGAGAAATCGAATATACCCGTTTAATTGTCTTCTATATAGTTTTTGACGAGCTTTCGAATGGTGTAAATTATTTTTCGATTTGATGACGTTGAAATTTGACATTTTTAGGGGGTGAGAGAGAGAGGGTCATGATTGACCAAAATCACATGTCAAATTTAAGTCATAACTTTTGAAATCTAAATTTTTACCTATCGAGACTGATGTGATTTAGAATCTAGATAGAAAAATGCGTCGAATGGGGGCGGAGACAAAACGCAGAACGGCGGAATGCCGGAATGCCGGAACAGCTATTCCGCGGAATATGATTTTTTTTTTTTTTTTATTTTTTGTAATAGCTATTCTGCGAATTATGATTTTTTATTATAATAATAATCTTTCTCTTTTATCACCCCTGAGGGTATATCTATGTACATAATCATCCATAATCATTACCGGCTAAAAACGCCGTACGACCCGGCAATCGTCCGTACGGGCAGCCTAGACTAATGTTAAATTTTCTTTCAGAAAAAAGACTATAATTTGTTTACCTTTATCCTTGCAGCTTCCCAACATCCAAGCTCTCAAACATCACAAACCAAATGAAATTACTTTCGATTTCCCGTAGAAATTATGCGATGAAAAATCCGGGGGTCAATAAATGAAGACTTTCTTTTCCGCACAAGTTATCTTTCCTTATAACGAATTATTATTTTTTTCAACATAATTGTTAAATATAATTTTTGATTACAAAAATATTTTACATTGTATTTTAAGTTTGAAAAAGTCGATTCTACTTAGTTCTTTGTTTTCATGTCTAACCCCCGTCTCAAAAGAAGTCCCAGAATCCCGAGATTTTGGCAGTCGGGCGTTCAAAACAAAGGCGTTTTTATTTTCCGCCCACTTACGAAATTTTCTTTAAAATAGAAATTTAAAATATCAAAGTTAAAAATACTAGTATAAAACCCTATTTTCTACCATATAGTTCTTCTTCCAAAACGAAAAAAACAAAATACACTAGAGAAATAAAGAAATTACGAGTGTTATCAAGCCACCCAAAATGAACTTTCATTCGTCGCGCGTCATTGGATTGTTTACGTCATGATCTATTGTCACCATTGTCCAATCCCGTAAGCGATTGAAATGCCGTCACTAATAATCTGAGAAAGAGAACAATAACATTATGACATCACACAAATAAATTATGCTGGGAAAGTCCGCGAGGACAACACGCGGTCTTAACTTTTTTCCCTCGTAAGTTTGGGGGGAAAACGAAAGTATAGTCATCTGGGGTAATTACGGGACAGTTAAAATGAAGGGGTAAATACGGGACACCCCTAAAAATGGTGCTATTGTTATAAATTTGGATTCAGATGGAGAGGATTTTGGAGATAGTCATTCTAGCTGCTAGAAAAATGTCTAGTTAGATTATTCTAACATATACTTTTGATGTTTCAACAAAAGTTTCATATGTCACCATAAAAATCAATTTTCGTAGTTTTAGAAGGAACTTTTCAAGCTTTAGTGTCAAGAAGAGCTGCAATCACTTTGATTATATTTTGACTGAATTCTGGCATCAAGATACTATGGTTTGAGATTATAATAGTCTCATTATCAAACAAGGCACCTTATCTCTAAAAAATGTGTCCCATATTTACCCCGTAGTGAAATCTTAATTTTGGGGTAATTATGGGACACTAAAGTTTGAGTTTCAAGTGTTTATTTTTTATAAGAAAAGTACAAACTTGATTTTCTAGTTTAATGGAATCATAACTACACTCTAAGTCTTTCAAAACCTGCAAAGGTTTGCATCTAAATTTACTTCAGTTGGTCTAGATTGCTCTATACAAATATTACTGTTTAAAGTGTCCCGTTATTACCCCAAAATGGGAAAAAAGCTGGGGTAAAAACGGGACACTGTCACTAATTTTGTTGAAAGTCCTTTAAATGATAGCACTTGGATTTGAAGTCATCAAGTGAATGCAAAACCTCAAATATCATGACCTTTTGGAAAGATATCTGGATTTTTCAATAACATTTTATACCTGTCCCATATTTACCCCGAGGGTGTCCCGTAATTACCCCAAAATGCGGGGTAATTACGGGACACCTTTAAAATAAATTTTAGGAACATCTACTAAATTTTAAGGAAAAGTAATACATCTTATGTAAAGGTCATACTTTGACAAATAAAATATCAAAAGATCGGATCTCTAGGATTAATACTTTCAGAGTGATGCCCAAATAAGTCAAAATCGTCCCGTAATTACCCCAGATGACTATACTCTATATTTTACGTATGGGGAAGTGTAAGAAAGATTTACAAAATAGAAAAGTTTCGTTTTGGGGTAAAGAATCAGTATTGTGAATTTAAGCGAGTTTCTATTTTGCAATTTTTCTACAGAGCCAAATAAAGATTTTTTCTATTGTTCTTGCTCGATTGCCTCTAAGGATAAGTTCCGTAGTTATGAGGTTATCGAGACAAAATGTGACGAATTTGCGCGGAAACGAAATTTAACATTAGTCTAGGCTGACGGGGACGTCCTGCAGCGTACCTTGCGACCGGTAACAGTGGAATGATGAAATTTGGCATGCTCCCCCCCCCTTCCATATGCTTGACGTCTCCAGAAAGTTTTCAAGTCGTGAGACCTACCCAGTCCGGCGCTACGGGAGGGGGTCATTCACGGTCCCGTACGGGTCCTTTACGGTCTCATAGCGCCCTTCCGTCAACTTTTCAGGACTTCAGACCTATTTTTTCGGAATCTGCACCCAAAAAAACATGAAACAACAGGTGACTTTGACCCGCTTCGATCCGGGGATTCCTAGTGCGTGAAACCAAACCACTGGACCAACTTCTAGCCGTGCTATACTGAAATTTTTCAGCGATGTCATACCTTCGTTAGCTTGACTTGGCCCAGATGGAAAAAAATATATAATCATATTCCACGGAATACAAAGTATAATAAAAATCATTATTCCGCGGAATAGCTATTCCGGTCGGAACAGCTATTCCGGTTCCGGCATTCCGTCGTTTCTGCCTTTCAGCGTTTTGTCTATACCCGTCGAATGGTATAGATATCATTATTATATGCTGAAATCAAATTTTCACTGTTGGTGGTGACGTCATCATTTGACAAATTACTACCGAACATGTCCGTTAAATAAATTTTCGGACGCCGAGTAAAATTTTTAGGATCAGTAGATATATGGGAACAAGAAAAATCAATTGACGTTTGTCCCAAAGTCGTCCAGATTTTAGATGTCGTCAGCTGCCTGTCTATTTATGCTGCTGCCTCTCTCTGTCTTTCACTCCCAAAATAAATTGCCATGCTCACAAATGATCTTACCTATCTAAAACTTTTGTTAGATTTAGCAAGTTTGTTTTTTGCACGACAAGCAAGTTTTTTGAACAAAAATGCCCAAAATTGGATACGAATCAAAATTTGAAACCTCGAAAATTCCAAAGTTGGGTACCTCATCAGTTCTCTCTTCGCTACTTAACCGCCATAACTAAAAATTACGTAATGTTACATTCCTGTCGCCAAGGTACGCAACGCCTGCATGGCGCCACAGACACCATTTGAAAATTTATTTAGACACCCCTTCTCACAGACCATGAAAGTTCCGAGCACTTTTACGGCCTTTTACTAGCAGACAAGATTTAGAATTGTGATAATAGAGTAGACTCGAAGCTCCAACAGTCCAAGGGGGATTAGAATAGAATTTGCTTCAAATAACGAGTTCAAATAACTGGAAATTCTTTTTCCCGCTAGATTTTCAATTTAATCTTAATAATTGGATGAACTTTTCTGAAGTAATCGAGGCATTGTGGTTCCGGTTGAGCGTAATAAACACAAAGAAATTGCTTGAAGAGTGTAAAAGAGGCCCCCAGCGGTTTACATGATGGCGTGATTGGGACTTTTTTCTTGCGTGATGGCGTGATCAAGATTTTAGCGTGATGCGTGATAGTGCAATAATTTGAGGCGTGATGCGTGATTTGGGCTATTTTTTGCTATTTTTTGCGTGATGACAAATTTTAGCGATTTTCGTGATGCGTGATGGAGAAAATTTTTTTGCGTGATGGCGTGATTAGGGGTGCCGCTGGGGGGGGGGGCTCGTAAAATAAGCCCTGCATATTGAAACTGAAGCCTGATTTTTCGAAGCCTACTCGACGATCTCCCAATAAGAAAAATTCAAATAACTGAGGGCGATTTAGCCTATGATTTGCCTCAGCTTAAGGGAAATATAAATCGCTTCGAATAATTGAAAATTCGAATAACTGAAGTTCGAATAACCTAAATTTTTTTTAAAGCTCAAATAAGTGAAAGTCTTCTGTATCACTATAGTACTTTAATGGGATAAATTTTCGCGGGGATTAATTTTCGCGGATTTCGCGGATTTCGGTGTCATTCGCGAAAATAAGTCCCATTGGAAATTTGATAAAGGCCCATCCGCGAAAATTAGTTTCCGCGAAAAATTTGAATTTTTTTTGCAATCCGCGAAATTTCTATTTATATCGTTTTTTATTTTTTTTTTCTACATGAGGGCACGCAACCCTCGAAAAAGGTCAAATCCTCGATATGCTTGTTAGCAAATAATCGTTTTCCTCAAAATTTTCTTCACAAATTTACAAACTTGGAAGAGGTATTGAAAAATTTTTTATCTAAAGTGATCGCTTATTATTAAAAGCTTTTCAATGCAAGAGAGTAATCCAACTGGCTTGAAATGAAACATTTAAAAGGATATGTAAGAAAAGGAGGGAAAACGGAAAACAAAAGAATTTATTTTCAATTTAATTTTCTTATCCCGAATTTCTCTTCCGCTTTTTTCCCAAATAGGCTGTGAAAATTTAGCTCCGCACCATGGAAGTTCAAATTCAACTTTTGATAGTTGTAATACATATCTCCTCGCCCTATTCCAAAACACCCTCTTATTACTTGAAAAAAAAATTCTTAATTTTCTTGGAAAAATTTTATTTCAATGTTTTGACCCTTTTCAAAAATTTTAATTTGTACCCCAATCCGCGAAATTAAATCCCCGCGAAAAATCAGGAAATCCCTCATCCGCGAAAATTAATCCCCGCGAAATCTTAAAATTTCGCGGATGAGCTCAACCGCGAAATTTAATCCCCGCGAAAATTTATCCCATTAAAGTATGCGAAAATAGCAGGAATGACGTAAGACTTTGCTGAGTTTATCATTTTGTTTAAAAAAAGTCTTAATAAAACAAATGTCCAGAATCTGGACACATTGTAAAAATATTTTGATGATACTATTTTTTTCAAGAATGCCGATTAGACAAACAGACAAAATTAGAGTCACCCAACTACTGGATGAAACTTCACTTGCTTGAGTTTCACACAGTCGTAACTGCGACGACGAATATCCTAATTCTGTTGCGTGCGTATTTTACGAGAACAAAAGTAACTATGGCAATCATTCAGGATCTTTAGATGAAGACCGAACAGTCAAATCAATCGAATTACAACTTCAAAAGATTCAATGCAAGAAAAGACCTTTGAATTAAAAAAAACTCAAATTCTCGGATAAAAGAATTCTTTTACTTCAACAGGGAAAGGGAAGTACATTTTATGGCTACCTGAGATATGTTAAAAAGAAAATATTTGTATTATAATCACGCAAAATTCACATTTTTTCGTTCCCGTAGAAACTTCTCTTGCTCGGCCTACAAAATTTTAAAGAAAACATTTCTTGTAAATTTTCCTAAAAGCTTCAATTTTTAGGTTAAAATGCTGTTTCTTTGTAGTTAAGATAGATTCAAGAAATGTCAAGACCTGAGCCATAATAACACACAACACTTTAAAAAAGAGCAATCTTATGAGAAATCACTATTGGAAAAAATGGTCGTTAAACAGCACTCTGTCTCTTCTCCTGTCGACCCTTACAGTGGACTTTGAGAAACCTAAAAAAATATTTAAGGGTCGCATATATGTTAGGCTAAAACGCCTTAAATATGAACATCTTTTAAAAAGAAGCGGAGCGTAACTTACTGAATTTTAAGCACATAAAAAGGGCTAAATTTTTGAAAAATAATATATAAAACCTAAAGAGCCTGGCTATCTACTGTAAGAACAGGAACATGATATAAAACAATTTGGGGCTCAAAGTGCAACAAAAAAGCTGTATAAGAATTTACTGGTTAGTGAGCTATTAAAAGCTCAAAGATAGAAAAGGGAATTGGCATTTGCAGTCTTTTTAGGATGAAAAATAGTTTGGTAGTTCTTATTTGACGATTTATGTCAATGTAAGTCAAATGATTTTTCTTTGATTCATAAACCCTCTTATAATTTCTCATTTATTAGATTTACGATATACTGATAAAAAACGTTTTATTGATCAAATGTTAAGTCAAAGAAAGATTACAACAAACCATAGCATGCGACTGATGTGTGGATGAAATAATTCACAGAATGTGTCACAATACGTATAATAAAATCAGTTCTATTTTTCGTGTTAATACGCTTCAAAAGCAATATGTATTCCCAGCTTTATCAAAAACTCGAAATTTTATCTTGATTGATCGATATCGTCCGTAGTGATATCATTAGTGGTTTACTATCTTACCAATGCAATTACTGTCATTCTTCTTTAAAAAGATCCTCGTTAAAAACTCATTATCACTTATCGACGAATTTCGTACACTGCACTGTCCGATACGCAACCAACAAAACTGCAAAGAATCATTCCTATATTTAATGCCGTTTAAACAGTATGGTTTGTTGCCGGGCAACGGTTGCATATCAAAATGCAGACCGTCATCACGGAGACGTAACCCTGCATAACCGAAAATAATAGACTGTAAATAACCGCCAGCCGCTGTAATAAAATTAGCGGCGCCATCTCCCTTGCGAATTTCACTCCAGACGTGGAATGGTGGTTGTATGTTTTCATAATTTTTCTGAAAGGCTTGGTCTGCATTTTGTTTTTCCCCAATCTCATTCCAACCGATTGAAAACATGGAATGTGTCATAGCTGGTCCGTTCGAGTCTGTAATTTTACCGTATAAAAATAGGTCATTTTTACGCGTATCTTTGTCCATTGGGTACATCAAAGGAAAATTTATCAAAATTGTGTCAGCTTGCTTGACGACAGATTTTGGGTCTGTAATATCAAAACCATCATATTCCGGATGATATTGTAACTTTTCATCAAAAGGAATATAAATCGAAGCAGCGATGTCTTCCCAATGACTCGGAATTTTTATGTCAAGTAAGTCTGCAAATTTGATTGCTAAACGAAAGTTGATTTGAGCAATGACATTTGTATACACTGAATTATTGACTGGATAATGGTATTCATCAGGAGGCATTACGTCATTAATCCAGTATGTCCCAGACTCCTTTTCAAACGTGACACGTGATTCCCAAAAGACTGCTGATTGGTAGATAATAGGAAATCCATAATTTCGAATCCAGTCTAAATCACCGGTTACCGAGTAATATTGGTTGATAGCAAATGCGATATCACCTGTGATGTGTATTTCATTACGACCATACACCTCTTGAGGACATACTTCAAAACCACTCAAAGCACTTTCCCAAGGGAACATTGCCCCTAAAAATTTAGAATGTTTTATAATGAGTATGTTAACTTGAACACCCCTCTTCTCACTGAAAAAAATGGTGAAAATATCGTCCCCAGCGGAAAACTAATTTTTAACCCCGCTGAAAATAATCTACTCTGTACCAGAGTGTACCTCACGATTATCGTAGCGTAGTTCACTCTGTGCGCATTGTCTGTTTGATAAAAGTTTTCCCGTACGGAGACCTCTGCGATGAAGTATGATTTTGAAATAAAATGGCCGCCAAAGTACGACAATTGTAAACAAAGGGATGGGGTCCATTGAGGGTCACTTTCTAAGCATGTTTTGACTGCTTTTTTTTATGTTTTTGAGCAAAACTAAAAGCTGAAAAGTAACGAAGACATATTCAAAATTGTCTAACAGAAAGTTTTTTCCAATTACCCTATTTATCCATGTAGTCCACCAAAGAAAAATTCAAACATTTTAATTACAAAAGTTATGCCAACAAAACAAACTATAGCCACTCTACATAGATCGAATGCTGTAAAAGTAATACTGAATTTGAACATAAAAACATGCAGAGATACTCTGAGAATATTCTTTTGCAAAGAACTGAAGTTAAAACATTCCAATCAAAAAGCTTCTCTCTCATGTTCGTCGAAAGCATCCACCGAAGGAGGACTTCAAAATATCTGTTCTGAAGGCACGTTCCAGCTGGATATGGCGGTCTGTTCTTACCGAACTAAAGAAAAAAGTCTGCTGGAAAAAAGTGGTCTGTTCTACTGAAGATTGGGACCAGCTGGAAAAATATGATCTGTTCTACTGAAGATTGGGACCAGCTGGAAAAATATGATCTGTTCTTATGAAAAAATAGCCTGATATCTTATATTTATAAATAACGTGTCTAAGAATTTCCTATCTGTTCTGAGGGAATTTAAAAAAAGTCCTGAATGTGGTTGCCTGGAGTGGCAGCTGAAAATTCTCCATCTGTTCTACAAAACATCTGGAAATTGTGGATCTGTTGAACTGTTAGCTGGAAATTAAGTTTCTGTTCTTAAAAGTCCTTCAATGTCAAGCTGGAATTTAGCGATCTGTTCTTATAAGATTTTGTCAGCCCTGGTAGATAAGAACAGTTAACTCGCGTAAAATCAATCGCCTGGTAATTTCGTATCTGTTCTGAATTTTTTTTTACCTCCTAGCTGGAAAAATATAACTGTTCTGAAGTAAAAATTTCTCGCCTGGAAAACGAGGAACTGTTCTTAATTTCGTGGAAATCCTTCCAGCTGGCAAATCAGAACAGATATTTGCAAATTTTAGGTCGGTGGCTGCTTCTGGTTCGTGAACTCAAAGATCCAAAATGTAAACAAAAAACATTCGATTTGTGCAAAAAGAGTTATTTTGCAATAGAATGTCTTCATTTAGAGCTCTCTTTTATTCCAATTATTAAAAATAAAGAAGTCAGTTTTGTTATCAAGTGTTATGAAAACACTTCTTTTCGACAAACTTCTATACTTTCTGACAACTCTGACGGCCATTTTGTCTTATCGCCTCCGATTTCTCGCCAAACTCCAACAGCACTCCATCATAGCGGTTGGTTTGAAAAATCTCAAACCAGAAAAGACAATGACAACAGACCCTCTACGGCAATGAATTTTGAAATTAGCCGTAGATATTGGGTTTGTGTACAGACAAAAAATAATCAGACAAGCAAATCCCCACTGGAAATTATCGTGTTGTTTTTTCCATCCCACTGAATTCTCAGCGATAGAAAACATGAGAGTATCAATCCCCATCGAATTTTGGTCCGGTATTTTTTATCTGAAAAAAATAGCACAAGAAATCGAAAATTTGTCAAATCATCAAACTTGAATCGTGTGTCGTAACCTCTGGAATGGGCTAGCGATGCCTATATCACACCAACATTTTTGAATGTTTATCAATCTGGGAGGGGGTAGAATAAAAATGTCCTGGGTAAAAGATTTTAGAAAAAGGAAGCTTATACAGCAGAATTAAGGCAAAAGAGGGAAATTCAAAAACATTTTCCCATTGAAATAAGAATGTTCTGGGTGGAAAATTTACGAAAAATTAATTCACGGGCGGGGACGCTTATTAGGTACCCGAGAGTTAAATTAAGAACTCGTTAAATTATGATAACACCTTGTTACCTTTGAATTTATATTTCTTGGCGATCTCCATAGCTGCAGGTAACCTTTGATAACGATATTCGAGCAAGGAACGTCCAATTTTTGGATGAAAAATCATTACAGGTGGAAACATCCAGATATCTTGATCCCAAAATGAATGACCAAGATATTCATATCCCATTGGAAGACTCCCTGTGGTGAAAAAGAAGGATGAACGAGTTAAATAATTCCCTAAAGTTTCAGGTGTCCTTGATAATCATTGACCATTTCCTTAGTTTTGAACTAGAATGTCAATCAAAAGATCACTTGCCAAGAAACTTGTCAACGCTGTAGAGACTCTTAAAAAAAAAAGCTTAGACCGTATTCGAAGTTCTGGCATGATGAAAACCATCTCCAACAGAGCAGAAATGCAGTAGTCAGCTCGCACTTAAGTAAAACGATCTAATTGTTCAAAGTTTGCATTATGAAATAATTTATAGGCTTATTCTAACTAATCAATGCCGAAATAGTTTCATTTAAAGTTGACGATTACCACGTTAAAATCTAACCTGGGCTTAGGCCAAGTGTCCAATCTTCCCTTACTGAGGAAAGGATGTTGTAAAAACTGGTAAAAACGGTTTGTGAGAGGTAAAGATCATTCTCAATAGTGATGTTTCCTTCATCCCATAATTTAGACCAAGTTTCAACATGTGATGGGAACAGTTCCATTGTATCGCCTAATTGTTTCGCTTGTTCGTAGTATGATAGAGCTGCCCTAATTGGGTCTTGTGAATCGAGGCTAGTAGCTATTGCTGTAATATAAAGATCTCTCCTTAGCCCGTAATCCATGAGTTTGAAAGTTGGTATGTTTGTAAAGACAACAGCTACCGAAACATTTTGGGATGTCTCTGTTTCTGTTTGGTTGATATAACCAAACCACGAGGTCCATTCTTCATTGGAAGAAACTGATTGGAAGTTAATATCACGTGACTTGTTCCCAATGTTCGATAACACTGTGAAATTCAAAGTGTCCGTTGTTTTGACATTTGTTTCGATTTCAGTGATCAGTATATTTTTAAGGAGGCGGTGGGCGTATGTTTTCTGATGTAGGGTGTAGGAAGGCGTATCGATGGTTTGAGCAAAATATCCTCGCTCAGTATCTAAGAAGTACAACTGATTCTGCTCGTTAGTCTCTTTCAGCCGATATTCTATTGCAACTGTTGAGGGAACACGAGCCCGGTGCGTATGATCATAATACCAGTCCGAATCAAGTTTGCTTCTATGCCGCTTTGTTCCTTTCAACCGATCATTTGGTGTGTCCGGAATAACGTTAGCCCGTCCGTTAAAAACACCAGACACATGAACTTCATCGGACATAACAACCGTTCCAAGATAACCATTACCTACAGATGGCATAGATCTGAAGTTCAACTCTCCTTTCTCCGTCCTTGGTAACGAATCAGTGACAATACACGTCGGAGTAGACTCAAACGATTCAGAGCAATGTTGTCCAGCTGTCAGAGGTACTAAACCCAAAGCTATTACAATGTAAAACATCGATAAAAGCGCCATGTTTACCTAAATACGCATGTAAAAGCTACTCTCAGACATTCAAATGAGATGATTTTAGTTGCATCACAATATGTTCATACGTTTTTCGTGCACTTGACTTGCACGTAATATGATACTGAAAGAAAACTATCAGCTTTCAACTCGCTATTATCATTGTTAGTATTTTGATTTTCTCAGTGTTCGGACGATCCGCACGGATAAATATTTTTACTGAGCCTATTCAAAAATTAAAATTCGTATCATTTTGTAAAACCCTTAAGAACATTTTAACGCTTTACAGACGCTAAAACATCACTCAATTTCTTAGGAAATCGCACAAAAATACTGGGGAAATAATGATACTTCAAGAAAATCCGGTTGAAAATAACCCAAACCTACAGACATTAATCCGTTTCGGAGAAATGAATACCGGATAACCAAGGTTACCAAAACAAAACCATTTTCGATATCTTGAATTGACGTCAAATAAACAAAATAAACACTGTGACGTCAAATAAAAAATAAATCAATCGATGTTAACAAAAGCTACCTGATCTCGTTGGAGTACACACACAGCAATCATGGCTTCTGAAGATATGGATTTCACCCTTGAAAACCTCCTCGATTTGGCTCTTGGAAACCCTGAAATTGGGGCCGTCAACTTCAATTTCCTTCATGAAGTTATCAGTGAGATTCTTAAACATCTTGGTAAGAATGTTTTATCAATTTTTCTAATATTTTGTTGTCGACCAAACAATCAATTAGCCGTTTCCCTAACTGAGAAGCTACATTGACGAACATGGGCGGTTTTAGACCACGTCGAACTTATCAGAGAAAGAGATTTGTAGCTGTAAATTCATTGTCTTTTAACGAGTGTTGCACTCCTTCGCATGTTTCGGACTTAGTTGCTCTATTGTCTTAAATCCGCTAGTGACTAACCCTATGGCCCGGGTGTAAGATTCTTATAGCACGTCAAGTGTTTTGTTACTCATTTACCAACCGAAATTGACTATAGAGCTGAGTTGGCTCTTGTGACCAGTTGTATATACAGTATTGAAGGACTTTTTTTTTATTTGGTTGAGTTGCAGGAGGCTTTGAGGCCTATTTTCGCAACTATAGACGCTTTCAATGAGCGCTTGACAGTACCTTGGACTGACTACCCAATTCACCTCACATGGTATGGGTTGATCCGGGCGAAGGTTCATTCACTTGCCAAGTGGACCTCTGCGAGTGGGAATCGAACTTCAGTCGCCTGTGCAGCAATCAAGGTCAAAGACCACTATATCACAGCGCCTCTATACCCACATAAAGTCTTACTTTACTCGTGGTAAGGCCAACATAACGCAACCTAGTTGCCGCCGACCAGTGATTGAAAAGTGCTTAGTGTTACTCCTTTGCAAACCAAAATTGGATAGAGGGCTGGGTTGGCTCTTGTCACGAGTAGTTTATACAGTATTGAGGGTTACATGACATATAATACCTCCAGGAATCGAACCCGAGCCACTCGCTTGCAACACAATGATTAGACATTGACATGACCTTTGATGTGTCACATAGCTTAAAACATTGATATATCAATTCCAATTCTTGCAAGTTTTTGTATCTGCACACTACTATATTGATGTCATTTCCAATAAGCTGATGCTCTTTAAAACTTTTTGTTTACAATAAGCGTCCTGGTTCTACATGCATTTTGATAATTTTCGTATCCACTTTTACGAATCTGTGGAATTAATCTTGCTAGTGAAGAAGAGACCAAATTTCATTTCACAGGACGGGTATTCTATTTCTTTGGATAAGTTGTAAATTAGATAGATGTGAGAAATTTCAAGGTCCTTTGAAAGAGATAGCTTAAGAAATCAGCATATAAACTCATGTAAAGTTTTTTTTGGGACACCCGGTATTTACAACAATATATCTATAATCATGCCGGCAAGTTCCTTTATACAATATTGCGCCAGGCCTCCCTATAACTCTACATGACCTCATTGCAGATTAAGCTTACTTAATATGTTACATTTTCTTAAACAGAACAAATAAGTTAGAAAAATGTGGCTCAAAACGGAAAAAAATTCAATTTAAGAAAGAATACTAGGTTTGTTTGTAGCCTCCCAGCTGGCACACAACGTTGTTTCAACGTTCATCTAACATAACGTCCATATAACGTTAGATGAACGTTGAAACAACGTTGTGTGCCAGCTGGGCTTGGTCTAAAATCGACACTTTTGATCAGTAATGAAATGTAAAAAACCAAAGAAAGTGGAAAGTAAGTGCATTTCCGAGTATTCTGTACCAGAGTGTATTTTTACGTTTATCGTTTCGTAGTACACTCTGTTCGCATTGTCTGCTTGATAAAAAATTCCCGTACTGCGATGAAGTTTGATTTATAAATAGCAAAACTTCTCACGACGTCTCCCCTCGCTGACCCGCACTCCATCAGAGAGGCCGGTTTGAAAAATCTCAAATCAGAAAAGACAATGACAACAGACTCTCTACGGCAATGAATTTTGAAATTCGTGTACATGCTAATTTCCGAGGGACCTAACGGTGTTATTACGACAACTAAGCCAAAGTGTGTAAGTGATAGCAGTGATGGACTATTGAATCATATTTTTTTATTATTTTACAGGAATTTCCAATAAATCGGCTCGAGTTACCCAAGAGCTTGACTTTCGACTTGCGCTGCAAGATGTGGCTGAAGAACATCGTTCCCAAAGCCCCGTCCAACGGAAACTACCACCTTCATCACGCAAAACCGCTCCTAACAACGCTACTTTAAGTGGCCATGCAATTGGATCGAAAGGCGATCACGCCGAACCCATTAACCAGGTTCAGCAACCGATCGCTCCAGGCGGACAACCCATGCTCTCCCAATCACCACCACCACCCTACAAGCCAAGCGAAAACGACTTTGATGGTCCATCTCAAAGTCAGCCCCATGGCCAAACTAATCCTCAAGGTCAAGCCCAGTCTCAACCACATGGCCAAGCCAACCCTCAACCACAAAGCTACGACCAGCCTCAATCGCAAGGTCAACCCCAACCTCAGCCACAAGGTCAAGGTCAAGGTCAGGCCCAGCCTAAGCCTCTAAGTGCACAAGGCCGACCGATACCAACCAGTAGCGTCACCCCTCCTCTAGAGGACCCACGTCCTTTGAGTGGTCATGCCAATAACCAACAACAAAGACAGCCGTCTATGACTGACGCACGAGCTGAAGCAGCCGAATCTTCAAGATCGAGACAGCACATTCCTGCTCCACCCAGTTCGCACAGCCGAAAAACATCTTTTCATAATTCTAGACGCAGCTCACTTATCAACCCACGGTTGTCATCGCTTAAGGGAAATCCTTCTTTCAATGACACTATCGTAAGAGGGTAGGTATAATTAATCGATGACTAAATAAGCGTCTGTTTGAAAGCTATCAATGCTTTAACATTCTTAAAATGACAATCGAAATAAGAAGTTTATCGTAAAAATGGAGACTTCTATTCAAAAATTTTAAACCGATAGCTTGAAAAGGAATTTTGATTTTTAAAATTCTCAATAACATATAAAGGCTGTTACGCTGTTCCAGTATTGAT